>NC_090931.1:1369468107-1369776062 GCF_040938575.1 Ambystoma mexicanum
ACTATGAAAAGCTGTTAGAGCATACCAGGCGGGTGGAAGATGCTCTGGCAAAGAATAATCAGACCAGTATGGGCCAACACTGACTGATCCCTAGGTATGTGATATTTCTGAGAATCCTTTTCTCTGATGCTCCCCTCACTGTAGTCTCCTGATCAGAGAAGATGGCCCTAGCACTTCGGAACCTGTACATAGATGCCCGCCCATCCATTTCTGGGAGGCGCTGACCTATTCGCCCCATATTTCCCATTGTGTTGAAGTCTACCATCCCTGTGGCCATTGGTTCATATGAGCAAGTGGACATGGTGGTAGCAGAGTCCATGGAATTGAAGGGATTAAAGTCACAGAGAGCCTCATTGTCTCTCTGTGCTTCCTGTCTGAATTGGGAGTATTGGGCCAATTTTTGCTGCAGGAGACTCACTTCCTGAGTTTTCCATTACCTATTGGGGATTGAAGGGTGTGCAGGGGGAACCTCTAACCACAGTGCTATTTGATCTGAACCATCACAAAAGTATTATTTTCTGTGCTGAATTGTTTTGCTGACTACTTTCTCCTCGTGTATTAAAGATATTATTGAGTGTTGCATCACCCCATTGGTGATTGTTGTGTACCTATTCAAACATATTGTGATTCATTTTTAAATACATAAATAAATATTTACCTTTGCAAACCAGCCTGATTCCTAGTTCATTGTGACCGGGGGGTTCCAGGAGAAGGGTGTGATATTAGTGGTATATCGTTCAGAATAATGAACTTTTAGACTAAAATAAATAAGGATTTCAGTTGTGCACTACATGCTGAGCTTTGACTTGGGTGTGTGCCGATTTGAAATCACTTACAGTGCTCAAGCGACAAATGGGCAACAAGAGGGTTCAAATGTGGTAGCCAGTGGAGAAACTTTGCTGAAAATGTTGGGGAGACATGACCTCTGCAGAAAAGGTGCACCATTAAAATTAATGGGGACAAAATGGTGTGCCATGAAAGTTGGGGGGGACAAACACCCCCGTCCCCCCTAAAATTACGCCCATGGCGCTAGCTCTTCACTGTTTAAATGCAGTTTCCAGTGAAGTAGGCCATGACGCTCACCTGGATCTGTTTGAGGGCGAGCAAGGTGGAGTCAGGTTGTAACCACTATAAAGGGTCAATAATTAGCACTCTAGTGGTTCGAGGTGGCAGGCGTTGATTCTCAAAACAATTATCCTGTTGCTCTGATGTGCATTTAGGTGTAGCAGCAGTTCGAGGATCAGTCAGGTCTATTTGTAGCATAATCCCTGGTTCAAGATGGCAAGCGACTCTCCAGCAATTCAAGTCAAGCGCTAGTGTCGAGTGGTTGATTCGAGCCAATTCAGGTGGTGGGCTCAACAAGGGAATGATGCAGGCACTGGTTTGAAGGTTTGGAGGAGTGCCAGAAAGTAGCACTAGCAGGATATCTTGGCATCAGTGGCATCAAGTTCGTCTTCAAAGGTAGTCCGACTGGTTTCAAGGTGGCAGAACAGGGAGCCTTAGCTGATCTGGTCTTCTTGATACTGTAAGGCCCAATTCAGGAGATTGAGGACAGGGTGAGTCCTTTCAGGGTCTGTTCTCCCAGCACTGGGATATTCTGGTGCAGAATGACCGGTCCTGGTATACAGCATATGTCACCCGCAATGCGCCCTGGGAGTTAGTAGGGGGCAGAGATTTCCGCACGTCAGTAGTAGAGGGAACTTAAATAAGCGCACTTTGCCCTTCTGACATCACACCCAGCATGCTTTGTACTGAAGGAAGTGGAGGGGACAGGTAGAAGAGAAAAAGGCAGAGAGAAACACGATGCTGGTATCTTTGTTCTTCTGTATAGAGCTTCCCTTGTCAACACTAACCATACACCTTTCCCTTCTCAGTAGGATAAAAGATCCTTTGAAATGTAGCACCTTGGTGTGAGAAAAGTTATTTTGTGAATAGGTGTTCCAGGCAAGCGTCCTGTGTAGTGCTGCCTTCTATGAAGGGTGTTACATACCCTTAAAAAGGAACAAAGAGAGCATATCCCCCAAAGCTACAGTTTGTCAGAAGTTGCCTGGCCCAGACTGTCTACAGAGAATACACAAAATCCTTGCAAAACTGAGCATGGTCATCTCTCAAAACATGCCTTTTTCAACAACACCAAGGGCTAATTCCAATGAATGCACATACCAACACAGAGGCATCAACTCACAGTACTGCACTTCTGTTAAATGATGCCAGGCCAAATGCTGACTACCCACAGTCTGTACAGCACTCCGCTGCTCTCGAGCTAGGTCCACACTTTAAACAATAAAATAAAAAAATAAAATAAATGAGTCCACATGGCGGGCACATGTATGATATCAAATTGCTGTGGCTGTGATAATCAGGTGAATACTATCCACCAAACCCACAACTCAGGTATGGCTTATGTTTAAAGATTATTCTGCCACCAGGATGTAGACCCATAATTCTTGGGGTTTTGAACAGAGATGCATATCTTAATGCAGCCACTGCACTGCAGTGACTTGGCTGTCACTGCAGCTGTCAAGGCACCTGGGATCTCGGAACCTGCTCTATGCCACTGTAAAGCAGGTGCTGCGATTAAGCTACTGATGCAGCAGAGCACAAGTACACACTATGCTTTTTGCATGATATGATATGATATGTCATTTATAACACGCCTGTACGCAAGTATTTCTAGGCACGACAAGACAATGGAGGAAAGAGAGAGGACAAAACAAACTTACTTACTAGGCCTTTTGTCATTCAGATTGTGTAAGTACGATATGCAAAGTGCAAGGGGACGGGGAGGGGAAGTGACAGGGGGAGGGAAGGGGGAAGTGCAATCAGGGCAGCATTGCTCTGAGTAAGTGCAGCCAGGGCAGCACAGCTCTGGGTAAGTACAAGGAGGCAGGGGACTGTATGGTTCCAAATACAGCCCCTAAATGTGCAGTAGGACCAGAGGCAGTGCAGGGGAGAGAAAGAGAGAAAGCAGAAGCGAAAAGGAACGTCTTGAGCTGCTTCTGGAATTTCAGGAGGTCCAGTTCAAGTTTGAGAGTAGCAGGGAAGCCATACCCCCACTCTCTGCCTGGAGAATTGTCTGACCCTCAGGAAGTTGGAGGTGGCTGAGCGAAGTCCTAAAAAAGAAAGGTGTTTAGGAAGAGAGAGCTCAACGTAATGCGGGCCCCGGCCCCAGAAAGCCTTAGGGATGATGCAGAGGTTATTGAACTTGATACTTGCAGCCACAGGGAGCCAGTGGAGAGATTTGAAAGAATAGAGAGATTTCAAGACATGGAGTTTATGAAAGGGGAATCTGATCAGCAGATTACCCTTTCAGAGAGGAAATAACCTGCATCATTTTACTAAAGTAATACAAATCAAAAAAGTCAAGGCTGCTGCACCCTTGCCAATGGCAATCAGTCACACTGACCTAGTCCACTATGGAATCTCTTGTGGGTTGGTGCCAGGTAGCAACCATTACAATGGCGCGAATGGAAAACAGACCATGGCTCTCTTGCTGACTTTTCCTTTTGCTGTGGACTGTTACCAGTCATTGCTTCCTATAGCAACACATAATGAGGAGCAGGGCTACGATTTAAAGGATGTGAAGAAGATAAACAAGTTATTTCCTTCCCCTCACCAGGGGAAGGGGGGCACTCACCTGCAAACTCGATTCAAATGAAGGCTGGGCTCTCTGAGAGAGTGGGGCGTAGAGGATAGAAGGAAGATTGCTGCGCTGTGACTGCTGAAGTGTACCATTGCAATCCGGACATGAGGGAAGCGTGGTGTCCTGCCTCTGCAGGCTTCCTCTGCCTGATTTGTGTCATAACGGCTATAAAGAAATGGAGTCCCTATGTGCCAGGAGTGGGAACGTGAGAACAAGAGAGCAAAAGCATGTTTTCCAGTGCTCGATGATGGACCTGCCCTGTGAGCCCAAGGAGCGATGGTGACTTGTCGAGCATAGCATGTGTGTATCTCCTGCATACGGAACAAATGATGATTGGACTGGAAAGAACAGGCATATCTTCATGAGGTATTGGAATGTGAGCAGGTCACTCATGTTGTTTAAATAAAGACAACCAATGTTCACTATACTAGAAAGGCAATCCTCACTGAAGTGTTCTATAAACGATACTGCAACTGGAATTGGGTCTTCTCTCCATGGAAGGGGTACGAGGGGGTTGAGTCAAAGGCTTCCCAAGCCAATAGCGTGATAGGAGGTCGCTGTGGCCTTGCAAAAAGAGCTAGATTATTACTAGCTCACAACAAAAAAGATCACCGTGGAAGAACAATACAATATACATTTATTTAACAGGAAGACATTTTGCCATTATGTGGCATATATGCATACAATAAATCTGCATTATAGTGGATTTGTATACAATAGTGACAGTCTATTTTCTGTGTTGTTTACTATCACAACACATTGACATTGTCGACACTTGAGTTTGTGTTTCTGGTTCGGTAAATAGATGAAATGAGGCAGTGGCTGATAGAAATGGAGCAGCGCTGCACTGAGGATACCGAACTGTCTTCAGGACTTGGAGGTCAATTTCAGACTGGGTGAATGAGTAAGGCGTCGTCCTATAGTAAAAGAGGCTATGTTAAAAACCGTGAGTATAGATTATGTACACTAATGGTGAGAAGAGCAAGGCATTGGACCTACCATATGGACGTTCATTAGCGCCATGGCTGTGGTCTGAGTAAAAAGCAGCGCTGGAATTGCGGCTGGGGGGGTCAGTCTGCAGATGTCAGAGGCCCCGATCTAGGTCAAAGGAAGTCAGAGTGGCTGGTAAGAATTAATCTGTGCAAAGGCCGTGACTATGCAAAACACTTAATCAAGCTTGTGTACAGTGGGCGACCAAGACTAGGTGTTTGAGGTGACGAGCACTAATGACTGATCTCAAAAAAGGGCAAGTGTTGTATTGATACAAAAACGCAATGATTGCAAGTCCTTTACTTAGTGGTGTTTAAATAGCAAGGAAACATTTAATGTGCAGACTGTATAATTGCTAGTGCATGGCGCGAGTATTGCAAGGTTCGACAACAACGAGGGTGAATCATTGGATTAAAAATTAAGCGAAGCCATCTGTGATGCGAGGGTTACGTTACAGACAGATGGACTGGTGCATGCAATTCCGGCGGAGAGCTGTGCCGTGAAACTTAACAGTGTCAGAGTCAGGAAAAGAGCTGTGTCACTGCCATCGGTTGCGCTTGACTGACTGCGCATGTCAGTAGTTAAAACGAGGCCGTGGTGCCTGCAGGGACTGCGCATGCGTCCAGGGATAGTGTAAGTGGTAGGCGCGGTCGTACTGTATATGTGGGTTCGCGCATGCTTGTTGGTCATGTGTGATAGTGGACATAATTGAAATTAGTGCCAATTGGAAATGCATTGGCATCTTTACTCCTTGAAACATCAATAGGGAGATACAGTTACTGGCATGCGAGCGGAATTATTTATAACAATAAAGTCAATAGGTAATTGTAATGTTACAATGCCAACAGTGTAGGGTTCCATTTCGAGTCATGTGTTACAGTATAGCACAGAGAATCATTGTGGCACTCCATATCATAGTGCCTCTGAAAAAATTACAAGTGTAAACAGTTTGCAATTGCTGCATCTTTTCTGTACAGGCAGATAATTGAACCTTAATACATTACAATAATCCTCCCTGCCAATAAGAGTCATGTGTTGCAGTGGATCACAAACAATTGACCAAAACTAATGAAGCAAAAATTGGAGAAATGTGTCTCCTCTAACAAGCAGAGAACGCCCCCTACAGCCTTCAGCTGCCCATAACTCAGAGTCCACCCAGTCTGGTTACTCCAGCATAAGACCCCTCTGTGTATTATTGTTCATTACCTGTGTACACAGAGTAGACACAACCATTGTGAACCGCCATTAGGATCACATTTTTCCAATTTTTGCTTCATTAGTTTTGGTCAATTGTTTGTGATCTACTGCAACACATGACTCTTATTGGCAGGGAGCATTATTGTAATGTATTAAGGTTCAATTATCTGCCTGTACAGAAAAGATACAGCAATTGCAAACTGTTTACACTTGTAATTCTTTCAGAGGCACTATGATATGGAGTGCCACAATGATTCTCTGTGCTATACTGTAACACATGACTCGAAATGGAACCCTACACTGTTGGCATTGTAAAATTACAATTACCTATTGACTTTATTGTTATAAATAATTGTGCTCGCATGCCGGTAACTGTATCTCCCTATTGATGTTTCAAGGAGTAAAGATGCCAACGCATTTCCAATTGGCACTAATTTCAATTATGTCCACTATCACACATGACCAACAAGCATGCGCGAACCCACATATACAGTACGACCGCGCCTACCACTTACACTATCCCGGGACGCATGCGCAGTCCCTGCAGGCACCACGGCCTCGTTTTAACTACTGACATGCGCAGTCAGTCAAGCGCAACCGACGGCAGTGACACAGCTCTTTTCCTGACTCTGACACTGGTAAGTTTCACGGCACAGCTCTCCGCCGGAATTGCATGCACCTGTCCATCTGTCTGTAACGTAACCCTCGCATCACAGATGGCTTCGCTTAATTTTTAATCCAATGATTCACCCTTGTTGTTGTCCGGAACCTTGCAATACTCGCGCCCTGCACTAGCATTTATACAGTCTGCACATTAAATGTTTCCTTGCTATTTAAACACCACTAAGTAACGGACTTGCAATCATTGTGTTTTTGTATCAATACAACACTTGCCCTTTTTTGAGATCAGTCATTAGTGCTCGTCACCTCAAACACCTAGTCTTGGTCGCCCACTGTACACAAGCTTGATTAAGTCTTTCGCATAGTCACGGCCTTTGCACAGATTAATTCTTACCAGCCACTCTGACTTCCTTTGACCTAGATCGGGGCCTCTGACATCTGCAGACTGACCCCCCCAGCCGCAATTCTAGCAGCTGCTTTTTACTCAGACCACAGCCATGGCACTAATCAACGTCCATATGGTAGGTCCAATGCCTTGCTCTTCTCACCATTAGTGTACATAATCTATACTCACTGTTTTTAACATAGCCTCTTTTACTATAGGACAACGCCTTACTCATTCACCCAGTCTGAAATCGACCTCCAAGTTCTGAAGACAGTTCGGTATCCTCAGTGCAGCGCTGCTCCATTTCTATCAGCCACTGCCTCATTTCATCTATTTACCGAACCAGAAACACAAACTCAAGTGTCGACAATGTCAATGTGATGTGATAGTAAACAACACAGAAAATAGACTGTCACTATTGTATACAAATCCACTATAATGCACATTTATTGTATGCATATATGCCACATAATGGCAAAATGTCTTCCTGTTAAATAAATTTATATTGTATTGTTCTTCCACGGTGATCTTTTTTGTTGTGAGCTAGTAATAATCTAGCTCTTTTTGCAAGGCCACAGCAACCTCCTATCAAGCTATTGGCTTGGGAAGCCTTTGACTCAACCCCCTCGTATCTCTGTACTTCTCTACCCTCTCGAGTCAGGCCCCCTAAAAAAGAGGGTTCGCCCATCCTTTTTTCTTCTCTCCATGGAAGCCACCGTTTTGATGGAACGTTGTTTATTATACACGAAGGCAGTGACAGATCCGAAATACCACTTGTTGCTAGTATTAGGCTCAGAAATGAAGGTTAGTAACCGTGCTGCATGTGTAAAATCAATCTTCGAAACATTTGAAATTCTTGGCTGGTGCCCAAAAAGGGGTGCTGATTATTATGAGTGGAAGAAAGGGTTTGAACTGAGATTAGGAAAATGGGATTGGTGCCAACATATGGATGAGAGGGAAGAGAACGTTTCCTGGACAGCCTCGTTGACCACTGCCTAAACCCAGGGAAAAGGGATGTTTACAGACGGAGAGAGGGTCACAGTAAAGCCCCTCGCAAGTCAACAAGTCAGAGATGTTACTGTTCCAGAAACACGCATAAAAACAAGGAATGTTACATAAAGAGGTGCACCTCCACGAAATCAGGTGAGCCAGCATGTGTGTACTACGGTGGGGGGACCCATCAGTGATACTATGGCAAAGGTAAACCGCGTCAGACTGCAGCTGTCCATGGCTGTTTTTTATACAGTTATAATGGGCATGTTTAGAGTAATGCAATACATTAACACATGTGTGTGCTTTGCCCCACTGTGTGGATATAGTATCTTCAGAATGTATCTATTAGTCACTTGTCATTATCATCCACTGAGTTGATTACAATCAGCTTGAAGATAGAAGGTCCTTGTATATGCCGGAATTGTTGAGTAGACATACTTCTTTAGGAGTTAAAGAAAACATGCCTCGTGCTTTCTGTGTTTGTTGTGCTGCAGGCATTATGCTGTAACTGATGTGCAGTTGATGCTGCCCTTGGTTCTAGCAGGTTTATTCCTCAGGGATCCCTCGAGGTGCTGCATACTGCCTTTTTAAGAACTCGGGAATGTGTCAGTCTCCTGTGCACACCCATTATTGCAGGTTGTTTTTACATGCCTTCTTGTTTTAGCTGATCCAGGGTGGGATGCTGTTTGTTGCTCACGGGCTATTGTGGTAGCACTGGCCAGACTCCATGTTGTAACAATGCTGGGGTGACACTTTTTTCACAGTTCATCTTATTTCCCAAACTAACTCTGAATTGAAAGTGAAAATGACCCAAAAACCGTACGTAAATCGTCCAAGATATTGAAATAATCAATGCACCTCTTTGCAAAAGAAAACATGGTTTATTACATGCAAATAACTCTCAGTCTTTTAGGACTGAACTGATACAGCAAGCTCTCCCACTTCCAAGTGGGTTACAGGTTATCTGAGAAATAATCATCATCATAATCCCACCACCCACATTGGCTACCACCTATAGAGCATGCTAATTTCCCCCATGGTCCCTCAAATGATTGGCCCAATCTATGCTACCCCCATTCCCCTAGACACGTGGTCCCCTACACTGTCACTGTCAAACCTATGCATTCAATAGATGGGTTCTTTTCACTTATGTGAATTTGGGACCATTCGTGATGCGCACCCTCCAGTTCCAGACGTGATTAACATAACTTGGTGATGCCAACTCTGATTTGAATTACACAATAGGCTTCCTCATTAACCCATATGCAACGCTGCACACAAGCTTCATCCCTGACCTTGTACTGAATTTATTGACATCACCTCTGCTCCTTCTGTCCCAAATCACAAGACGTTCCATACACTCCATCCTTACTTTCTGCCAACCGCAAGCGCCCAGGAATGACATGACCAGGGCACTGCTCTTGAGGCTGAGTTTTGGGGATTTGTTTGCTTGAGTTATGTGTCTAGAAATAATTCAAATGTATTTATTTGCATTTGTATAGCGCACTTACAGCCCAGAGGCATCAAGGCGCTGTTACATGAGATTTGTAGGAATTTTGAATTAGTGGTGACATGTGACCAAGGTGGTTTCTTAGGTAAAGGTACATTGATAGTAGGCGACTTCACTGGTGACAGGTGAAGTACGCAGTTACAAACATCATTAGAGTTTACATAGCAGAACTTGATTGTATTATGCATCGCAGTCCTTATTACATCATTATTAGCAGACTCATACAATTTAAACAAAGAGCTTGGTTTTGATTGCTTTGCGGAATGCTTGGTGGGACTCTATCATTCTTATGTGAGTGGGAAGGGCATTCCAGTGGAAGGCGGCCATCGTAGGAAAGTTAGAGCCACTGGCGCGGACTAGACAAATAGGGTGGTGCCCTGGGGTAAAATCAGTAGTGTGCTAAATCTTTGCTTGGATTACTGGCACCACAAACACTTGTGCCCTTCTTCCCATGAATGTATTCTTCAAAGGGCACATCTCTTCCTGCTCTTCTACCAACTAACATTCCATTCCCATTGAGCTCAGCCCTGCAGCTGGAAACAATTATTTTCTGTGCACCATGGGTGACTCTGACCTTGGCTTCTCTTGTGGAATGGAAAAGGGGATTTGTTTATTCGGAGCTGATCTACCAAAGCCGCAGTTCCTTGTCAAGGCCTGCGTTCTCTGCTGTTCATCGTGGGCTTGGCCTTAACATCACAAAAAGGCACACTTCAGTCATTTTAATACAACAATCTCGCTCCCACCACACTGTCTTGCTGACTCAATCTACCTCTTGTTTCAACTGTTCCCATACATCACTCTATGCTAAATTGCTATGACTACAGCAATGAACAATGGGCCTATAATGCTGCCCTGCCTGTAACCTCTTCTACCACAACATTGATACATTTGTTGCTCGTTCTGGGTTACCATATGAGATTATCTAAATGTGTCAGACCTAACTAAAACAATGTATACACTATCCGCAACAGAAGTGTCACTTTGCTCCCACAATGTTGCACTCTAATAGGTTTTCAACTTTTAAAATCAAAGGTTTCCACATGTACATCAATTATTTACGTGGAGTTAAGAAGGTACATGGAAAATGGAGTTAACTTTCCTCCACAGTAATGAGAAATGAAAGCTACGCCCTCCGAATTCCCCATGATGTAAGTCCGCCAGACCTCCTCCAGAGGAGTATTCAGCTGTGGGCCTGTATTTTTGAGTGGTATAGATCTTAAGGGTAGAAGTGGTTCACATTATAGTAGCAGGTGCTTGGTGGTTTCCAAACAACTATTACCACATAGGTTACACAGCCGGCCTCCCGGGGGATATTCTGCCAAGCACCACAGATTTAGAAAGATCTAAAACTATTGGACTTGATTGTTAAGTAGTCCCATATTGCATAATTTCCTGCAAAGCACTCAATATACCCCGGCTCCCCAGAGTGTGCAACATAATATTCAAGGAAACATGATGCTTGCCTCCTGCCAAACAGCTTGGTAGTAAACTGTTCTAGTGCCTCCTGACATAGGAGCAAGATTGTGTGGTGCTTCATTTTGCCCCTTGGCCAGTTCATTTTATGATCCAGGTCACTCGAAAGGTGAGCAAGCCAACCCTTCCATTTTGAATTTTCACCAACACTACTGGTTGACATTAAGCTGCCCCTGGTTTGCACTGTGTCCAGGAGAAGCTATAGCAAATATCCAACTGGTGCGTTGTGGATTTTCTGATACAAAAGTATGCAGCATGATTATAATTTGGCCCAGATTGGAACTAAATTGAATTCCACATATATATAATAAATAGCAGAGTTATTTTCTAAGGCATTTTCCTTCAAGCTTCCCTTGGCTTTCTGAATGTGTCAGGCTTTCGGAGTGCATCAGTGCCCATATTTCCACCCCATACAATATTATTGAGACCACTTTTGCTGTATAAAGTTGTAGTAGAGATTTTAGAAAGAATCCACTGCCTGTTTAGCAGACCGGTTGCCATGGCTGTTTTAAGGTGAACATATTCAAGTAGCTGTGTGCCCCTCAACTCTGCACCCAAATGTACCCCAAGATATTTAGGGGCTGATTCATGGAATTATTTGCACTGAAAACTGGGATTTATGCGCCATTCTTCCCGCAAATCCCCATTTGTTAAACAGGGATTTGCGGGCAGAATGGCGCACAAATCCCCGTTTTTTGGTGCAAATAATTCCATGTATCAGCCCCTTAGAGTTGGGTACCACTTCCACTCTGGAGCCCCCTATTAGCCAGACCATTTTCTTCGCTCTCCTGCCCTTCTTTGCAAATGATAACATTTTAGTTTTGTCTGTGTTGATGGTTAAAAAGTTTCTCTCGGCATAGTGTGACAACCGATTTAATGTAATTTTTAGGCCCCAAGGGGTAGAATCAAGAATGACAAGGTCCTCTGTGTATCCCAACCAGTGTATGACAGTGGCAGTCAGTTTAGGTGGGCTTGCTCTAGGATTGGATAGTTCTCCAAGGTCCCAAAGGTAATGTTTGAATAGTACAGGGGCGAGACGGCATCCTTGTTTTAGCCCCTTATTTGTATCCACCCATCCTGTCATTCTGCCCATCTGGTCAATCCAGACTTTTACTTGTGTATGGTCATGAAGAAGAATAATCATTTTGAGTAACCCTGGTGGAATACCCCAGCTGTCAACTTGGCCCACAGTCTAGGTCTGTCCCCCATATCAAACGCCTCACTGAAATCAATGAATGCGGCGTGCAACAGCATATTACGCATGGACCAAGATTGTTGTATTACCGTGACGAGGGTCAAGCTGTATATTGTAGTGTCAAAGCCCTTAGTTAACCCAGTCAGATTGAATGGGGCGATCTTGTTATTCATGCTCATCAAAATTGTTGCCCGGAGGTCTAGCATCGCAACAACCAATAGTTCTTAGGGTATTCAGGTCTCCACATTTTGTGGATCGGTATGATGATACTGTCTCTCCAGGAGTCTGGGATGGTCTGAGTCCTTTCAATCCATGTGGACAGCCAGTGTAGGGCTTCTGCCCACTTTAGAAGGTTTTTCTTCAGAAGAGAAGTGCAGGCTCCATCCGGGGTGGGGGCTTGCAAACTCTTGGAAGATCTAATGATTCTTTCTACATCAGAGATGCCTGTAGAGTAGTGCCAGACTGCACAGTTTATGTTATCGAGTATATTGTAGCTAGAATTACCCTTGAAATGTTCTGTAACAAAGGCTTCCCAAACCTCACTGGCCACCCCATTCAGATCTCGGTGTTGCGTAGATTTCCCGTTTACCATTTTCCAGAATAACAGGGTCATTTGTTTTACATGACCAGAAAAGAGTGCGCCATTTGGCACACTCCATTTTGATTTTGTGTTTTTTTTGCCATTTCACATAGCATCTTTTTTGCTTTCACAGCCCCAGTATGTGCTAAGGCCTCCAGCTCTTGATGGGCAATTGAGCAAAGCTCCTGTCGCAGCAGTTTCTTCCAGCAATCGATTCCAGGATCATAGCCTTAGAGTGAACCCTACCCAGTCTGTGACATGCTGTTTGCAGGCCCATTGAACAGGCTTTGATTTGTTCCATGCAGGCCTCAAAGTGGGAAAAAGGCTGGTGACCAGAGGGTTCACATCTACAGTCCTTCAATCTCCCCAGGCCAGACAGAATATTCCCAGTGTGGGCTGGTTTTGATAGCAGCTTTTTGTATGTTGTTGTCATGCCATGAGACCCTTTTGAGGGGTTTATTCACAGAAAGCAAGCCCAGTTCTGCCAAGTTTTCGGTAATTAAATAATGTTTTAATTTGATTAAAAGTGGAAAGTGGTCACTCTCAGCCCAGTTCCCTGTGCACATATCTGAGATGACCTGGTTGGCTTTCAAAACAAACACATAATCTATGATACTGCTAGTGATACTGTAAGGGATATTCAATCAACACTACAGCTAAGTCAATGCCTAGTCTGGGATGCTGAGGAAAACCCTTATTGATGTATTTTTATGTCCAGTTCAGTACTCTGGATGACAACCCTTGTATAACACCCCCCCTCTTAGAATCCCCCTGACCCCACTGAGCCAAGAAGTAGGTTTGTTTTGCAAATTTAAAAGGTTTATTTGGACAATTCAACAATATATATCTATCACACTTTATAAATAAATTGATAGCTGATATCACACTTCAGCATATGACCGTGGTCAACAATGGATAATGTTACAGGGGTACACTGATTTGGTTACTTAGGAGTAGTGTAGAGGATGAGGTAGCTGAAAATGCTTGATGGTTTCAAGGAAATGCAAGGTGGAATAAAATGCAGTACAGAAATAACTTGTTATGATTTTAGCAAAAGGTAATATGATCACTTTTTCTTTTGACAATTCACTCCCCCCCTATGCAATACAAGAAATGGAAGGAGAGCACACAGTCTTCAAGAATTCCAACAAATCACACTTTATAATGCAATACACAGTTCCAGTTCCCCCAGCAAGCTTAGAGAAAACAGGGATGAGTTTTAAACACAGGCAAATTACTTTAATGTGGTTTGCAAGGAAGTGAAAAGGTGCTAAAATTGCTTTTAATTCCCTCTAGAGGTTCAGGGTGAGTGAGAGATGCTTGTTGGTATTAGTTCAGGCTCACTTTAGCAATGCTCTATGAGTTATTACCAGGTTGCAAACAGATTTTTGTTTTATTTTTATTTTTTATACTTTTAATTGTATTTCAATTTTTACAAGATCATTTCTTTCACTCTGTTTTGGGGTGCTTCCTAAGTTCGTTATTTATTCTGTTTGTTCTTTATGATGTTCTTTAGGACTCTGTTTCTTCTAGGTTAGGAGAAACTGTTTCCTATTTGATCTCGGGTGTCCTTTTCTTCTAATTTCAGACTGTCCAGAAATTTTGCAGTCGCTATAGTCAGGGAAGTTGAATCCCCGCTCATAAGCTTGTTCCACCAATCCTCTTCCCTTATGAACTGGAACTTGGATCCGTGAGGATGAAGGTAGGTTTGTCTGAGGTTGCTCGTACCAGGACAGTGAAGGAGTAGGTGTCTAAGAGTTTCGGTGTCCCCACTTGCACAGAAACGGCACTTGTTGGTCACTGATTGTTTCCTGGTGTAAAGGATCTCATTTGTCTTCAGGATGTTCAAGCGTGCTCTCAGAAAGATTGGGCGTAGTCTTTTGTCTGGGAACTTTTTTAAGTAGTTTCTTATATCGTCCAGCTTTTGTGTGTTGGTTGAGTGATGGGCCGAAGTTGTATGTTCATCAGCTATTTCAAGTGTTTCGATCCAATCTTGTAACTTTAGTTTTTTCTTTATTTTTCCAGGAATGCGTTCGATTTCCCATTCAGAACAACCAATATTTGCAGCTTGATCTAGAAGGTTGTTATACCATGTTGTTAGCATGGGGTTTTGGCCGCTCTTCATTTCTGCAAAAATGATTTCCAGGATTTTTGGTCGTGGGTGCCTTAGAATCTTTCCCAGGAACAGTAAGCTATTTCTCTCCACCACTGATTTTAATGATTGCAAACTTAATTCCCGTCGAATGTTTGCTACCGGGGTGGAGTTTGGCAACCGGAGCACTCTCCGCCAAAATGTTCCTTCCAGTTTTGCCCACAGTGTTTTCGGAAGATAAGGCATTGCCTCTGCTCCGTAGGTTAGAGCTAGAGTGGCTTTTGCTTTGAAGAATCTTATTATTGGTAGGATTGAGAATTTGCCGAATTTGCGTTCCAAGGATACGGCTTGTGCTGCTAGTGTTTTTGCCTTGGAGAATAGATGTTCTTGCATTGTTATTTCAATTCTGCTGCACGATAGTTTAACCCCCAGGTATGTGAAACTCTTTACTGTATCCAGTTTTTCTGAGTTTGCAAACCACTGGGGGCGTTTACTCTGTTTAGATCCTTTTTCCATGATCATTATTTTGGTCTTCGAGGTGTTAAGTTCCAGATAATTTTTCTTTAGGTAGCAGGATAGGCTGTCCAGTTGTCTCTGGAGCCCAATGGGCGTTTGGTCAAATAAGAGAATGTCGTCCGCGTAGAGCAGACGTGTCACTTTCTGCTTACCTATTTGGGGAGGAAATGATCGGGTGTCGTTTTCTGCGTCCACTATATCCGCCATGTATGCTTTATACAATGCTGGTGCTAAAGGGCACCCTTGTTTGACTCCTCTCGCTGTCTTTATGATTGTGGACAACGAGCCTGCTGCGTTAAGCCGGACTCTGACGGAGGTGTCGCTATGCAAGGCCTTCATAGGTTCCAGGATGAATAGTGGGCAGTTTTGTTTTTTGAGTTTCGTCCATAGTTTACCTCTGTTGACACGGTCGAAGGTCTGGACCAGATCGATCGTAGCGATGAACATTTTCGGTTGGCCTTCTAGGACTTTGGACTTCAGGATGCTGATCAGCATAATATTGACGGAGGTACCTAGGTTCTTTTCGAAACCCGATTGAAATGGGTCCGCTGTTTTTGCCTCCTTTTGGCATGTCTGAAATTCGTCTAGCACCAAGGAGCCGAAGAGTTTTCCAAGCACATCTAAAAGTGCTATCGGCCTGTAGTTTTTCGGATCGTCTCTTAGGCCCTTCTTGTAAATGGGAACGATGTTTGCTGTTCTCCACGTGTCAGGAATTTGTCTTGTATTCCTGCATCTTCAGAAGATCTCTGCTATTAGCGGTGCCCAGGCTTTTTGCATCCTGTTTTAGATGAATGTTAGATATTCCGTCTGGGCCTGGTGCACGAGAGTTGTTTAGCTTGTAAATCTTTTCCAGAATAGCCTGCTCGGAGCAAGTTATCCATTGCAATGTATTTTGTTTTTCCACTGCGGTTTCTGGTGTTGTAGGTTCTTTAAATAGTTCGGTGATGTGTTCTACCCATTTCTCTTCTGGGACACTGTTGGTGATGGTCAGATCTGTGGTGGCCTGATTGGTTTTTATAAGTTTCCAGAAATCTTGTGAGTTCTTTTTACATACTGCTCTCAGCATGGACTCAGCGTCTTCTTGGTATAATTTCCAACGAACTGATTGGAGCCATGCTTTGTAGCCTTTTTTTTGTATAGTTGCCGATTTTAGATTTGATTGTGTTGGGTATCGTTTTGCTTGTTGTATTACCTTCCGTAAGGAGGATTTCTTTGTCCTCAACTCTTCATTATATTTGTGCCGATGAGTTGTTTCCAGTCTTCTCTTTTGCATTGGGCGTAGGTATGGAATGAGAAGAGAATAGTAGACCAATTTTCCAGGGGTAGCTTTAACAGTCCTTTGTCTGTAGTAGGATTTTGTAATATCGATTAAGACATCTGATGTCATTTTCAGCCGGCTCCCTTGTGCGTTTGTTTCGAGCTTGTAAGGCATTGATGTGGTCGCGTATGTTCTTACTGGCCACGTTGCAGATAGTAAGTTGTGATCACTGCTGGTGGTTTTCACTACCTTAAAGCTCGTGATTATAGAGTATAGCTCTTTGGAAGCGAAAATGTAATCAATGGTACTTTTCTTTCCTTCGCTTTCCCATGTAGGGGTGGTGGTGCTGGCAACTTCTAAAGAGTTTAAGTTGTACAAATCTCTGGATTTCATCAACGCCGACCATGCGCAGCCTCGAGCGATTGAACATGGATTTGTTGTATTTTGCGATGGCTTTGATGCTTTGTGACCTTGACAGGTGGCATTCAGGTCACCGCATATCAGAATGTGGTCCACATCATAGATTTCAGCGACGTCGGTCAGTATTTTTTCCACGATGTTTAGAAAATCGTTTGTTTTAGTTTCTGATGGGTTCCAATAGATGTTCAGGAGGAGAAGGAGGTCAAATATGAGTTTTCCTTTCGATGTTTCCTCTTTTTCCCATTTCAGTAATGTGACCTGGATTGCCAAGGATGATCTCAGATTGTGGACTATTCGTAAGGTCCCCCCTGATCGGACTGCTGTTAAGAGGCCTGAAACAGGTCGGCCTTTGTCTCCCTTTTGAGCAGGAGATAATAGAACTTCGTAGCCATCCAAGCTGGGGGGGTAGAGCAGCCAGGTCTCTTGTAGACTTATTAGGTCAAATTGGCCAAGGTTTATCTCTCCGGGCTTTGTCAGATGGGAATGGCCTCTTGTGTTCCAAGAGCCTATGGTGATCATTTGCTTCTTCTTCTGTGCACCTTGCGTTTGCTCTGATGGGTCTCCTCCAGTCCTCGCCGGAGGGCGGTTTGGTTGCTATATCTTTACGTAGCATGTCAATACGGACGGAATCCATGCCCATTTTTTGGGATCTTTTTCCGCCTTGTCTACGTGCTTTAGAGTCAGGGGCGCTTCTCGGTCGTTTCGCGTTTCTGTTTCCCTTCTGCCCGATCTCGAGGGCGGACCCCTCGGTTGTCTGTTTGATATGCTTACTGAGGATTCCTCCTGTATTTTCCACCTTCCCGAGGTAGTAGAATTGTCAATGCTCTTTACTCTTCCTTTATCTCTTCTGGTGTCTGGGCTGTATTGCCTTGTAGTTTGTCGCGCTGTGTTTCTTTTGTCTTCATTTTTTCGCTCGTTCTTCTCTGGTGTTCGGTATGATTTTCTCTTTGTTCTGAGAGTGTCTGTCACTTCCGAGGTACTCTGAGCTGATTTCCATCTTTCTTTCCCGTTTGTCTCGTGATTGGACTCTGATTTTGATGCATGTGGTTGAGCACTCCTATGACCTCTTTCTTCAGATGTGGTTTCCCTTAGGAGGTACCCTCTTTTAGACAGTTCATCTGCCGCCTGGAGCAGGAGTTTCTTCACTGTTTGTGACGTGATGTGCAGAAAGATGCTATCTGTCCTGGCTTTTTGTGCGAATTCCACTATTTTTATGTCCGCACTTCTGATTTGGTCTCCTTTGTGAATTTTTTCGACGAGTGTTCATGGTTGCTCTTCTATTGAGGATGATTTTTTCTCCCGTTTTGTCACGTCTTTCAAGCTTCAGCGTGCGTGACGAGTGACTCTTTTGGGTGAAAATTTTGGATGCGCGCGTGGAATTTTGTTGTGTGGGCGAGGCAGAAAGTCTTCGATTTGATCTAGATGGGTCCCCGGATTTGTATCTTCGTCTGTTTTCGTCCCTCCTTTGACTCATTGTTCTGTGTGTTGGTGCATTTGCGTTTTTATCTGTGTCACTTTGACTAATCGGAGACTTTAGTCTGTGCCGCGATTCGCTGTTTGATGTTTCTTCAAATCTTCCGACGTTGCGTTTTTCCTTGTATTTCCTTCGATAAGAATCCTCGGTACCTCCGTGCTTTGATTCAGTTTTGTTGATCTTTGAGTTGCCAAGACGAAAAAGCGTTTTCCTCTCTGTGGTGATTTGACAACTTCTGTTTCTTGGGTTGTCAGTTTTATCATTCTTTTTTGTTGGTGTTTTTTTTTGGATCTGGTGGAGTGGGTCTTTTGATTCATGGTGCAAGAGATTATCATCCAGAAAGGATACCTTTCTTTTTTTTTGTAGATGGTCTGGGAATATCTGATTCCGATGTTTCAATGGAGTAGACACTTAGGGTTGCTAGGTCCAGCAAGTTGTCTTCAGTGGCTCCCCTCTGCATTTTTTCTTCCATGATCTGGTAGGACTCGTTCTCCGTAGGTTTTGGTTTTTGATCATTCACCGTTATCCATTTGGTCATAAACTTGTTTAAGATGCTTTCTGTTGGTTGTTTCTTCTGAGCAGAGGGAGCTTTTGTGGTTTTTACTTTAGCTGATGGTTGATTTTTTTGAACCTTTTGTCTCAGCGATTTTTGACTGTTCTCTTCGGTTTGCCTTCTGAGTTGAACTTCATCGTTTTGGTTTTTGCAGATATTTTCCGTGTCTCCAGACTTAGCATGTGAGTTTATTGCGCTTTTTGGCGATCTAACGCCCATGTTGTCACGGGTCATCGAGTGTACGTCTGCAATTTTGTTTTCTGGTTTATGTTTTCTTATAGTCTCATTCGGGATCGTTTGAGTGCTCACATTCGATGATTTATGTTTGAAATGAAATACCTCAGGGTTGTCTGTCATGGAGCTTTGGTCTTTTGTACTTGCCTTCCAAGCTTCTAAGGCTGTTATGTAGCCTTCGAGATGGGTTAGCTTTGAGTTACATGCAGCTATTAATGAGGTGTGATCCTTTAACGTGTCGTTGATGGATTCGTATAGCTTCCCAAATGGTGCAAGCGCAATGGTCACGGCTGACATAATTGGTAGTATGTCAGTGCTTTTGGTAGGTAAATTAGTGTCTTTTTTTATGCATTTCACTTTCTGTCTTAGGTTTATGTGGAGTAGAGAGTAGTGATCGTGATACTTCTGCTTGGTCAGCATACTTTCTTAGTTTCGGGATCAAAATCCCACCGGGAGATGTATCTCTGATTTTTAACATGTTTTTATAGTTTAATAATGCCTCCGCCAGTTTCATTTCTTCACGTTTTCTCTGGTGATCTAGTTGGACCGTCATTGAGTTTGATTCCGTTTCTTTTTTTTTCGCCGTAATAGGTTTGTTTGATGGTTCGGCTTTACCCAATTTATCTGCCAAACCTAAAGATGAGGACAATGGTGTTTCGCTCATAGTGAGTTCTGGCGTTTGTGTTTCATCGTAGTTTCTTCCTTCAGTCTGAGCTGGCTGTAAGCCAAGATCTAATTTTTTTCTTCCCTGTGCATGATTATAGCTGGTTGGCCGGAGGCGCTTTTTTCTCTCTTTTCCGCGTTGTTTTCCAAGTTTCGCTCCGAGGGTCTGAGATCTGTATTGACATTAGGTGGTTCGGTTTTTTGTTGGGACGTAGGTGAGTTGTAATGCCAGCGTGTTTGGGGTGATGAACTGATGCTTCCCAGACACTGCGCTAAAGCTGGTTGTTTGGTTACGGTTTTTCAAGGGGATGGGGGCATTCCCTCCAAGATTTCCAAATCCGATAGTTCAAACCGATTTACCGGCGGAATCTTTCCCAATTTTTCAAAAAACCTTCCAATCGGGTTATTTGTCGGAGTTATTGTATTAGTTGATTTTTTCATCTGTGTCTTGTTTGGTAATCTGTTATTAGGTGTTGATGAGCCCGTTGGCTTTAAAAAAAAAAATTCCCCTAGGCTTTGTGTGTTTTGAATTATGACAGTTTCGTTTAATTTGAGGATTAGGGGTTTTGACTTTACCTCCTCCTCTTTTCGGGGAGAAGGGAAAGGAGCCAAAATAGATTTCGACTTTAGTCCGTCGTGTACTTCTGTAGTTGAGTAGGTGTTTGACTTGGCCCAATGATGTTCTCTCAAGATATTCAGATCATCAGTTACCTCTACTTCGGGATCCTCCAGGTATGATATAGTTGTGTTTGGGCAGTTTTGGTCTCCGTATCCAGTCGAATCTGATTCAGGGCTTGGTAAAGCAGCTCTTATAGTCATTGGGTGGACCTCGCTTTCAATTTTTAATTTTCTACAGAGGTTGATTTTGTCCAACCCAATGTATTTTTTCTCACTTATTGTCTCAAAGAAAGCCTTCAGACCTTTATCTGTAGTTAGGTTTGTCCTTGGTGCTGCTTCTGTATACGTTTCACCATGTAGTGGCTCCAGTCTGCCATAAGAAGGCGTAACGCGGCCACTCTCTGGCTCAGGCTCGCCTCTCACCACTTCCTGGTGCTCCAAAGCCAGCCGCTGGCTAGCTGGGATAGGGCCCGCCTCTAGCCGTCCAACCCCCTACGCCGGGTCTTCCACACCGAGGGGCACGGCGGCCCCAACGTTTATCCTCCCCTCAATCGGCAGAGCCGCCGCGCACTCCACCGTTGACTCCCGCTCACCCCCGCCTGCCGGCACAGACGTCTGCGGCATGACAACGACCTCGAGGGGCAGACTCCGCTCCGACGGCCGCCGCTCTCCCCCGCCAGCGGATCCTGCAGCTGGCGACATGGCTTCTCTCCAAGGTGGGTCGTGCTGCTGCCGATGGGGCGATCTGAGGGGGGGGATCGGAGGGGAGAGAGCAGGCGTCTCTAATTGCTGTGGTTTCTTCGTTTTGTGTTTGGGGTCTAATTTGTTGCGCACGAGTGGTTCCTCTTGTGTTTTTAGTGTGAGAAAGCCACTTCTCAGCACACGGCCGGCTTCTTCTTGCACTATTTGCCCAAGCTCCGGCTTTTCTGTCAGGGAGGGCTCCTCCATAGTTACACTAGTTTCAATGCTGGGAGGATAGTCGAATGGGTGTTCTGGTAAGTTCTTTAGTGCTTGGAATCTTGTGCTTGTGCTTGGGTGAGCTTTGCAGGGAGCAGTCGGGGAAGACAGACAACCAGCACGCCAGCAGCCGGACTGCCAGACTGCACCTCCTTGCAGCTCTCCGCGGCCGCTCCGCGGCCAAAATGGGTTTTTAAACCCTGTGCCTTGATGAAAGGCAAAAACAGACTCAGGCAGCAGGAAAAAAGACTCAGAATTCTCTGCCAGACTGCACCTCCTCGCAGCTCTCCGCGGCCGCTCCGCGGCCAAAATGGGTTTTTAATCCCTGTGCCTTGATGAAAGGCAAAAACAGACTCAGGCAGCAGGAAAAAAAGACTCAGAATTCTCTGCCAGACTGCACCTCCTCGCAGCAAACAGATTTTAACAAAGGAAAGAATGGAGCTGCTATTTTGACAAGTGGAGAAATTGAGCCAAATCGCAAATCGCGGTAAATTTCGCAAGTGCGTAAATCGCGATTGTGGAAAAAGTCTAGGGAGTAGGAAGTCAGTTTGTCGGAAAGCCTAGAATCACAGCTTTAAAATGAAAGTTAAACCACGTTCCTAGGACAAACGGTTCCGGAGATACAGACAATTTAATAAAGGTAGATTTTCGGATTTAAAGTAAAACTCAAAATGACAGGTGACAGCTTGCAGCTTCAGAATTGACAGGTGACAGTTGTGCAGCTTTACAAATGACAGATGACACGATTTCTAGGAGGCTGTTCTAATTAGGTTAAAATAGTTTGGATTAGATTATTTTAACTAAGAGATGGGTTCTGCACAGTTCTGCTAGGTACTCACAATATAAATTTGAAATAGGCCTTGTCACGGATCTGGTCAACACGTCCGGCGGCGGTTCTGTCTGCTTGGCGGGTCAATCAGGCACCGGTTCTGCTCACAGCGATCCGGATAACTGGTTCTGCTCACAGCGGTCTGGGTCAGCTCTCTGGATACAGCGGTCTGGGTCTGGTCTGCGGTTCCGGCAAAAGTTCTTGGCACAGAATTCAAACAGCTCGCCCGGCTGTGGAATAGTTTGCAGATGATTTTAAGGATGCTGAGGCCTGCTGAGAAGAGTTCTCAGTTTGTGGGTTTAGGCCCTTGCTTTAAGTTCTGAAGTAAATTTCTGGTCTCTGAAGATTGATGGATGTGAAGTCTGGAGTCTCCCGGCAGAGCGTCCCGCAGAAAATGGAATTCCCTACCTGGGTTTCAGTGGCCCTTTTTATGTGTTTTGAAAATGGGTGTGTGTGTGGCATAACTGAGCCTGCCTCTCTCTACTTGTCATTGGCCCAATTCTCCCCTCTCCCATGATTGGGGGAATTGGGTTGTGAGTCAGAGTGATGAGGTTTGTTTATGGGTCAGAGGATCCTCCCCTGGTCAATTTGCCCACAAATCTATATTTGATTCAAATACATATTTCCCAGGTACACAAGTGGTTGACATTACATGTACATATTACAACTTGCTTAAGGTAGTCTCTGTTCCGCCTCTGGCGTTTCTAGGAGCTTGCATTCAAAAATGGCAACTTATTTTCGATTTTAGTGGGTTGTGCAATATGGGATTTTCATCAAAAATTATACAAAGGTACATTTCCCTTCCACATATATCCCAGTAACGTCCCATGTCTCTAGCTTAAATACATTGTCTACAATATTCATAATTAGCAGGGTTTTGCCCCAGAACATGGTACAAATTGGAGTTTGGACTCAAATCGTGAGGGCATTTTTCAAACTAAGACTCTCAAACTTGTACATTCCTGTCATTTGGTTACAATAAGTTATCACTGTTTCTATAAAATATATATTTGTTGCAATTCAATTCCCCAAAGTGTTTGGGTCCCCCTCCAGAAGTCTGGGTGGGTCAGTGATCACATGTCTCTCCTTGCTGGCAGAGGGATGTTGACAGGAAACACTCAAAATTAACATACCCCATTCAACAGAAAGAGCCTTTTGTGTGGGCTCCAGCAGGCTGCCTGGAAGTCTCTCCTCAATCAATCAACAGGGTCATGTGATATCTTGCCTCCTGGTGTGGGAATCTTTGAGGTGTTAAAGTTTCCCAGCCTCTTGGCCTCTGGGAACAGCAGGTGGCTAAGATTTTCAATTAACCAACATGCTTTGAAGTCCCTGTTGACTCAGGTCCCTTTGTCAGCCAGTTCTCCTGTCAGAGTTTAGACTGCTAGCGCCACCTTGGGGAAGTTGTCAGTACTGCATCCATTTTTGAGTTGTCTTGAATTTGACAGGAGATTGTTGCTATTGTTCTGATAGGCATCCTGACATTAGAGTGGTTATGTGGAACCCCCCCACAAGAAGGTTCAATCTTTAGAGTGCTCTTGTGCCAACTGCGCAGTTCTCCTGGATTTTGGAGTGAATGTGGGCGGGGATAGCTCATCCCCACATCCACCCAGTCTATTGATTTAGTTTGTCCTGGGATAGAATAATGGGCGGCGACAGCTCATCCCCACATCTACCCAGTCTATTGATTCAACATAGGTCAAAACCCTTCACAAATCCCCCCGCCCGACTGGCTTTGATTCAAGTCGAGGGGAAGTCAGGTGCAGAGGAGGTATTGAGCCCTTGCGCTGGTATGTCCGCATTATCTTCTTCCAATTCTGTAGATGGCACAGTTCAGCATCTTTTCCTCCACCCAGTTGGATTGATCGGTTCTCCTCGCCGGTCCTGATGGGAATATTGGGCGGTACACCGGGCCCCTTGGGTCTCTGCTCCCGGTCCCCGGTCGGCCTCCTTGGTCAGTCTCCATGGTTTCCTCTCTCCTAGGATGATAAAGCAAAAGCGGCAATACACATTCCTAGACATTTTTCCACCACTATTAATGGTGTGGCAAACATGTACATTTTATACATCCAAATGCATTTTGCAGTCTGATTTTAAAAACAATATATAACAGGGAACATTTGCATTACGTTACTATATTTTTGATATGTGGAATATTTTAGAGTTTGAACTGACTTACTCTGGAGCGGCCCCCTCTGGTATTGCAGAGGACTCCTCCAGTTGCTGCAGGGTGTGCCTGGGATGGCAACACTTTAACTGATTTATATGTACCCACTTGTCTTCCCCCTCTGCCAAACTGCCTTTGGGGATGCAGATCTTGTACGCTACAGGGGAGATCTTGTCTATAATTTCAAATGGTCCCTTCCATGTAGGCAAACATTTTCGCTGTTTGGCCTGGTTCCTTTGAAAATTGTATAGATAGACCCGGTCCCCCACAGTATATTCCTTCCTGGTGGTCTTCAGGTCGTAGTGGGTTTTCATGCTATCAGCTGATCTTTCTAGATTCCACTGAGCATAGGCAAAAGCATGGTGAAGGTGTTTCCTTAAATTCTACACATACTCATGAGTTGTGGAGGCATTTATCAGTGTCTGCTCTTGGGTCCAATAGAGCAGATGCTGGGGAAGCATCATCTTGCGTCCGGTCTTCAACTCAAATGGTGACATTTTGGTTGCAGATGAAGGGGTAGATCTGATGGCCATTAGAACCAGAGGTAATCGGATATCCCAAATTGGCCCAGAATCTGCCACAAACTTTTTTAAGATGCTCACAATGGTTCGGTTGTATCTCTCCACTGCTCCAGAAGAAGCTGGTCGGTAAGCAATGTGTAGCTTTCTTTTGACCCCCAGTATCTCCCACATCTTTGTCATTACATCACTGGTGAAGTGGCTACCCCTGTCTGACTCAATCCTTTGAGGTAGACCAAAACGGGAAAAGATGTGGTTAATCATCAGGGCAGCTGCTGTTTCTGCCTTGCAGTTTGGGGATGGGAGACATTCCACCCACTTGGTAAACAAGCATGTAACGGTCAACATGTACTTGTTTCCTCTAGACGAGCGAATTACAGGGCCTACAAAGTCGATTTGCAAATCTGACCATGGCAGTGTCATCACCCTCTTTTGGAGAGGCGCACAGTGCGTGAGGGATGATGGCTGAAATTGTGCGCACAAAAGACACCCCTTCAAGTATTGGTTGAGGTCCTGCCCCATGTGAGGCCAGTATGCAACCTCTCTTAAGATTTCCAGTGTTGTGTGAAACCCCCTATGACCGGCGGTGGCCGCATCATGGGCGTGACTTAACATCAGGCTTCGGAATGAGGTAGGGACCACCCACTGATCATGGCCAGCTTGGGATTTCCTTACCAACAAACCGTCTTGGATTCGGAACCTTTTTCGACATTTCATCAACACTCTTAGGTCCTCTTTCCCAATGTAATCGGTATCTGTCAGGGGAAAGTTCTCAGGGTCCTCAATGTGTTGGTAAAACTTACCAATTATTGGATCCCCCTTCTGAGCTGTAATCAGATCAGCATCAGGGGTCTCCTTACTCCATTGGGCAGTTGAAAGATCATTGTGAGCATTTGTCTGGGACCTAGTGATAGCAGTGACCTGGATTTCCCCCAACAGGGACTCTATTTCTATTAGATCCCCGTGGATGGCCCCGGTTTTGGCCAGCTGATCAGCTAAGTCATTTCCAGTTTTGTCTGGTCCCTCTACTTTGGAATGACCCTTGATCTTTTTCCAGTAGATGGTCATCCCATTCGATGTGACCAGATCATCAATATTTTGGATTAACTTCCCATGTTTCAAGGGTTTGTTATTAGCACACAACATGCCTCTGGTTTTCCAATTAACCAGGTGCTCCACGAACCTGTTCCGTACATAATCCAAATCTGTGAATATGGCCAGTTCGTGCAGTTGATGTTGGACAGCAGTGAGGATGGCCTGATGCACAGCCATCAATTCTGCCACCTGACTACTTCGGGGACCAATTTTTATCAAGCGGAGGGTTCAGGGGACTCCTTCACCCATGCATTCCCTACGCCGGCCACCAGTTCTTTCTCCCCGTTGTTGTCAACATGGTACGAGCATCCATCCACATAGACAGTGGGCATTCCCTCACACTTGTCTTCTTCAATGACTTTGTGTGGGGAATTAAGGTATGCCTCCATGTTGTCCTTGATTTTTAGACTTTCGTCCTCGACACAGTTTTCTCTGGCACAATCATGCAAGTCAGCCAGACCTTGCGCGAGGGGACTCTTCTTGTTTAGGCCATATCTGACCTCCACAGGAAAGCCTTGCATTGACAGAATCCAGGAAGTAATTCGGGAATTACTCACATTTCTGGCCCGAATTCTGTCACTTTGGAGATATTGCAGAGGCTGGTGTGGAGTCTCCACTATGATGTGTTCCCCCTGGATAAACGGCTGGTAATTCTTCAATGCCCACACCGTTGCCAGGAGTGCCTTCTCACAATCGTTGAATTTCTCCTCCACAGAGGATAAAGTTTTGCTCGCATAGGAGATTACTTTATTGACCTTGTCATGCTTTTGGTATAATACTGCCATCAAGCACATATTAGAGAACTCCGTCTCCAGGAAGAACTCCTTGTTTCTGACAGGGTAAGCTAGGCAAGGCGCTTGTGAGAGGCTTCTTTTGAGTTGTCTTACCGCCTCGGATTGTTCTGGACCCCATTCCCACTTGACCCCCCCCTTCAAGAGATGAATCAGGGGTCTAGTGATCTCTGCGTAGCCTTCAATGAACTTTCTGCTGTAATTAGTCAGTCCAAGGAGGCTCCTTAGTTCCCGCAGCGTTGTGGGGTCTTTCAGTTTCTGGAGTGCTTCCACTTTCTTTTCTTGGGGACAGAGACCCTGAGGAGTAATCTCATGCCCCAAGAAATTAACACGGGTTCTACACCACTGTTATTTCTGAAAGGAAAGTTTTGCTCCGGCGGCCCTCAACTGTGTCAGAACATAACAGATCTCCGCTATGTGTACCTCCACAGATGAACTTTTGATGAGGAAATCATCTACATAAACCAGGTTACCCCTCGCACCCAGGTCGGGCATGGCCTTATGTAGGAAAATGTTGAATTAATTGCCGGAGTTGAGGTATCCGAAGGGAGTCCGGGTCCATGTGTACTGCTGGCCCCCAAAGGTAAAAGCCAGTTTGTATTGGTCCTCCCTACTGACAGGCACGGTCCAGTATCCATTGGTCAGGTCTATTGCTGTGAATACCTGTGACCCTTGGATCTGGGCCAGCCCTTGGTCAATGTAGGGCAGAGGCCATCGGGAAGTATGGACCCGTTTGTTGAGCTCCCTAAGGTCGGCGCAGAGTCTCCACTGGCCGTTTGGCTTCAATATTCCCAGCACCGGATTATTGAAGGTGCTGTGTACTGGACGGATTATCCCCCGGGACTCAAGGTTCTTAATTATTTCAGTAAGGGACTCCATGGATGCGAGAGGCACGCGATATTGCTTCACAAACACTGGAGTCTTTCCAGGGTCCGTGGGAATTGTTGTGGTGTGGATGTCGGTGTAACCACAGTCATATGAGTCTACCGCAAAGAGTCTTGGAAATCCAAGAAAACTTGTTTCAACTTTTGCTTCTGTTCCAGAGTCACACAGGGATCAGCTAGGTTGACTCTCTCTTCCACCATCTGCCTGAAGCCTGGAAAGACTTCTGGTTTAGCTATCTCAGCAGCCTCCTCCAGCTCGGTGGAGAAGTCCCTGGTCAGAGTGCTGATTTGGACAGGGGGCTTCAGGTGGGAAAGGCAGCCCTCATGGACCTGGAAAATCACCTCATCCCTCCTGAAGTCACAAGTCACATCTTCCTTAACATAAGGGCAAGAGTGTACACCAGGAAGTTCCCCCCATGCCGGGTGAAAATCCTGTCTGGTGTTGTATTGTCATCACTGTCACTGTCAAAACAGTCCTTGGGGATCAGTCCTAACAGTTCATTTTCTAGATCAATGGAAAAATGTCGGTCATCAACCGCCATTCCAATAATGGTGCCTGCGGCTAGAGTAATACTCTGTAAGTCGCTGTTATCCACCTCTATTGGAATTGTGTCATGTTCTATGTTTACTAATGGTGTTGGGTTGTTGGAGAGAAGCATTTAGATAAATATAAGCATCAGGGTTTTTCAATTTTTGCCCTCTTTTAACTTTCACTTCCAGGGAGAATTGTCGGGTCCTTTCTGGGATGGTGACTTCCTCTTTTTTTTTTTTTGAAATTTCAATTTTATTGGTTTTACAGGTAAAACAGTGACATCTCTTCAATGCAAACATTTGCGCGGAAAGAGAGCATATAATCATAATACGAAAGAAGCCATATAAACGTGTGGCATGTGATATGATTGTAACAACAAAAGGAAGGCATCTCAAACATCAATCACCCCCCCTTTCATTTGCGTCCCAGATGCAAACAGGGACGTTTCTACTGTTACCTATTAAAGTTCTTTACAGAGTTCGGATGACAGCAATAGGCACGAGTGTCCAAGGGAAATGAGCACAACATATTATTCATACAGGCAACAGATCATTTTGTGAGATCATACTAAGGCATCACACACAGCAATTTTTCAAATAATATATTGTGCACAGAAGGCAGCCCATTCAGTTTCCACCGACGCACTGTGTCCGTGTAGAGCAGCGGTCAGGCTCTCCATTCTAAAGATGTTTCGTGCGACATTCAGCCATTCCGTCTTAGTGGGGAGGGATGGTCTTTTCCATGCCATTGTGAGGCAAGCTCTTGCAGCCATCAACAAACCCAGGATCATCGTAGGAGCCTTTAGGATCCTATCGTCATCTTCAATTAATCCAAAGAGGACCAGTATGGGATGTTTTCCTCTGTCTTCATCATCTAGTTCTTTTATCCAACTGAGGACTTCGTCCCAGTATGTCTGCACCTTGTTACAGCCCCACCACATGTGCCAATAGTTTGCGTCTTGGCCACAGCCCCTCCAGCATTGTGGGTTGACCCCTTGGAACATTTTAGCAAGTCTGAGCGGGTCATACTGCCATCTGTGAAGGAGCTTGAGCGTGTGAAGTTTATATTGGCATGATATTGATGCTTTAGCTGTCTGCCTGCACATGCGCAGCCACAACTCGTCGTGTAAGGGTCTTCGTAGGTCTGTTTCCCACCTGATCCTCAGCTTAGCTGAGGGGGTTATGTTGGTTGATATTAGGGCGTTATACATGGCGCTTATCAGACCTCTGGAGCCCTTCCAGGTGTCCAGAATTTTTTCAAATTGCGTAAGGTCTCTCTGAAGCTGTTCTTTCCACTTTTCTCGTGACATTACTCCTTTTAGTTTTAAGTATTGGAAAACAGATAGAGGACCTATATTGAGCGCCTCCTCGAGTTCTTGTATGGTTATGAAGGCCTTATTTCTCCACAATTGGCCTGCCCGCTCTAGGCCAGCTTCGTACCAGGACTGGTAGCTTAGTGGTTCTGATATGTCATCGCATATTCCCGGGACCCACAAATGTCCCAGGGGAGAAGGCCAGGTTGTAATCCCTTTCATATCCTTGTTCGGTTTCAGGATTGACCAAATGGTCCCGATTATCGGGTGATTTCTGATACTGTTTCGCAGTTGTGGTCCAGGTACCCATATCCATTCGCCAACAGTATACGGACGAAGGTGAAAGTTGTCCAACGCTATCCAATGTGAGTCTGACTGTTGTCTCAGGTGAGGGATCAATATTCACAGCTGAGCCGCTCTGTAATATGCCTCTAAGTTCGGGAGGCCCACTCCCGCATCATCCTTTTTAAGATACAGAAGGGATTTGGGGACTCTCAGTTTTTTCCTTGCCAGAGAAAAGCCAACAGGGACTTCGTCACTTCAGTGAAGAATTCTTTAGGCATTTTTATAGGCAGCATCTGAAACAGGTATAGGATCTTCGGGAGAATTACCATTTTAATGGCGTTTAAGCGTCCCATCCATGAGATTGTGAGATTTTCCCACTTTTTCATATCGTTTTGCAATGTCAGTGACAAGGGCGGGAAGTTGGCTTGGTACAACGTATCAAGGTCTCGGGTGACGTTGATGCCCAAGTATCGCAGGGTGGTCAAGCTCACCTTCATTCCTAGTGGGGCGAATCTTTCCACTTCATCGTCCTTGCTCTTGTCGAGCGGGAGCAGGATAGATTTCCCAGTGTTGATTTTCAAGCCTGCCATCTGTCCATATTCTTCGATGATATTCAGAGCTGCCGGTATAGATTTGAGCGGGTAGGTGAGATGAAGCAATATATCATCGGCATAGAGACCCAACTTATATTCTTTGTCTCCGACTCTGATCCCTCGGACCCCGGTATCTTGTCTCAGCCGTTGCGCCAAAGGTTCGAGGGAGAGGACAAACAGGATGGCTGACAAATGGGCAACCCTGTCTTGTTCCCCTTTCCAGTGGGAACCATCTAGAATAGCCACCATTGACAGAGACAGATGTTCGCGGGGATGAATACAAAGCTTTTATGGCAAGGCGGAGCCTCGGGCCGAGTCCCACCTCGATGAGTACCTGTTCTAAAAAGTCCCAGTCCACCCTGTCAAATGCCTTCTCGGCGTCCAGTGACAGGAGGGCAGGGTCTCCTGGCATGCATCGTGCTTCATGTATCAGGTGGAGTGTTTTCCTCATAGTGTCAGCCCCTTGTCTTTGGATCACAAAGCCAACCTGATCCGGGTTCACCAGTCGTGGCAAGTGGACTTCCATTCGGGCTGCTATGACCCTTGCGTATATCTTGGCATCTATATTTAAAAGCGATATGGGACGATATGATTCGCATAATTTCGGGTCTCTGCCTTCTTTCGGAATAACCGTTAACAGTGCTTGTGTGAAGGAGGGGGGGACTTTTCCTTTTTCAAATATTTCGTTGAAGAGCGTTGCTAAGAAGGGGGCGATGTACGCAGTGAATGATTTATAGAAGCCAGGGGTGAATCCATCGTCTCCCGGAGACTTCCCCGCTTTGAGCCTCTTGATAGCGTCGGCAACTTCTTCTTCGCTAACAGGGACATCGAGTGCCTCAGATTCAGCATGTGACAGCGATGGTAATTTGACTCCCTTGAGATAATCTTCTATGGCACCTGGCGGGGATGGCGGGTCACAAGTGTATAGGTCTTCATAGAAAAAGGCGAACGCCTCCTGGATTCCTTGGGGTGAGGTTTCGATGGTGTTTAGGAGTGTGCCGTCCCTTCTCTCTATTACATCCACCCACCTTTCGGCCCTCTGCGCGCGTAGTCTTGCTGCTAGAAGAGCATCAGCCTTGTCGCCTTTTTCGTAAAATCTTTGCTTTAAATACTGTAGGGTTTGGGTGATTTTGCCGACTTCTAATATTTTTTGTTCTTCCCTGAGTTCCCTGGCTTCATTGTGGTATTTCACTCTTTCTTGTGGGTTTGATTGTGCAAGTTTCTCTGCTTCGCTCAATTTCTGCCTGATTTTTTCTTCGATCAAGGTTCGCTCTCTCTTTTTGCGGGCCCCCTCTCTAATGAGAATACCTCTCCATGTTGCTTTTGCTGCCTCCCATACCGAAGTCTTTGAAATCTCCCCAGTGTCATTGGTGACGAAGAATTGTTTGATTTCATTTTCAAACTCATCTCTGAATGCCGTGTCTTTCCACAGAGAATCGTTGCACCTCCATTTTGTGTTCTGGGGGGTGTGTGTCGCCCAGCGTATCTCCGTCAGTACCATATCGTGATCTGACCATGAGATCGGCCATATTTCTGCAGCAGAGGTTTCTCGTAGTAGGTTTTCGGACAGGAACACGTAGTCAATTCGCGTGAGGGTTCCATGGGGAATAGAGCGGAAGGTGAAGCCGCTGTCTGTGGGGTGGAGATGACGCCAACTGTCAATTAGCCCAAATGTCGAGAGCGCTACTTTTATGTCAGTGTCCTCCGCCAGGCGTGGTGGTTTCGGTGAGTTTGTCTCACTTTGTCTGTCCAGGGCGGGGTCCATCCACATATTGAAGTCTCCTCCTAGGATCGTTTGCCCCTTTGCCATATGAAACACTTTTTCAAGTGCTTTGTGGAGAAACCTCTTTTGACCCTGATTGGGAGCATATACCGTGGCCAGTGTGACAGATTCGTTCTGGATGAGTCCTGTAATGATTGCTATTCTTCCCTCTGTATCCACCCACGAGCTTTGGACCGACATGCGTAGGTTCTTACGAATTACTATCCCCACTCCTGCCTTTTTTGTTATCCCGGAGCTCCATAGGGTCTGGCCAATATGTCTTCCTGGGATTGCCCTCTCTTGCCCTTTCATGTAATGCGTTTCTTGGATGAATAAGATGTCACTCTTGGAGCGCTTAAATTCTCTTGCAACCAAGGAACGTTTCGTGGGGGCGTTTAGACCTTTGACATTCAGTGTGCCTATGCGTAGATGATCCATGTTATGTGTGACTGCCATCAGGGCTTACTGACGAAGATTTTGCTATTCTCTGTGCCTGTCGTGTTGCATTCGTGGATTCTCGTTGGCCATGTGGTCGAAATGCACTCCTTGTCACATTGAATGAGTGCTCTTAGATCGATACTTGTTTGCATATGCATCCTGCGTTCTATAAAAGGAACCTGTAAAAGTCCAACTTTTCTACCCCAAACCCCCACCCTCCCACCATGAACAAAGTGTCCCGTTATAGGGTTACCCCTAAACTTTCCCTCCCGCGGCATCCGATGCAGTTGGTTTGACATCACCCAACTGTTATCGAACCACCAGTGTGAACCGCACAACAAACGGTCCGTACTCAATAAGAACACCACATAACTTAAACTTTCGAGCCCCCCAATCTCATCATTCGATGCCTGAGGGAACGAGGCCTTCTCCATTACCGGCTGACAGAATCTCGAAGACGGCCCTCCCCGCCCAGGTCTATTCGATATCTTAATCATTTCCCCCCCTTTGATCCCACCCTGTACCTCAGTTCGCGTGACACCGCCCGCCGACCTCTTACTTGGGTCCAGTTTGGGAGTCAGCGTAGTGAAGGTGTCACCCAGATCACTTCTGTCATTCGAGTTGCCTCTTCATAGTGGGTGTTCAGTATAGAGGAGAAGTCAATGTTCCATGTCTGATGAGGCGTTGATTCTCCTGAATTTCCTGGAACCTTGCATTCTCCGTCGTCGAGGGCCTTTAGTTTGCCAATTTTCATCCGGATTCTTCTTTGTCGGGATGGGAGTTCCATCCGCCTGCGGGCCTAGTAATTCAGTGATGGCATTGGAAATGTCTCTTTCTGATGTGAGTTTCATCTTCGTGCCGTCCCATTCGAACGCTAGTGAGAATGGGTAGCCCCACCGGTATCTGGCCCCTTTATCTTTGAGAAACTTGGTAATTGGTTGGCATTTCCTTCGGAGCGCTAGCGTAAGGGAGGATAGGTCCTGGAAGATGGTGATACGTGACCCCGCGAGGGAAATCTGCGGTGCAAGCCTGGCTTTGTCTAGAATCCGGGCTCTGTCTGCGTAATTGTGGCACCGGGCCAGGATGGACCTCAGGCTACCCGGTTTTCCTACGGCCCTGTGGATCCTGTCAATTTTGGGTGCATCTATTCCGTGGTCTTCGAACAGAAGTTTCAGAATGTCATGTAGGGTTTGTTTGAGGTGTGTCTCTGATTCTCCGTCTACTTCAGGAACACCAAAAACACGCTCTCTATTTTCTAAATCATCGACTTTTAGCCTGAGTTCCTCCTCTCTGCCCTCAATTTCCATTAGGCGGTGGTCGACCTGCATTTCAAGGATGCCTGAGGAGGTCTGGTTGTGCTCAACCTCCTCAATTCTTTCCTCCATCTTGTCGATTCTGCTTGTGATCTTGTCGATCTTGTTGCCTATATCTGCTCTCATCCCTTTCATTTCTGAGAGGTCAGCGATGTCACCCCTGGTCAGTGGCGCCTCTGGATTTTTGGAGGCCATGGTGGAGGGTTCGCGCGGGGGCGATGCTTCAGGGGCCTGATTATAGCGAAATTTGGCCAATTTCTGTGTAAAGTCCATAGAACTAAAGTAGGCCTGTGCTCCGTCAGGCAGTGTCCCAGTGTTACTGGAACGAGTCTGTAATGCACAAGAGGGGCGGCAGAGGGAATTCTATGTCAGTTTATGGCTCCGTACTGGGTAAGTTTGTGCGTATTACGCGGATTGCCTGGTTATCTGGAGTAGGAAAGACTCGTCGCTGTGAGGTCCACCCCACGCGTGGGGGGTCTATCTACCGACGTGGTGGGCTGAGGCAAGATGTCCAGTGTATCCGAGGAGGGCACACGCCCCAAGGTTTTGGGGGCCCAACCCTCAGCTTGCCAGTTGTCAATTGTCACAGCAAACGGGCGAACCTTTATGGAAACACCATGTAGATATGTGGATAACCCGTAGGTCTGGGTTATCTTTCCAATTTTCCCCCCGTGGATGTCTCTTAGGGATCTTGACCGTAGACTTGCAAGTTGCCGAGCTTTGGACTCACCGTAGTTTTTCTTCGTCTCGGATCTCCTGGGGGTCCACGGCCGTCCGCCCCACTAAGAGGGCGTGGGGTGGTGTGGTGCGGTCCTTCGGGCTCCAGCTCCGAGGGACCATCCGTGGGTCGTCCGGAGGGGGCACGAGCCGTCCTGCTGCAGCTGCGCGTGTCCCTTCTACTTCGCACAGACCACGCGCAGACGGGGCCTCCTCGACGACCGGGGGCGCACCTCCGCGCACCTTCGGTGCTCTGGTGTCTGCGGCTTCCTTCGCCGATCTGCCGTTCGAAACGGCTCGATGGGGGAGGGCACGGTTTGTGCGATGTGTCGTTACAGCCTCCAGTCACTCGAAGTTGTCTGTATTTGGGAGCAAGGCCTCCGCTGGGCTCCTGCTAGGCGGGGCCTACGCTGGGCTCCGCGCGTTTGCGTTGTTTCAAAGTGGAGGCGAGGGAAAACTTCAGTCGGTCGGTTTAAGGCGAAAACTCCACCGATTCGCTCCGGATTTTTTGCCACTGGCGGGGGGCACCTTCCTAAACCCTCGTCTCGAGTCTCAGCCGTGGGGGGGTCCTAGAAGTGGGGGCTCAGACCTCTCGCAGGACCTCTGATGAGCGAGCTCAGACGGGGCACGACATCACCCGTGCGCCCCCTGGCGGCCAGTCCTCCGGTGACTTCCTCTTTAATCTGAATTTCAACTGCATAAGATAGAAATTAGCTGACCTAAATGCTTTTTCTGAATCATCAAAGCCCATGGGATTATCTGCCAATCGGGACCAAGCTTTGAAGTTTATTAGGTCCAAACTAATGGCAAAGCGATTGAGAATGTCACTGCCTAAGTAAAAGGCGGCAGTGACGTCTCGCACGACCCAACAATTATGGACTATGCTCTTGCTGCCAATGGAGATTTTGAGCATGCACCTGCTTGGCAGGAGATGTTTGTAATTGGGTGCTTCCAGGTCCATTTCCCATTTGTCTATCAGTTTGAATGTGGGAATGGCTGGATCTTTTGGGAGTTGGCGGAACATGGCTTCGCTGATGAAGCTCTTACCATTGTTCACACACACTCGAGTGAGAACAGAGTCCTTCCCATCATTTAACTAAACAGGGATGAACAACTGCTCTCCAATTTGCTGAATATCAGCCAGGCTCTGAGCTGATTTCACCTCTTTCTGGACTATAGGAGTGGGAGTTTCTGATTGTGGATTAGTAAAGAATTTCAGGGTGTTTCCTTCCAGTGTGGAATACCACCTTAAACTGGAAGGAAGGTTGATTTTCAGAAATAGAGAGGACCCCCCATCACCAGTCTGTTGTCCTACTGCTATTACTGTCACGTCTGGAATTTGGTTGTTCTGGAAGTGAAATTCTACTTGGTCAGATTTTTGTTCAACCATGTTGCAGGTGCCATTTAAACGAACATGGCTGACACTCTGTTTTAATTTAATTGGTCAACTAGTCTGGGTCCAGAGGACCTTGTTTACGCAATCTATTAGGGGTGACAACCTTCTCAGGAGGTCATTCCCTAGTAAACAAGGGGTGCCCTCTGGAGTCACTACTATGACCGGGTGTTTCACCTTGTGTCGCCCAATTTTGATGTCCAAATCTGCAGTCCCCTCGACAGGAATTTCCTTCCCGTCAAAGTTCTGCAGTTGTCCAGGAAGAGAGGTGAGAGGAATACGGTAATTCTCCCCCTTCCTGCATTTAGTTCATCAAAGGCCCTTTTGGACAGAAGGGTAGCTTGGGATCCAGTGTCCACCAGTGCCGAAATTGTGCCCTGCCCCTGTACTTGTACCGGGCATAATATCTTCCCTCCTTATCCTCAAGGGGGCACAGATAATGCACATGTTTGGACAACTGGTGGGCTAACTTTCTGGTTTTGAACATTGCTAGTGAAGTGATTTGGGCAGAATTCTGTGGAGAGCCTGGGGAATCTGAAAGAAAAAGTTGGCAACTGGAAATGGTTTCGGGTTCTGGGTCGCCCCCCCCTTTTTGGAGGCAGTCATCAGGATGGGTTTGACCCTTGGGATTTTGGTATTGTCGGTTCTGGTATGAGATGATGGGCGGCGGTAGCTCAGTCTCCACATCTTCCCAGTCTGAATTGGCATCCCTGGGGACCCATTTTTCCTTGGGAGGAGTTCCCCCATCTCTTCTGAGGATCCCTCTCCCTCAAATTGGAAGACCTGTACCTCCTCCACAAAGTGGGTCTGTTTGGGTCCTTTGTTTCTCCCACCCCCCCCCTCTGCTCAGTGGGAGGCAGGCTTTCAGGGGCAGGAGATTTTGTTTCTGGTTCCTGGTTTTCCAGGGGCTGTTTACAAGTTGGGAAGGAAGCTTCCTCCAAGGTTTTTCACCCCCCTTCCCCTTGTGGCAACCTCCCTGGGAACCGGTGGGTTATCGGGGTGCTGCCCCCGTCATTGTTCTGGAGCACCAGGTCCAGAGTTTGGGGCATTCTGCGGTGGCATGCTCATCTGAGGGTTCTGTTGAGCCCTCAGTATTTGACCCAGATCCCGTGCCATATTTTGGACCTGGCGCTCTAACTGGGAAACCCGCTCAGGCTGATACGGGGCTCTATTTTCTCCCCTGGGCTGATCCCGGGAAGGGTAGCTATCCCTTCTCTGGTAATACCCCGGATTGGGAAGATTTGGATACCCCTCCACCCTTGGCCTCCCCTCTCCCGGATTAGGTTGTCTGGGCTCAGGGAATTGGGGAAAGAGGGATGGATGGTTTTGGGGTTGGAAATTGGGTGGATACCTGGGAAAAAAGTTCTGCCCAGGATTTGGTGAATTTCTGCCCTCCTGGGGGAAGTTAGGAGGGAAGTTCCCCGGGTTAGGCGCTTGGCTGGGTCCCCCCCTTGGGCTTGAGGAGTCCACACATAACCCAGGATGGGTCGGTTTTCCTTGTAGTGGGGACTTACATAGTCAGGGGAGCGGAGGACCCCATTTGTGGGACTACCTCCTCGACTCCCTGCCTGTGACTGGCCCGAGGGCCTTCTGGGCTGTAAATTATTTGGTGCAGGCAGGTTTTTAGGCCCCACATCTCCAAATCTAAAACGGGGGCAACCTTTACCTCTGCCACCTTGGCAGCAGCAGGGGTGCTGTTGGTTTTGGGGTTTTTCAGCGCATTATTTTTATTTTCGATGGGCTTCTGCACCTGATAGATCCGGGTAGCCTGTTCAATGACCCAGTCTGATCTTTTCTCATGAAAATCTCTCATGAGCTGGGTCATTATGTATTTGGGTAAGGCATGGAAAAACGTATTGATAAATTCTCTGCTATCCGTGCGCACCCTTTTGGTGGTCTGCACAAAAGCACACTTTAATTCTTGCACAAACTCTTGTGGGGCCTGATCCTCCCCACATTGCAAATTGTAGGCTGCCTTGCGAGCCTCTTGAGGATTTCTGTGCACAGAAAAATGTTTCAAGATGGCCGACCTGTATGTGGACCACCTTGAATGGTTTTGATCCTCCAGCCCCGCAAAGAAACTGGAGTATTCTGTGAGGAGGTCCACTTTACATATTGAATACAGCTTTGGCTGTCCTTCAAATGGAAAGTCTCCATCATTTGCTCATAGAGCTCCAAGTGTTCCCAAACAGAATACTTGGTGTTCTTATAATAAGGCATGATGACACTCCTTATTGCCTTTATTTGTTTCAATGGGTCCTTAAGCAAGGCCCTTTTTGCCTTATGGGCCTTTTTGGTTCGGGTAACCCTGGTCCATTCATCCTCCGACTCAGAAGCGCTGCTCCCAGAGGTGCCCGTCTGATCTTCCAGGTTGCCCAGATTCTGAGATCCTGGAAATGGCTGGCAGAATGTGGGGGCCTGGTCTCCTGTGTCCTGTGACACTCAGAGGAATCTTCAGATCCCTCCTTGCGGCCAGGATTTGCTGGGTATCCCCCCCACTGACCTAACTGGGCAGAGGTTTTCAGGATGCCCTTAATGGGCCTACTCTCCTGGGGTTCCCCACTAAATTGCACTGTGCTTGGGTGCCCATACCCGGATACCCGGCCATCCATTCCTGGGAGGTACTGGCCTATGAGCCCCATACTTCTAGCTGGATAGTAATCTGCCATCCCCGTGGCCCTGGGCTCATGTGCGCAAGGGGACATGGGGGTGGCAGAGACTAGGGACTGGGAGAGATGAAGGACTCTGGTATTAGGGCTCCTGAGCTTATGCTCAGGAGTTTCTCTTTCCCAGCGAACCTCATCTCTATCCGCGCCTACCTCCTGTTGCAATGCAAGAGCCTGAGCTTTCAGTTCCTCAGTTAAGGCCTTATTAGACTCTATCAGTCTCTCCTGCATCGCTACCTGTTGCTGGAGCCCATCATTGTGATGACAGAGAGCCTCATTTTCTCTCTGTGCCTCCTGATTGGTCCTGGAGTACTGGGCCAGTCTCTGCTGCAGGAGGGTTACCTCCTGAGCTGTGTCCCTATTGGCCTGCTCCTTTCTTGCCAGAGCATCCTCCACCCTCCTGGTGTGCTCTAACAAGTTCTGGTGTTCTTTTTGGAGGTCACCCAGTCCCTGGAGGGCCAGGTGATTTTCTTCCATTTTCCTTTTTAAGTGGCAGACTTCCTGGCCTAAGGTATCCCTTTCCTGACTAAGAGCCTGCATCTGTGCCGCCAGGTCGTCCCTTTGCCTTTGGAAGGCACCAGCTTTCTGGCGCTCCTGATCAAACTCTGCCTGGGTATCCAGGACTTTCAGAATCAATTTATTGCTTTCCTCTTTCTCTCTGTCTAATCGAATTTGCAGGGTGGCTACCTGCTCTGTGCATTCCCTGTTGAAGTCCAGTTGTTGCTCCAGATTTTTCTGGCTCTGCAGAAGGGAGTCCAAACCTTCTTGGTACTCCTTCTGCAAGGCCAGAAATCTGGTATCCTGGTCAGCCTTCTCCTGTTGCAGTCTATCCATGTCCTCTTTTATTTTAATGATATACTGCCTACTATCATTTTCTGACTCCTGGCTCCTCTGCAGCCTCTGCTCAGAAGAGACCAGCTCAGATTGGGCCTTTTCTAACGCCAGCTGTTGCCTACTTGCCAGATCTTGGCCTTCAGCACATTTGTCCTGCATGGCTCCCATATATAGATACAAATATGCCGCTATCCTAACCATCTTGTCGTGTTCATCTTTAACTTTAGGAGCCATGTATAATTCACTCAGGGCCACATGTAATGGACCCTGATCTCTCCATATATGTTACCCTGTTTCAGTGACCTGTTGCGCGATTGCCTGCAGCCAGACCGGTTGGTCCTGATGAGTCCACTCAGCTCTCACAAATAGCTTGTGTAAGAAGTGCTCTCTGGCTATTTTCATATCTACCACGGCCGTCATTCTGGAATTTGAGTTCCTTCCTGACTTACAGAAGTTTGTATTTTATTTTGCAAAACAGACCGTTTCCTTAGAGCGTTCCTTTGAGGAGTGCTTTACAGCGTAACACAGCGTGGTGATCCGACCGGATGTATGTCTCCCGTCAGTTAGCACACTGTATTAATCTGCACAAGTGATAGATCTAACCCAGAATGACCCGGCTCCGAGCCCCCACTTTTGTAAGCGATATTCAATCAACACTACAGCCAAGTCAATGCCTAGTCTGGGATGCTGAGGAAAACCCTTATTAATGTATTTTTATGTCTAGTTCAGTACTCTGGATGACCACCCTTGTATAACACCCCCCTCTTAGAATCCCCCTGACCCCACTGAGCCAAGAAGTAGGTTTGTTTTGCAAATTAAAAGGTTTATATTGAGAATTTAAACAATATATATGTATATCACAGTCTATAATAAATTAATATCTGATAGTACACTTAGACATATGATGTTGATCAACAATGGGTAATCTGGCACTAGCACACTTCTTTACAATCAGTGAGGAGTTAGTATAGGATGGATAAAGTAGCAAAAATACTTTTATGATTTCAAGGGAAAAGCAATGAGGAATAAAATGCAGTACAGAAATACTTGATATGATTTTAGCAAAAGATAAGATAATCACTTTTTCTCTGGCAATTCACCCCCCTCCCCTATGCAATGTAAGAAATGGAAGGAGATGGAAAGAGGAGCACACAGTTCTCAGGAATGCAATCAAATACAATACGAAATTCAGTTTCCCCCCAGCAAGCTTAGAGGAAACAGGTAGGAGTTTGAAACACAGGCCCAAAATGTGTTTTAAATGTGATGGCAATGGATGGGAAAATGTGCCAACTGATTTTAATTCCCTCTAGAGATTCAGGGTGAGTGGAAGATGCGTGTTGGTATTAGTTCAGGCTCACTTTAGCAATGCTCTATGAGTTATTACCAAGTTGCAACAGATTTTAACAAAAGAAAGAATGGAGCTTCTATTTTGACAAATGGAGAAATTGAGCCAAAATCGCAAATCGCGGTAAATTTCGCCAGTGCGTAAATCGTGATATCGTAAAAAGTATAAGGAGTAGGAAGTCGGTTCTAGGCTTGTTGGAAAGCTTAGATTCTAAGAGGAAAGTTAAATCTCGTTCCTAGCCCAAACGGTTCCAGAGATATGGACGATTAAATAATGGTAGATTTTCGGATTTAAAGTAAAACTCAAAATGACAGGTGACAGCTTGCAGCTGCAGAATTGACAGGTGACAGTTGTGCAGCTTTAAAAATGACAGATGACACGATTTCTGGGAGGCAGTTCTTCTTAAGTTAAAATAGTTTGGATTAGATTATTTTAACTAAGAGATTGGGTTCTGCACAGTTCTGGCGGATACTCACTCCTAATTTTGAAACGAATGGGCCTCGTCACGGATCTAGTCAGCTGGACTGGACTGGGCGGTTCTGCTCACAGCATCTGGGTCAGCTCTGCTCTGCTGGTCTAGCCTCTCTGGATACAGCGGGTCAATCAGGCACCGGTTCTGCTCACAGCGGTCTGGGTCTCTGGCAATTGTTCTTGGCAAAAGAATTCAAACAGCTCGCCCGGCTGTGGAATAGTTTGCAAATGATTTTAAGGATGCTGAGGCCTGCTGAGAAGAGTTCTCAGTTTGTGGGTTTAGGCCCTTGCTTTAAGTCCTGAAGGAAAGTTCTGGTATTTGGAGATTGATGGATTTGAAGTCTGGATCTCTGGATGTGAAGTCGTTGGTCAGCATGCTCCGCAGCAAATGGAATTGAATGTCTCTACCTGTCCCAGCAGTCTCTTTTTATGTGTTTTGAAAATTGGTGTGTGCCTGGGCCTAGCTAAGCCTGCCCCTCTCTACTTGTCATTGGCCCAATTCTCCCCTCTCCCATGATTGGGGGAAGGAAATGGATTGTCATCATGATGAGGTCTGTTTATGGGTCAAAGGATCCTCCCCTGGTCAGTTTGCCCACAAATCTATATTTGATTCAAATACATCTTTCCCAGATATACAATTTGTTGAAATTACATGTGCACATTATATATTCCTTATGGTCCATGCTTGTCCGCCTCTGATCTTCCTGGGGGCTTGCATTAAAAAATGACAACATTTTGCGCTTTTTAACTGGTTTTGCAATATCGGACATTTACCCAAAATTACACACATGTGCGCAAGGAGTATGGACATTAATTGATGAAGTGTCAGATTTTTAACATGCAGACATTTGGAGTGAGACCCTATTTTCTGCTAGCAACCCCTCAGAATACACCACAGGGTCCTAACGCCTCTCAAAATGTTCACAGAAAAATCACAAAAATAATGATATTACTTATATCATTCTGACAAGTCCGCACTTTGAGTTATCTATCTTTTTTAAATTATGCCCTGGTCAAAAAGGGGTGTGGCTTCCCACAGCACAGGGTGGAATAACTGGTTTATCCACTTCCCCCAAGCTCAGCTGCTAGCAGAGGCACTGCCCCTCCCAGTTTCCCCTAAGAGGAAGCCACTTTACGACGCCCCCAATATAACATTTGCCTGAGTCAAGGGAGTTGCATTGTTCTGTTCCTTCCAGTTGCCAGGTGCTTCACCCCTAATCTAATCAGAGAGGTGACAACTCCTTTTGTCAAGGGGCAGCAGGATGCAGCTAGGCCTGGGAAGAGTGGCTGAACAGGTTTCTCCTGTTGGGGGTAGTTGTCAGGCAGAATCCAGTTTCATTAAGCCAGGTTTCAGCTAAATGTCACTTTTTGTTCCCAGTTTTCTACATTCAAATAAAAATGACAATTTGTACCTATACATTAAATAATTACTTCCTTCAAGTCATTTCATAATATATTTGTATATTCTTCCACCTCTTAGCAAGTCTTTCCTTGGCCTGGTTTTGTTTCATTTGTTCAGTTTTACACAAAAGTCTGGTGGTTTTAAAACGCCGGCTTTCTGATAGTGGTGAGTACTGGTAATGCAACCATTTTTGGGATTAAGAAAATGAATTCCTCACAGTTCTGAGTTGCTTTTTTTTGGCAATCAGCATTGCCATTCCCAATGGTTTCAGGCCACTGTGTGTGTAGCCCAATGGTGGTTTTAGGCAGTGCCCTCCTGTGCTCACAACATAGGCAAAAATGGGTGGCAGCCTATTCTTCATGTTTTCCCTGTGCACTCTCTGGGAGTTCTGGCCATCATGATGATTTCCATGCCAGTACTGCTCAGTTTTATGGTAGGGCTTGTATGCATGGGTAAAAACATCCCACACAATGCAGCAAAGCAAACATAAGACAGGGCAAAGATTCCCAATGGCCAGTTATACCACTGCGACAGGGCCTTTCCCATACCAAACACAAAAGCCCGAAATGTTGGCATTACCATTCATTCCTAGTGTCTAGTTAATCACAACAAGGTCCGCTTGATAGACATAGAGTGAAACAGTTATAACCCACAAAAAAAAACAGCATTAAGCTGTTCAGACTACAGTCAGAGTCAGCCCTTACTATGCATGGAAAGTTTCAAACTTCAGAAAGTAAGATATGTTATGTTATGTTATGTTACTTGGCACTTATATAGCGACTTATGTATCATTGGTATGATCTCAAAGCGCTTTTAGGTTGAACGCCCTCGGGAACCGCAGTTCAAGTCAGTCGAGAGAGAGAGTCATAAAGTGCGTGGGCGCACTGGGTATGTGTGCAGCTGCTATGGTTGTTGCATGATAGCTGCTTCTTAGCGGTAGGTGTGGTGCTGAGGGGATCAGTTGAATGTGTTCATTTAGGAGGGTGGACACCCAGACTGAGTTCTGGCTGCGCTAGGCCTGAGGAGAAGCCTAAGCTAGCCGGTATGTGCTCAGCTAGCTGTGTTTTATTAGGATGATGGGTAGTTTGATGGGTTCTGTTAGTATGAGAACAGCTATACCGAATGTGTCATAGTACAGCTGTGTTCTAGTTGAATGGTGGTGTAAAGGAAAGTAAGCATAGTAGTGTGATATTGTGGTAATCAGTAAAGTGCATGCGACCAGGCACACTCAATGATGTTGGGAATACCTTCTAAATTCAACTTTAACACAGTGACACTATTGGGGCACATTCAATGATTTTGGTAGTACTTCTAAATTCAACTGTAACACAGTGACGCTGTTAGGGCACACTCAATGATATTGGGAATACCATCTTAATTCATCTGACACAGTGACGCTATTAGGTCACACTCAATGATGTTGGGAGTACTTTCTAGATTCAACATTAACACAGTGATGCTATTAGGGCACACTTTCTAAATTCAACTTTAACACAGTGACGATATTAGGCACACTCAATGATGTTGGGGATACCTTCTAGATTCAGCATTAACACAGTGACGCTATTAGGGCACACTTTCTAAATTCAACTTTAACACAGTGACGCTATTGGGGCACACTCAATGATGTTGGGAATACCATCTTAGTTCAGCTCTAACACAGTGATGCTATTAGGGCACACTCATTGATGTTGGGAATACCTTCCCCAGCTTCAACTTTAGCACAGTGACGCTTTAGGGCACACTTTCTAAATTCAACTTTAACACAGTGACGCTATTAGGGCATACTCAATGATGTTGGGAATACCTTCTAGATTCAACTTTAGCACAGTGACGCTTTGGGGCACACTTTCTAAATTCAACTTTAACACAGTGACGCTAATGGGGCACACTCAATGATGTTGGGAATACCTTCTAGATTCAAAATTAACACAGTGGTGCTATTAGGGCACACTTTCTAAGTTCAGCTTTAACACAGTGACACTATTAGGGCACACTCAATGATGTTGGGAGTACTTTCTAGATTCAACTTTAGCACAGTGACGCTTTGGGGCACACTTTCTAAATTCAACTTTAACACAGTGACGCTAATGGGGCACACTCAATGATGTGGGGAATACCTTCTAGATTCAACATTAACACAGTGGCGCTATTAGGGCACATTCAATGATGTCGGGAGTACTTTCTAGATTCAACTTTAGCACAGTGACGCTTTGGGGCACACTTTCTAAATTCAACTTTAACACAGTGACGCTAATGGGGCACACTCAATGATGTTGGGAATACCTTCTAGATTCAACATTAACACAGTGACACTATTGGGGCGCACTCAATGATGTTGGGAATACCATCTTAGTTCAGCTCTAACACAGTGACGCTATTAGGGCACACTCAATGATGTTGGGAGTCATTTCTAGATTCAACTTTAGCACAGTGACGCTATTAGGGCACACTTTCTGAGTTCAGCTTTAACAGAGTGACACTCTTTAGGCCACACTTTCAACGTTCAACTTTAACACAGTGACGCTATTGGGGCACACAATGATGCTGGGAATACCATCTTAATTCAACTCTAACACAGTGACGCTATTAGGGCACACAATGATGTGGGGAATACCTTCTAGATTCAACAATGACACAGTGACGCTATTAGGGCACACTTTCTAAATTCAACTGTAACACAGTGACGCTATTCGGCACACTCAATGATGTTGGGAATACCATCTTAATTCAACTTTAACACTGTGACGTTATTAGCGCACTCTCAATGATGTTCGGAATACCATCTTAATTCAATTTTAACACAGTGACACTATTAGGGCAGACAATGATGTTGGGAATACCTTCTAGATTCAACAATAAAACAGTGACACTATCAGGGCACACTTTCGAAATTCAACTGTAACACAGTGACGCTATTGGAGCACACTCAATGATGTTGGGACTACCATCTTAATTCAACTTTAACACAGTGACGCTATTAGGGCACTCTCAATGATGTTGGGAATACCATCTTAATTCAATTTTAACACAGTGACGCTAATAGGGTGCAGATAATCATTGGCCCTTAATATTTGACTGTATTATGTAATGAAGTAAGACTTGTTTGGGTAAGAGTGGTAGGGCTTTCTGGTGTGAAGTGATTGCTTCAGTCCCCACCCTTGCCGCACTTGCGTTTTTGTTGGTGCTGGTTGACGGCAGGCTACTGGCTTCTTGTATCTCCTGCGGATACCTGCAGATACGATCTGGAACTGTCTCGTTGGAGTCGTGCTTTGTCTTGGGGTCCTTGGCCGATGGGTCTGCACAGGCAGGGGGCTGCCCTGGGAAGGTTGGTAATGACCTGGGTAACAGTTCCTGTTGGACCAATCAGGGCGCCATGGGCGGATCGGGAGGTGGGAGGGAGTACACCAGGAAGCGAGAAACAGCGATGGTTGCAGGAGGTGAACACAGGCCCTGGGCGCTAATAGATTGGGGCAAGGGCACTGAAAATTGGCAAAATTGAGGGCAAACCTACCAGGAGGATTCCACAGGACAAGGGTGCCTCAGATGTTACAGTGGGTCGTTAGACCTAAAGGCACACGGTCATGGACCAATCAGGATGCCGTGGGCGGGTCGGGAGGCAGGAGGGAGTACACCAGGAAGCGGGGAAACAGCAAGGGTTGCGGTAGGTGAACACAGGGCCTGAGGGCTAATGCATTGGGGCAGGGGCACTGAAAACTGGAAAAATGGATGGCAATGGAGGGAAAACTCACCAGGAGAATTTCACAGGACAAGGGGACCTCAGATGTTACAGTGGGTCGTTAGACCTAAAGGCACATGGTCACAGACCAATCAAGGTGCTGTGGGTGGATTGGGAGGCAGAAGGGAGTACACCAGAAACCGGGGAACCAGCGACAGTTGCTGGAGGTGAACAAAGGGCCTGGGGGCTAATGGATTGGGGCAGGGGCACTGAAAATTGCCAAAATGGACGGCAATAGAGGGCACACTCACCAGGAGGATTGCACAGGACAAGGTAAGACTGAACTACTGATCATTGGCTCACAAGCTCGTATAAACAAACTAGACAAACTCTATTCTGCCTTCAATATTGATGGGTATACCAAAAAATTAGCCAGTGAAGTTAAAACCCTTGGGGTTTTACTTCTATTCCACTCTCTCTCGTAAAAAACAGGTTAACAGCACTGCTTCATCCACGGCCTACACCAACAAACTCATAAATGCCTGCAAACCATTCATATCAACCTATAGTCATATTACACTAGCCAGAGCATTGATCCTCTCTAAATTGGATTATTGAAACACTTTGTTCCTAGGCTACTCTTCTCGAAAATTAAACTCCAAGTTCTCCAGAACAATGCTCTGAGATCGGCTCTAAACATCTCACGGTTCAGTCACATCTCAGCCTTCAGGAGGGATGTACATTGGTTACCCATGCTTGACAGAATCACATTACTGTCATGATTCAATCCCCTTGTGCTGCCATTTTTCCCTCCAAGATGGAGGAAAGTCCTCACTGGGTCGGTCTAGCTGTATTGCTTCCAATGGACGCAGAAGCTCTGCCTTTGTTGTCAGTGAAAGCTCTTCAGTTGGCAAGGACAACACTCCAGTGCGTTGCTACTCCTTCTACACAATGCTTTATACATTTTTCATCTTCTCTCTGAAATCTAATCCGGTTAATCTGACTTAAACGTCTCCCTACTCTGATGCTTGTGTGTTCTCCTTCTCTTATCTGATTTAACTGTGCAGACCGTGTGCTGCAAGCTCTGATCCTCTTATCACTTCACAGAGTCACGCCGGCGCAGCTACTTGCTCTGCAGTAACTTTCACCGCTTCCCGCAGTCTTCACCGCGCTCAAGTCTACTACGGCTTTTCCCATTTCTCATTTCCCGGTACGCTCGGGTAGTTTCCTATTCAGAAGGGTTAAATTCAGGAAAGATTTCCCTGCATTGTAATATAAATGTATATCTGTGCTTTCCTACCTGCATCCGTAGCTTGGTCACATCCCGCTGCGGGAGCATGCTTTGTTTCCCGCTATCCGATCTCTCCAGGCAGTTTTCTCACTCCCCACAGCGAGGTAATCTAGACACATGGACTACGTCCCGTGTCATTCACTCTGCGAGTCAGGCTTTCCTTTATCTACCATTCTTGACACTTTCCTTTGTCTCTCGCAGTCTTCTTAAAGCCTACCACATTTCTCAGAAGAGCCTCAGGCTCATGCTTCCTAATGGCACAAAGTTATTCCCTTAATCATAATCTACCCATTCTCGGATTCTCTTTCTGTAAACTACATCATCCCCTTTTCTCTCTTTTTGTTAAACATCAAGATATGAGACTGTGACGGATGGGGACCCCTTCGTACCCCACAACTACAACCTTGAGGCATCCTGAACCGAAGCACACGAAAGAAGGGGACTAGTTCAACTTTACCACTACACTACAGCTACAGGGTTTTATTCCCCAGAGGGTTTCCCTGGGAGCCTCTTACCTCTCTAACCTTTGAACCTGTTGTAGAGTAAGGGTCCTCCAGGTGAACGTCAAATCTCTCTCTAACACAGCCCCAAAAATACTTAACAAATTTTCCAGATCACAGTCGGACAGACCTACCAGATCCAACTACCTCAACCAACTCATTATCCCAAAATACAACTTTAAAAAATGGCAGGAGGATCCAGCTTCCCAGTGCCAGCAGCCAAATGCTGGACATCTCTCCCTCCAGCCATTACAGCAGAACTCTCATTTTGGTCCTTTAGAGCCAAGACAAAATCCAGGATTTTCCCCAGACTCCAATCTAGTATTACGGATTGGCTCTCACATATCATATTGTATATATCTGTATAGAGAAACTGCACATTCTGTAATTATCCTGCATCCTTGGTTATTGTAACTCTGTACATTTGTGCTCTCAATTATGAAATATGCCTGACGTTGCAACTCTGTAAATCTGTTATTATTTGTATTGTGATCTGTACCATACCATGTATCCAAGTAAAGGAGTCCAGATACCCTTGGGTTAGATGCGCTATATAAGTAAATAAACTAAACTAAACCACAATTCTCTCCTTGCATTCCTCGGGATAGGCAAGTTTGACGCAAGTTTGACGCCAGACAGCAGGTTCCACCCTTCACCCCTCTTAATAAAAAGCCCTTGGATATCTTAAATAACTGCACAACAGAAAAGAACTTTGTGTTGGGGGGGTATAGAGGACATGATTTGCCCTACATACAATGTTGGTAAAATGGGGAAAACATCTTCTATGGCGCTTGAAAAGTCCACATCCAGTCTGGCCTTCACTAGCAAAGGCACCTTGCCTTGCCTTTGGTGGCGAGCCTAAGTCAAGACAACTAAATATAAACCTATATATTTTAGCTACGCTCATCTTTTTCATAGCTTATTTATAGTCTGTATTTGCAGCAAAGAGGTCTCAAATTTTATTTGGCACGAAGGACATGGAGGCAAACATAGTTCACCAGAGAGCCCCTCCATTATTCTCTCTCTAGTACATTAACTTTCTGATATAGAACTGTAAAAACTATTTTTTTTTACCTGCTCAATGTTTGTCATTGCAGTCCAAGGGAGCTAATCAAGATTTCTGTGCTTCTTTTTCTTTTTTTAAACAAGACGAGGAGAACTGGGGATACTCGGTATAACATCAGATAGAACGTCACTTCCACTTGCACTATCACTGCCAGGCAACTGCCACTCGAAAAGTAAAGCCTGCTTCTTACCTGCCTCTAATCCAGACATGCAGCATCCATCTTGCGAATTAAAGTGGAAATGTTTAAAGGAGACGGTACGTTGGTAGGCTTTTTTCCTCCTTCACTTGAGGTAACCCAGACTCAGCAGCTCAAACGTCACCCAGCCACAGGATCGACCCGTCCAGTCCATCCCCCACCCCCAGCCCGATCCCCCAGAAGCGTAATGCACAGTACAGTTGGAGCCTGGACGAATAAGCAATTTGCAATTTGCAAATGCGCACGACCTGGCCGGGACTCAAGTTACTTACAATTCACTGGGAGCCCCGGCCCCGCCCAGCCCGGCTGCTCCCAGTATTATGTAAAATAGTAGCAGTGTTGTCTAACTTGTCTTCATCTGGCGCCATGGTTTTTCGTCAATGGCAGTTGACTCGTGGCTGCCAGCAGCAGGCACTCTGTGCACGGTTGGCCATCGGCCCACCCCGGGCCTACTCTGATTTAGGCAGAGGCATTCATCAAAGAGAGGTAACTCTTTGGTGTTAACTTTCTCTGATGATACATGCATCATGATGGGCCACAAAGAAAAGCAATGTAACTTACGTTACTTATAGTAACATAAGTTACATTAAACCCAAACCGGCCCAGGTGTGGGCTTCAGAAACCAGCCTCAGTCCCACCCTGTTTGTGATGTGGGATGTTCTTTCCTGTATGCCCTGACATCATAATGATTTTTTTTGTAGAGCTCAACCGCTGTTCAGTCGTAGCCCAGCTTAAACAGTGCATGGAAAGTATTCCCTCAGATGAGAAGAAAGCGTTGGAAATTGCTTTGTCTTCCCAACCAGCAGGATCACATATATCTAAAATACGAATGTCCTTGGAGTGGATAAAGCAAAGAGGAATTACACCATGAAGCAGTTCAAGAGCCCAACTCCTTAGATATGCGCTCTTTTCATGTCGAAAGACACTTTTTATGTGTAAGGATGTAGCTGTACTTTTTTTGACTACCCACACTCATTGGACACCTAGCTCGCAGAGTTAAGCAGTGCATGACAGTCTGTTGTATGCAAAATGGCTGGTAGTGTTGCTGTCGTTGCGTTCATAGGCAGAGTGCCTTGTGGTTGAAATAGTTCTTCCAGATTGATTGAGACCTCACAGTTTTCTAATGTTTTTTGGCTCCTGCATTTACTTTTGTTCTTATTTGCACTTAAGTTCTTGGAGCACTAGGAGTCCTGCTATATCAACCTTGTGTAGCTTTTTGCTGGCAATTTGTGCTAACTTGACAGTTGCCCTTTGCTTCTTCCTTAGCGGGCAAAACTTGTGTGTCTGGAATTGTAGCACAGTTGGACAGGCAGAGACAAACTTTAGGTAGGACTACTTTAGTAGCTATAGCTGGACCCATGTTATGGGATAAAATATTGTTTTTGCCTCTACGAGCAGGTGCATCCTTCAGTTGCTTTGCTTTTTTTTTCTTCACTTTCGAGAGGTCCTCATACATAACAGCTTGTCTGACAATGGGCCTCTTTTTTCTTGAGTACCATGATGGAGAATCAATCTGGGCATTTTCCTGGTCAACACAGAGGGAACTTGTGGGATGTACTGACCCACTTTTGCTCTGCTATGCTACATCACTCTATTATGGTGATGCCAGAGACAGCAAAATGGCCGCAAAACCCTTGTGCATGACAAAACCCCTGAAAATCGCGCTTTTCAACGCACAAAAAGATGGCTGCCCAATCTGCCACGCATGTCATCAGTGGTGGAACAGAGCTCTGACTACTGAAATGTGTCACTGGGCTCCACACCAATTGAAAGTGGAGGGCAGAAGGAAAAAGCAGTGCTTTTCTAAATGAAACTCCAATATTTCTTTAAATCACCTTTTCTTTGCTGCTGAAACTTCAGAATGCCGGTACAGAACACTTTCCAAATATTCAAAATACTTGCTGGGTGCTACAATTCACTTAGTTCAAGGAATCACTGTGAACTTACAAGGTCCTGAAAGGCTAAGAGCATAAAGAGATCTCCACAGCAAAAGTGGTCTGCCAGTGGATCTGTAAAAAAATCTCTGTGCAGCAGAGGGCTACCTGTGATGACAGCTGTCATGTTATAAACTGAAAGTCAAATGTTTGCAATATAAGAGGCCTGTTACTGATAGTAACCCATATTAAAGTTGTTTTGATCCGACAGGGTTAAAATCTTGAATGTGAATTCTATCTGTTATTTGATACAAGTTTTTTTTGTGCTAAAGAAAAGCCAAAGGAATTTAACAATTAAATTAAACCTGGCTGAGCTGCAAGAACTAGAAAAGCAGGTTTATTTCCCAGAGGGAGGGCCATCCCCTCAACAGAAACTCACAGGGAGGTGCTAATTGCTAGGTTGGGACAGAATCATGTCTACAAAGCACAAAGGAACAATGACAGAGCGTAACCTAGGAAATTGGAAGTGTGAAAAGGGTCGTAAATGGCCTCCAGAAGGAAGAAGCCCGGAGGAGCATGCTCCTGGACTGCAGGTTGCCAAAAATAGGCGGTGCCAAGCGACCATCTGTTTCTGATCCTGAACAAAGAACACATTTTAAAAAACATAACTTTCTATGCAAAATGGTGAACAATATAAAAATGACAGCATTGTTAATTTAATTTCTGGCTGCACGGGTGAAGAGGTGCCAGAACTGTGTAACATGTTTTGAACGGGAATGGCAATAAATGTGGATTTATGCAGTCTGTATTTCTGCTAGAATTGTAAAACTTTATAAACTCACTCCCATGTAAAACACAGACATTTGTGGAAAGTTGCATAAAATTTGGACATTGTGTACATAGTGAAAAGGACAAAATTCTGTAGAAAGTTGAAACCAGATCCTACAGCTGCGAGTTTTTGATGAGCAGATGCTCCAGAAAATATGCAATCTGGGTATGTGATTTTATAGAAGATGCACATGTGTAAATATGTATTTTGCCAAAATTAAACTTTGTTTTCCGGTGGCTAGGGGTGAATTCTCAGCATCATAAAATTATACCATAAAGATGACACTCTGTTTCTATCCTCCTATCAAGGCAGAGAGTAGACTCTGACCCAATCACCTTTCAAAGGGGAAAGCTCAGCTAAGCCGGCCCATATACCCCTTTGCGATGTCATTTTTGGGGCATAAATAGAGACAGCTGAGAGCACGTAGGCCTTTTGAACCAGTATCCAGAAACTCTCTGGCTTGCCACCACTAGGCTTGCCTGAGGAACTCCCATCCAGCTGATCCAAATACCCACCGACTAGGAGAGCAGATCCTGTGCCAATCCGACGACCAGCCTAGAGGTTCCAGTCCCGTGCTGTTTTTCTTAGACCAGACCCACTCCATAACCAGAGTCCCATTTAAAAACGTATCCAGTGAGTATAAATAGGAAGAATTGTGTCACATAGCATATGTCCTTTGCATAGTCTTGTCCCTATCTGCAACCCATCCTATCTTTCATTCAGAACCAGTATTGTTAGGAGTATCTTTGCCTTGTCTTATTCCTAGCTCCAACCCATCCTATCTTCCCTTCAGAACCAGTATTGTTAGGAGTATCTTTGCCTTGTCTTATCCCTAGCTCCAACCCATCCTATCTTCCCTTCAGAACCAGTATTGTTAGGAGTATCTTTGCCTTGTTTTATCCCTAGCTCCAACCCATCCTATCTTCCCTTCAGAACCAGTATTGTTAGGAGTATCTTTGCCTTGTCTTATCCCTAGCGCCAACCCATCCTATCTTCCCTTCAGAACCAGTATTGTAAGAACTATCTTTGCGATGCCCATTTTCTCATCTGAAGAAGTGAGGTTTCTTTATCAGGTGGTCACCCTGATCCAGTGATTGTTATCCCTGTGTGGTATTCGCTTCTTCATAGTCATCCCCTAGTGTAAGCAAACTCATTTGTCATTTTTAAAAGTGCATTTCTGTTTTTCCTTTTCGCGCCTATTTTCCAAAAATGAACTCCCCTAAAAACCCCATAACTCCCTCAGCTTTTGTCATAGATTTCAACTCCTACTTGTAGCTAACATCCTTAACTATCAACAGAATATTATTCCAATTCAGTGTGATTCTCCCGTTATCATGAATATTGCACACTGAAAAGTTTGCTGCAAATTTCCATTTTGAGACATTTTTACATGTGTAAAAGAGCTTTTAACTGCTTCCGCCTTGAATTTTAAGATTTCAAATGTTTTCTTTGGACTAAATCATTGCTCGTGTTTGTGTGTAACTGTGCAAAGTGGCTCCCATAATAATTTAGAGAAAGTTAAGTGTTTTCGACCACATTTGGAGTTTTGCCCAGTCCATTCTAAAGATTTTAAAAGCCATTCTGACAGCTGGACAGTCAATTCCGTGTTTCTCTTGTGTTTGCTGGGGGAAAGTGGGATTGATATTCTGTTTGATTTCTGCCATTCCTGAATACCTGCTCTCTCCTCATATCTCTTTACATTACCTATTGGAGGTTGAGAGGTGTGCAGGGGAACCTCTAAACACAGTACTATCTGATCCAACACAGAAGTATTATTATCTGTGCTGCATTGGTTTTGCTTATTACCTATTCCTAGTATACTAAAGATATTATTCAGTGTTCTGTCACCCCATTGGTGATTGTTGTATATCTATTAAAACATATTGTGATTACATTTTAAATACATAAATATTTACCTTTGCAAACTAGCCTGATTCCTGGTTCAGTGTGACCGGGGGGGTGGGGGGGGGGTTCCAGGAGAAGGGTGTGACATGAGTGGTATATCGTTCAGAATAATGAACTTTTAGACAAAAATAAATAAGGATTTCAGTTGTGCACTACATGCTGAGCGTTAACTTGGGTGTGTGCTGGATTGAAATCACTTACATGCTGCGCACAAGTTCTGATCCTTCAGTCGGTTTGGTGTTCTTGGTGTGATTTTGTACTGGCTGTCTCTGAGGTTCAGATATCAGGCTTATTAGATTGTCCTGGGCTATATCCAGGACACACATGGACAGAAATGGGCTATATCCAGGACACAAATGGCTTTTGCCAGATTGTCACTCCAGGTCGCCGACTGGGTAACAGCATTTTGGATGCTCCCCATTGTAGACACCATGTCATCACACTTGGCATTGAGAAGTCTTGCTTCCATTCATTTAAACATGGTAACCGAAGAGTTGCTTGCCATTGACAGGTCCAGCACATCTCTAGAGCTTTCCGGGCTGTTCTCATTCAGCCTCTGTGTGAGATAGAGCAGCCCGAGTTTTGTGGGTGGATTAAGGTCCTTACACAAAGGACATTTAAAGGTCCCATCGTAGTGGTAGTTGGGGCAGGGGACAAAGCAAGCAGAGATTTTTTAAGATCGGTAGTACCCGCCGAATCTTGATCGGTGGGGAACGCAGCACCCTCAGTGTTTACGCCTGATGCGTTGTTACAGAGATCTTCAGAAGTCGAGCATGGAGGGATTTATTCTTCTATAGCCTCCATCTCTAGCACCTCTAGTGCCTCCCCCTGCTCTGTGAGCTCCGTGGCCCTCTCTGGTCTAGTATGGACAGCAGGTTTAGCATCTGGCACATGGATCCGTGAGCTGGCTATGGGGGATGGCACAGTTGAGGGTGTTGCGCCGGACTCAGAACCACCAGGTGTAATGACTGCTCTCACAACCTGTTCAATGGTTTTAGTGCCTAGACAGGGGACCGTTATCAGCATTTCATTTAGGAGGTCCGCTTCAATTTCACCTCTTTCTTCCATGTTCATGTGAACAATGTTGGGTGACAGCCCCCCTTTCCGTGTGGCTGCAACACGGAAATAGTCATGATGGTGGAAGATTTTCCTTTATCTTTTTCAGGAATATTCATGCTTAGCTTCCTTTTTGCTTTATGCTTGGAGTCAGTTTTAACATTAGCAACTGTATAGGGTTGTTCATGCATCGGTGTGTTCAGAGCAACACCACGTTGCGCACTGCCTTTCAGGGCTGACGCTGACTGGTTCACACCAGAAGCGGATCTAACGGGCGCCAGGCAGACAAATGGCAATGGGACCTGAAATTGCGGGTCCCCTGTGTCCCTCTCATGCCAGCTCTGGATAGCCGGCGGGCATGCTGAAATCCCAGTGCACGTCCAAATAAATTCCACTCCAGCCCACGTTACACAGGAGGCCTGAATGCAGGTGCAGGGAACAGGCCAAGGCCACACGCCGCACAGTATCCACAGAAGTGGCTAATCCAAATCTTGGCCTCAGTCTGTAGCAGTTGTTGTTCCCATGGTTGGGACATCACTTTATGTAATTGTATACAAGTAATTACATCACAGAGACGCAAAAAAATTGCGAATGCGATGTCGTAAGCACATGCCACACTGACACGTTAAAAAAATACACTAAGCGCCACACACAGCTCTTGATTACTATAATGTGCTCGTCGTGTGTGGCTCTGTGTTGTAAATTGGTCCTATGGGTATACAGTGCAGTCCTCCTTTCGATTTCACCTTCCAACAATGTCATGGTGACAGTTGCATCTTTTTACTCTCGTTACAATTCAAATCACAAGATTTATTTAAAAAAAAAAAAAATGGTAGGTTGGTAGGTTGTGCATATTTCACCAGTCAAGCGCTGGTCTCTGACATTGCTCCAGCCTGCACTGCAGGGCCGTCATAGCCTTTCATCCTTCGGAAGGTCATAAACTGATACCATACCATTACATAGGTCAAAGGTACCTGTTATTACAGTATTATATATGACAATCCATATTTTTTATTAGCTAAAGGCGGGCACGTATTTATCAACAGGCGATGGTGCAAGCTGTCTATGTGGCTTTGAAAGGCACACACATAGACGGACGATCTTTGCATTGAAAGGGGTGGATTGTTGCCATGAAGGTGTAAATAGGCTATGAATACATGAGTTATGAGGGTGATGCAGGGGAGTATCCAGCATTGCAAGAGTGGGGGGCCAGCCACTAAGAAAGTTCTGCTACTTTTCCCCCCAAATGCAGGGTGCGCAATTCCATAAGGTCTCATTCGCACCCCAAACTGCCCACCCTTGCCCCAATGTACTATGGCAGATGGCAATTTAACACATAAGAAAAAAACTGCAGAATCATTACAGATGCAGTAAACTCATCTATTAGAGCTCTGTCCAGGCGCTCTGGGACAAAATACATGCAAACCTCCTAATTTGTATATGGACTGCACCAACAGAAGTGACTTCACAGAAACAGACATTGCAAGGAACATCATCAGTGTTTGATACTTGGAGGCACCATGGAAGTAACTTTACAATAAGTTGCCATAAGTAAGCCAAGTGGCAAATAACTTTGTGGTGCAAAATACGTAAATTGCACTATTATTATAAATGAATCAACTTTATAATCATTAGGCTTCTTTTAGGTCTGAAGTGAATCACTTACAGATCAGCAGATAAGACACAGTGTGATTAAATGATTTGCCCAGGATCACACACTTTGGTTAAAAGGTGAAACCGGGATGTGGAGAATTTAAGCAACTGAGCACATCTTCCCAGGTTTAGTTGATGTAGATATTTATTAAGGTTTTGCCTTGCATTTCATGTGCTTACATAACACAAGGTTATCAGGCTTGAGCAGTGTTGGGCTAGGGAAACCAGTTCAACTCCTCCTAATTAAATATTCTCTCTTCAGCCAGGAGCTACTGGGCAACCTGATCTTATTCCAGACCTACTATTTTGGAGTTCAGAAACATGTCAAAACTAGGAGTGCATGCTCCACGAGTACAGTGCTAAACTATATGCAGTATATAGTCTCCTCTTCTCTGGAAGATGTCTTACCAGAACTGTCCATGCTGTGCAGGATATTTTTGACTCTGCCAATAGGCACTGCAAGCGCAGAGAGGAGCAAGGCATGTGAAAAACTACATGCGCTCTACCGTGACACAGAAGTGGCTAAATGACTTGGCACTTCTAGCAATTGAGCAAGATACTGTGTATAATTTAGATTTATCAAAACTAATAGAATTATTTGCAAAGGCACAAAGAGGCAGTGTATTCCTATAATATTTGGGGAACTTTGGTTGGTGCTGGCAATGTATTTACTTCTAGCATTCCACTTTATTTATTTATTTACGTGTTTGGCATTATTTTAGGAAGCTTAGCTGGCAATTGTGTATTTACTTCCCTTATTGCACAAGAATGTTTATCAAGGAACTGTGTTCTTGGTTGCACAATACTGAATTTATTGTACTGCAAAATGTGTACTTATTAAAGACATATTTCCACAAGGTTTTGTATTTTTGTGAAAAATGTCCAGAGTTGTAATTACAAACATTGGATCCAACTAGACTTCTTAGAGCCATTTTTCTAGGAAATTGTGTACTCTTGAAAAACTATAAGTAATTCTCTCTTTCGCCCTTAGCCTTGAAACATGCTCATTTCCAACATTAGTTTCAGACTTGATCCTTCAATATTACCATTGAAAGCAAAGCCTGCTGAGGAGGTCCAGCTGTTTCCATTTAGTCATACCCCTAGACACAGGTATCTGTTATAAAGACGACTTAATAAAAAATAGCTTTTGTCCCTAAAGTTTGCCATTGTGCACTTTCAACCACGATTAACTCTGCCCACCCAAAGATCTGCGGCCATGACCTGCCCACCTAGGGCCCTGTGTCAAGTGCTGCCACAGGGCTCTTTGCCTTAAATCTGCCACTGGTTCACAACACAGGTGTTGTCAGATCCCGTGAGCCAGAATGGCCCAGTTGTTCAACCCTCCACTCTCCCAGAGCGTCGGACTCCGTCCCACCCTCCTGTTGGGTGTCTTGACCCACGTGCAAGTTATCATGCTACAACAATTGGTGCTGTGGGCTTAGAAAATTCAAGATGGCGGAAAACCCACATGTGCGCCGAAATCCAGGAAAGCTGCGCAGTTTGTGCGCACACCAAAATGGTTGCCTCACTTGCCACCCACCAGTGCGAGAATGATAGGCCGGGTTGCCATGAGGGAAATGGGTTGCCAAAGGAAAAACAGTAGCGCCGGTTAGCTTCAAAGCACTTTAAAACCACCCTGTGTTTCTCTGAAGGCAGGCTCAAAATGCCTATTTTCAAACATTGCAACATGTGCAAAATATTCACTGGACACCAGCAGACATTTGGTAGAATGGAGTGTTGTGTGCCTACAAAATCTGGGAAATGAAGAGCCCAAAACAATGCTTATAACAAAACTGCTATGGAGTCAGCAGTTTAAGTTGCACTGGATTTAAAGACACTAAAATCGAAAATGTTTAGATTAAATGAGTGACCTATGTTTGGTGTCACATGCCTTTGTAACTGTTGAAATGTCATAGTTTTGCACTTAGAATCAGCATTCTAGCTGCATGTGTAAAATTGCAAGTTAATTTAAAAAGCAACAAAAAACATGACAGTTAGCTGAAAGTCTGGCTTAAGGAACTTGATTTTGCTTGACAGCTACCCCCATCAGGAGTGAAACTTGAGTCACAACTGTGTTCCCAGGCCTATCTGCCTTTTGCTGGCCACACTAAGGATATGCCATCTCTCTGATAATTGAATTAAGGAGAGCCCCCACAGAATACAGGAGCTCTGAACAATGTAACCCCCTTCACCCAGGCAGATGGTTTATTACAGATGTCGTAAAACAGCTTCCTCTTGGCAGAAGCTGGGAGGGGCACTGCCTGTGAGAGCAAGCTGGCTTGGCAGAACTGGAAAAACCAGTATTTCCACCATGTGACCTGGGAAACCACACCCCTTTGGGGGCCAGAACATAAATCTAAAAAGATGGATCATTCATAGAGCGGACATGTGAAAGTTTTATAAATGATACCATAATTCTTGTGATATTTCTGCTCACGTTTTAAGACATGGTAGGACCCGGTGGTATGTTCAGGGGGGTTTTAGCGGAAAAGAAGATATTACTCTAAATGTATGCATGTTAAAAATCTGAAACTTCATCAATTAATGTCCCTACTCCCTGCGCACATGTATGTAAAGTGGGGTCAATGTCAGAAATGGCAAAATCAGTTAAAAAGTGAAATATGTGCCATTTCTGAATGCAAGCCCCCAGGAACAGCAGATTTGGGACAGAGTATACCTCATGTGATATGTGACATGGGTATGTAAATTCAAACAACTGTGTAACTATGACATATGTATTTTGATCATATATAGATTTGGGTGCACAGATGACAGGGAGTTTTTTCAAGAGATCATAAATGGCTGACATCACTCTGACACAACTTAGCTCCCCCAATCAAGTGAGAAATGGAAGCTTGACCAATGGCAAGTGGAGAGGGGTAGGGTTTAGTGATGCTGCATACACACCCACTCTCAAAACACATAAACGCAGACAGACAGGACAGATAGGGACCTTCATTTCCATCTGCAGCTGGAAGCTCTGCCGGAAAAATCCATACTTACCTCCATCAACCTTCAAAGAGCCAACACTTAGACTCCAAGATAAACAGAGACTTCAAATCCCTCAATCTCCAGAATCCAGAAGCAGTGCTGTACCCAGAGAGAGAGAGCAGAGCTGACCCCGATCACTGTGAAGTGCAGAGTCCAGTCCAAAACCTGACCAGATCCGTGACGAGGCCCATTTAATTCAAGAATATAGTGTGAGTACCTAGCAAAACTGTGCAGAACCAATCTCTTAGTTAAAATAATATAATTCAATCTATTTAACCTAAGTAGAACTGCCTGATAGCTCCAAATCTGTCACCTGTCATTCTAGCTGCAAAAACTGTCACTTGCCACTTTGAACTTTAAAATTTCAAATCTGAAAAACGACCTTTACTAAATCGCTCATATCTCCGCAACCGTTTGTCTTAGAGACTTGCAGTAACTTTCATCTGGAAGCTGAGATCCTAGGCTTTCCTTGTAGTTCTTCTGTAATAACGCCCGGCGCATTCGCGAATTTTACCGCGATTTGCAAATTTATCCACGTGTAAAATCTGCTGCTGCTTGCCTTCCATTTGCCAGAAATTCGTTTTCCTCATAAAAACTATCCCTGCACCACTGCTAGAGTGAGCCTGAGCTAATATTAACTAGATACCACTCACCCTGAACCTCTGAAAGGGAATTAAAAGCATTTCCAGCATATTTCTCATCCATTGCTAGCACATATAAAAGCATTTGGGCCTGTGTTTTCAAATCTCCTATCTGTTTTCTTTAAGCGTGCTTGGGGGGGATTGAACTGAATTACATTGATTGTATTTCTGATAACTGTGTGCTTTCCTCCCATTTCCTTGCATTGCATAAAGGGGGGGGAGTGAATAGCCAGAGAAAAGTGATTACATTGTTTGGTTGAAATCATATTGAGTATTTTCTGTACTGCATTCATTGAATATTGCATCCATCTGAGCTTACATAAAGCATTCTTTACCACCTTCTTCTTTTGTTCCTATTTACCAGTGTGCTATCTTATCCATTTCATGTCAACTCATTAGTGATTATAAAGAAGTGTGCTAGTGCCAGATTCTCCGTTGTTAATATTTATCATATCAGATTAAGTGTGATATTCAATTATTAATTTATTATAAAGTGTGATATATATATCTCTTGTTTAAATTATCAAATAAACCTTTTAACTTGCAAAACAGAACTACTTCTTGGCTCAGTGGGGTCAGGGGGATTCCAAGAGAGGGGTGTTATATAGGGGTAGTCATCCAGAACGCATGAACTGGACATAAAGATATATCAATAAGGGTTTTCATTCAGTATTCTAGACTAGGCATTGACTTAGCTGTAGTGCGGGATTGAATCCTCTTACACTCCCCCCTAGGCACATCAGCTTCAGTAGAAATATCCTCACTCGATTTGCCCATGTCTGACACCAGCCGCACACCTTCCACCTTTTGTTTTGAAGCTCTTTTTTGGATGGGTGGATCACTGGGGTGTTGCTAGGTCTGGAAAAGATTTGGGGCTACGCTAATGTCAGAACTGTCGGAACTGGGGGCTAGCTAGCATTTTGGTTGGAGCTCCTGAGATTCTATCCAGGCTACAACCAAAAGACCAGGGGCTGTAGCCCACTAATCCCCGCCTAGCAACGCCTCTGGGTGGAGACATGATGCCTTGTTTAGGCATAGGGCTGGGGGGGGGGCTGGAGGGAGGAGTGACAGAGAAGTGGGAGCAGATAGAGTGTGTCAGTTGTGGCGACTGAAAGAGGGGAGCAGTGGAGCAGAGCAAAAATGAAAGAAACGAAAGAACACAGACTTATCTGTAGCTCCATGAAGCCCCACTTCAGACCACAGTAAGACCACTTGACCCGTGAACCCAATGTAGGTGTACACCTATATAATGCAATGGGCATCTTTACAGTAAACAGTGCACTTTTGCAACACAGACGATTGCCCATGCATTGCCATTATGCATTTTCTTGCATGGCTGTTTCATAGCTATGAATTGATTTGCATGTAATGCAGGTGCACATATAATGCTGCACACCAGTACACAAAACAACACAATCGGCATGTCATGGTGAACTGTTCAACTTTACATCTCAGACCTGATGGCCTACTCGCAGTGCATGTTATTCCCAGTCTTACATGGCTGAACAATCACATCTTGGTTTTGAAATTTGTTTTTTCCCTTCTTTTGTTTCTGTGAGGCTATGTTTACTAACTTTGCTTTGGTTAAAGGGCACTGAGTCGTGCGTACTTGTGTCAAAATCTGCATACCTAACCGTGTATAGGTGAGCACAAATCAATGGGAACTTTGGCGGGGCGCGGGGGATGGGGGCATTGCAACTTTGCAACACAAGGCCTACTGGCCAATTGGCCACACATTGCCATTGCACGCTCTCCTGCAGTGTTACAATGCGTTCTCATAGCCAATGTGCATTACATTATTGGCAAAGCCAGTAGCTATGAAAAATTACAAACATGGTTAAACAGGGGTATACCTGTTACTTCCTTGAGGCGGGCAAATTCATATTTAGAAAGTACATTAAACATCACACAGGTGTCGACAAAAATACCTCTGTGCCTGCCTTTACATCTACGTATTACTGGGAGTGGTCCCTTGGAAGAAACGGTGTAGTGGCTTCCTCATGAAGCTGCATTTTGAGTGATGGATCAGGTGAGGCGCTTCAATTCACTGTAGAGGTGGTTTCGGAGTTCAGGACAATAGGTCGTAATCTACCATACTGGAGACAGTGACTACCACCTTGCATTGCCATCCTCGTCTCATATTCTAGGATCATGCCATTGCTGTCCCCTTGACCTTTGGTGACGTCTCCTGTCCCATCATTTTCATTTGCCACAAGTGACATGTTGCTTTCCAATAACTCCTCATGTTTGGCCACACTGAGGTCATGGACTTGCTGTTTTTAGCTCCCACCCATGCAGCTGAGAACGTGCTCGTTGTCCTACAAGCTCGGTACGGCATATCCCACCTCTAGGGAGCTAAAGGTACAAGAACAGTATTTTCCTAAATTGTCCCAAACATCACAAAGATTTTGGTCCATTGCATCCACTCCTAAATCGTGTTCCTTCATCCTCCCACCACTCCATGCAGTTCATACAAAAACACATAAACACACACACACACACACACAGACACCAGTCTGGAAGATACCAGCCAGAACATACCATGCCCCAACATAATGTGAAATGTGCAAAACACACACCACCACTCACACGCATTGTCCATTGACCAGGCATGTCCAGTATTCTCAGTATCCACGACATCAAACTCCTCAAGACTGCTGGCATCTACTGCATTCAGCATTTACATCTCCATGTGTTTCAGGTCTAACTCACTGGCGGAAACTCCTCCGATCTCTTTTGTGAAATACTTAGCATGTAGGTATTTTTCACAACCTTTTTTTTTGTTTTGTTGCTTAGGTCGAATCAGCATTTCTTTATAGCAGGCGCCGTGTGCCTATTTTCTGAAACACAGATGATCAGGTGAGCATTTCTTGTTCACAAATATCCTTCTTGTCTCTGATGGAGCGGTGAAGTGATTTGACCATAAGACATACCTCATAATGATGGATCACTTCCTCAGCAAAATATTGAGTGCTTCATTCAAAAAATGTCACCTTGTGCTTTTTTGCTCACTCAGTGCTTCGTGATGCCATGTTTGCAGCGACACATTGGGCCTCATTACACGGTAGGCGCTAAGGGATTACCGGCACCGGTAAGGTCACCGGTGACTGTAATCCCTTAGCGCCCTACTACGAGGTCCCTCAGCGGGTCCCGTCCTTAACGCCTGGTCTGACACCGACACCATCAAAATCTGCCTGGCATAGGCATTTCTGCAGACATATTATATGCACTAACACGCTATGCTGATATGAGTGGCTAGTCTTCTCAGGATGCCAATGAAACCAACATGATTTCCAATATTATCTAGGTAATAAGTATTGCATATCTAACAGGACAGGATATCAAGGAATTTAGTAACTTGTGAGGGATCAAGAAAGCAGCCAGGAGGAAGACAGGTTTAAGTATATCAGCAGGTTCTGGGAAGTGAGTTTTCAATGCATTATAAGACAGCAGCGAGCAATCAACGAGAGAGATCGATTCCTGCATCTGTGAACGCCTTTGGCATGTTTGTAGATTCTGGTTTTGGAATATCCAGCGCTGATACCGAGATGTTCTTAAAGCGTACATGGCTTACTGGCAGTGCCATGCATGTAACTGTGCAGCATATACATGCAAGGATGGAGTCTAATGCTAGCCATTACAGGATTGGAAGTAGAGGGGCTACACGTCTAATTTGCACCCCCCCCTTTAAAATCAAATGCGCAGCTGCATCAAATTATGATATGCCCCCCTAATCAGTTCAAATGTAATGGTACAACACAGTTGACACTTGCGTTATCTCTCCACATTCTCGCCGAACACACAAGTAACTTCTGATGATATAAAGTAGACCTCCACTAGCTTGTAAACGTCATGCAATAAATCCCCCACCCCCCTTGAGCCGTTGTCGTTGGAGGAATACACCCCGCGTTTCTGTGCTGTCTACACAGGCTTTAATTTCAATAGCTAGCGGCAGGTCAGCAAGAAAAAGCCAACTCTTGCTCTAGGATTGAATAATGAAGTGATGTTCCTGTATTACTCAATGCCTTGCCATCCTTGACATCGTGTGTCTCTTGCCCTCTCACTGGATCTTTGCCCGATGCTTAGATCCGGGCTGGTTGGCACAGAGGCGTGGTCTAGTTTAACGTGGCCTAATCTTGAGGAGTTGGGTTCATACTTGAATATGGAAGGAATCACCATTAAACATTAGAAACTGAGAAGGAGGATGTACACATTGAAATGGATAATCAACCATTCGATCATTCAATTCAAGTGCATTTTGGATAAAATCCAGCAAAGGACACATACCATCATGGTTAAAATCGTTTAAACCGCATATAATATCGTATCCTACAACAATCCTTAGTGTCTGCATTGAAGAACATTGAGTAATACTACAACAATGCCCGCAGCTGCTCCCCGCCATCCTCAGTGCTCTGGTTGTCCACCATGTAAAGGAAAGCTGTTCTTCCCTTTCCGTGCCAGTCATCTTGGGGAAGGATTTTCCTTCATTCAACGAACCCGGGTTGCCACTTTGGTAACCGGCGGTCCTAAATGCCCCATTGCAACCTGCTTCATTAACAGATATATAAAGAGAGGTTTGATTACACACAAAATATAAAACCATCACCCCCTCGAAGTGATAGATACAATATTGAAGCTGTTGCTTCTGTGTCGGGAGGCAGGGGGGCAGTGAGGCATTCAGGTCTGGTAACGTGCAGCCAGCACAACCAAGTTAGACCTGAGTGAAACAAGGGCCTCGGCAGGGACCAGGGTCATTACCAACTGTGTATGCCCACGACAAGGAGGGGGAGGGGGGGTTGGTAGCTGTTTGCACCCATGGGTTCCATCCATGTGTGAACAGTTTGAATTATTTTTTTTATTTTATGCACGCGATAAGCTCTGTGCATATTGCACAACCCCAAACTGTGGTATTTTTTCGTTTTTAAAACAAGATGGGGAGTGTGTAAGGCTCATTGAAGACAGAAGCCACATAACAGAGGAAGAGGGTTGGCTGGGCTGGGAGGGAGGAGGCTGGTTTTGGGTCTGACATGGGGTGAGGTCGAGTGGGGAGGGAAGCGGTAGGTTCCCAGGGGTCAATGCACCACAAATAAAATGGCAAAATCTGGGGAAGGTTCTTGCATGGTTGTTCAATGGGAGTGGGACAATTGCATTTCTTCCCCTCATTTCCAGCCACCTTATTGGCTTAGTACCCTTCCAAAGGGGCCAATCTCAATTAATTTCATCAAAACATGCTCAAAAGGTAAAGAGACCCAACTTTAACTTTATATATGACTAAACAGTCAGAGGTTGCATTAAGAAAAATAGACAGATAATAAACAAACATTAACAGATTTTTTAATGTATATCCATAGTTTCTGCACCTCCTGGCCTGTATCATCAGGGTTAAATATAGCTTCCCAATATGATGATACAAAGGCAAAACAGCAGAACATGCATTGTTCTCTCCACCAGACCCAAACATCAATAACAGTGTGACACATATGAGCCATTTCCTTTTCAGCAAGTCATGATTCCTAATAGTTGCAGCGGATCCAACCTCAATTAGCTCAGGATGTGGTTTGGTATCAATTCTAGGTTCGGCTCTACTACCTGCAGTTGACTATAGCACATATCATTTTAACTGTGGGATTCACAATGATCATTCGTTCCAATTATGGTAGAATGCTCTCTTGAAGAGGGAAAACAAACTTGAATTAGACATAACATGTAGTATCTCTTTCTTCAATTATACCCTTCTAATCTTTTTAGATAGAAACTATTTTATTACATTGAAGGATAAGGAGTACCCCACTGCTTGTCATGTCAAAAATTATGGCCTTGGCATTCATAAAGTGGTCTGTTCATGTTTTATCAATAATCATTTCATTGAGCACCAGCACATTTGCTCACACCTAAACACATTTTTAAATAGGTGTTCTCACTAACATCAATAGTGTCACAATCACAGCACATACACATTTCAGCATCACGTGGAAGTGTTCTCTTCTCTGTGACTGGCAGCAGAAATGTTGCATCATTCTGGCGGAGGGGGGGGGGGGGGGGGGGGTTCAAGGTGTACGTTGAGTGTCTGGCTATTTCCCAGAAGCAAAAACCTGTGAATAAATACATTTTTCAACCCTGCCCCCAGCTATAGATTTGACCATACACCATCCTTTGATTGGTATGGACATTGCTTCATATAATGGGACATGCCCTGCTGCAGTGAGTGATGGCGTGTCTGCCCCTTTGTGTCACTTCTTAACTGCTACAATGACACCATACCTGCAGAGCTAGGAGAATGCAGATGGTTCCTTAGCTAGTTGATCGAATGCAACCACCTTCACCCATGGGTGAAAGAAGAAGGTTTGGCTTCCTGCAGACACTATGGCTTACATTTCTGCCATACTAACAGACTGTCCTTTTCAAGGAAAGCCAGTAAACTAAACTCCATTGGATATATGGGCTGAGAATGGGTGTGGAGTAACTATGCCTCGCTGCGTGTTTCCTAGCCAGAGATTTGGTGTCAGAGGTTGCCCCATGTTTAATATAATCAATAGCTTGATTGTCCAATTTGGGACATTTTGCCATTTTGAACATGTGCAGTTGTTAGAACGGAGTCCAGGTTAGGGGGCTAATAGTTTCAAAGCATCTGGAATGTTGTTGTTATAGGGCTCTTTTGACAAAAGGAGATTAAGCAATATAATATGATTTATCAGAATATTTTATAAAGTGTATTTTTTTCTTGTTTCAGATATGCCTTGTAATTAAGCGGCGTAGTTTGTAAAGTGCAATGCATGAAACTGACAATGTATTACTCACAGTTATCCTAATTGTGTCCTTTGTCTCTGTCCAGTTCACTGAAACGTCTGCAATGCATGTTGCACCACATGGAATTAAAGGTATAGTCCCGGATCTGTGCGCTTCTTTGGGAAGGATGAATATCCACACAATTGTTTGGGTGAAAACCACTTGTTTTAATTTTTTGGTGCAAATCAGACATATGGTCCTATGTGGTCAGCCGACTTGTGTTTCGACCTCTTGGGTCCTTATCAAGGCTAGTGTTTTAAAAATATTGCCTGAAGAGTTCTGGCTTGCCTAGTCCTGTATAGGTTGTGGTACCAGAGTTTGGGTAGTCCGCCTCTGTGAGTCTAGGCTGGTTTCAAGTCCGGGTAGACTGCTGCGCTGCATCCGTTCGCACGTGCTGCTCTAATGAGCCAACCTCCTCCTCCTTGTACCATATGGAATTACAATCCATCTCATTGGCGTGTCAGCTATGCACACCTAGCTGCAATTCAAGAACATTTTTATCGATCAGTGATCACCACAGAACTTGTCATTTGTTTCCCTATGCTTCTAGGAGAAATGAAGAACTCTTCTCTACTCGCACCTTGAAACACTTGTGTATAGGCGCGTTACAAATGCCATATCATATCATATCATACTGTCTCCACAGTGTGGCATACATTTTGTCCAAGTGCATGGTGACATGGTGTGCTTGAATTGTGTACACGTGTCAGGACTGCGTAGTCATGGACACAGCCAGGGACCCAAGCTTGAATCCTACCTTCAATTCCCTTGTTCAATGGCATAACATGGCCTGCAACTAAAAAGCATCTGGTTAACAGGTGTGGATTTAAAAGAAAATACAAAATATAAATACGTAAATGTAATCTGCACTGTACCTTTAATGAATTCATGTAAGCACACGGTCTCTCTGCTTGCTAGCCACGCAGATCTGAGGATTATCACGGATCAAATTGTAGGTCGGTATCCCTTGGCAACCAATCTTGTTGTTTCCCATTTACAGTGTCACAAGTTTAAATGTGGCACATTGCTTTGTTTAGATTTGGGCAATGGTTTGGGCGATCTCCTCTGGAAACATTTATCTCGGTAGTTCAGAGTCAAGGCTTCCCCTGCCTTTTCTTAATTGACGTAAAGAAAGATGACCAATGTTATTGTGTTGTTGATTTTCTTTTTCCATCTACAAAGAGTATAATCTATGCACCCATGGCCAAGAAAACTGACTGAGGCACTGATTGATTGATTGATTGACTGATTGATTGATTGAAGTATATGCTATAGTAAAAGAAAACAGAGATATAAACTAACAGGACCATTACAGGGATCAGAAAGAATGATCAGTGGACTAGAGGTGTTTTGGAGATATGCTGAATCCAGTACGCAATGCACCTAAGTATCTGTAATAAAGACCGTTCTGAGTACCATGCTCTGTGCGATGGGCCAGTGTCTGTGTGTCGAGGGCTCTGTCACCCCACTGTGACATGTGTCCACACACGCTGTTATAAAGAAGTCATGTATAAAGGATCTGAAAGCGGCTGGTGTTGCATTGAGGTCAGTTGCTCTGTGGCTTTTTGTCTCTTTTGAAGTGCAGATTTGCATATTTTAAATGGCCATTTCTTACTACCCAGGATAAAGGGCCAATTAACATTAATTGTTAAGCCTCAATCTGCTCTAGCTGTTTTTGTATGGACACTTGTGAGTACATACTATGAGGGCAAAAGTCAATGGTTTTTTCACCAATATTTTGAGGTAACGTTTACTCTTTTTTTTCCACACTGAATTCTTCATTGTTCAGGTAACGGTATGTGATGCTGGAAATGCATCGGAGGGACAGAGCCACCGTATCCTTGTCCTTTACTGTTTTTATCATGTGTTCTGTCGTGTTTTCCGCGCAGAAGTCCATGTGGGACTCCTGGCGGTGCAGCTCTCTCTTTTTGGTTTGGTGTACAGACCCATGGGATACCCTTATAGCACCCGTGGGTAGGGGTACAACCCTGTGCCCCTAGTGTATGTTTTTGGGCACCCGTGGGTGGCCCACAGAGCAGGGTATGGGCTGGTGGCAGCTCCATGCTGAATTTGACAGGTGCGCTGGGTATCCTCCATTTTGGGATACCCCGGCCCTGCCATTGGAATCAGTTGATTCCTGATAGGAAACAAGATGGCCCCGGTGGCCTCTTGCTTTCTATTGCCTGATACCTTGTTTTCCCAAAGTCCTGGGAAGCCCTGACTCTGTCCCTTCCCCCTGACTGGCTGTTGGGTGGAAGTTCCATATATGGTGTTGTTGTGAAGGCCCAGCTAGACTGACTGGAGCCTTCCCGTTGACTGTATGTTGTGGGTACCTCCTGTGGGTGGGACCTGGGTGAATGGAGAGTGTGACCAATATGCACTCCTTGTTGTGGCTGTCTGGTTTCTGTCATGAGGGACAAAGACTGAGACAGCCCTGCCCGAAACTGGCCTGAATGCAGTGTGTAGTGTTGAATGGCTGGGTACTTGTCCCAATCCACATTCCTGTTGTGAGTGTCTGAGCGGGAGAAGTGTGGCCTGAATGCCCTGCGTGCCTGATTGGCTGACCGACTGCATGAATGCCCTTCTGTACGATTGGCTGCTGAGTGTGTGCCAGCAGTGTGGATGAGAGACCGAATAGTATATCTGGGGACCTCTCACCACTGGAAATTGTTCAGAAGCTGAAGTCCACTACGACGAGTAACTGGAGTAACTGACGCGTGACCTTGAAGCCCTGCTGGAGGAGAAGGATTGCTGTTGCTCTCCTTCACGATCTGAAAGCTGCTGTGTCTCCAAGGACTGACCCAGAGAGGACCTGGTAAGGCGCCCTCTTCCCGAGCTACGAGGGACCATCGTGCACAGCTGATCTTTGCCAACGCTCCCTGGTAGACAGACCTACGACAGGTTGTCGACCGGAGACGGGGACTGCTGCGGAATCCCAAAGAGAAGCGCCCGGACTGTTGTCCGCCACTGTCGACGACCGCCGTCGCCGACTGGAGCCGCCGTGCGCCCGTTTGCCTAAGAACATTCACTTGATCAACGGACGCTCTCGTCTGCATCGTCGTTGCTGTCTCCTGCTGGAGAAGGCCTGACCGTCGACGCGCCGAGGAGTATCCGCCGGTGGGTTTCCCGCCACCTAAAGACCGCTGAGACGCTGACGACTCGACGCCCTTGCTGGCCACAGTTCTTCATCATCTCTTTGTGGTCCAGAACTATCGTCACCGAGGTGCCCCGCACGCCTCTTCCTTGCAGGACGCCAACGCTCTGTCGTCGACGAGCACCGCTCGGATCAAAGCCTGCTGCCTCATCGACGCCGTTCTACCCGGTTCACTGTCGTACGTTCGACGCCCCGTGTCTCCCGCTTTAAAGGGAAGGCATTCAAGAAGGGCCGTCGATTCCCCGACAACGAACACCGAGTCTGCGATGCCTCTCGACGATCGGTGGCTCCTGCCTTAAAGGGAGTCACTCAAGAAGGATCTGTCGATGCCTCGCCGACGAACTCTACTCCACCAGGTACATTGGGGGGGGTAAAAACATTGTAGGAGAGAACGAGACTCTTGAACAATATATGGACTGGGCTTGTTTTATATATCTTTATTTACAGGTTGCCCAGGTGGGGGGATCTCCACTCAGAGCTGTGTCCCGTGGTAAGGGGCCAGTCTTCTGCCTATTGTTTCAACCGTCTGCTTTCCCTCCTCTCTCTATTGCTGGTTTCCTTGCTATTGATCTGTGTGGCATTCTGACAGTCGTGTTGATGCACTCTAATCGAATATTAGTGGTACCACTTTAGAATTGTAGATATTTACCATTGTTGATTTTCCGGAGCACAAAGTGCGTTATTGTGATAAGTGTACATAACCTTTGAATATTAATTATATAAAGACTGTGTTTTCAGTAATACAGTGTGTGGACATTCCTTGTGGGGGCTTGGGGACTACACTGTACTTAAGAACCAGCCTGCATCACCTCCCGAGAAGCTAGGCCTTGATTGCTCGTCCATTGCTACCGTATTCGAGATTCTTGGCTGGGGTCTTCTGTGCCTCTCCTCTACCATACAGAGAGCGGAAGTACAGATACCCCCTACCGGTCTTGACAGCTGGTGGCAGCGGTGGGATGCTTATGGTTTTAAGAATCAGTGTATAACCGTGCCACTTACAAAATATCTGCACTTTATTAAATTAAGGTTTAGGTGTGTTCCAAATAACTGCATTACAAGCAATGGAGTCCATTGCGAATGGTAAATTGACTAGGATGAGCTTAGAGGCTCTCCAGAGTGCTTGTGAAGCCAGGGAGTTAGACTTTGTGGATAAGTCTAGGGCTGAGCTGATAGCTGCCCTGGTGGACTACCAGACTGATGGTGAAACTCTTGATGAGGGGGGGGGGTGCAACCAGTGAGGACTCTGCCCCTGGGGTTGTCGCTGAATCTGTTTCTGGGAATGCCGCCATTCCTGCTGCCTCTGTTCCAAACCCCAGCAATTCCATGGAACTTGAGTTATTAAGGATGAAGTTGGCCTTTGAATATCGCAAGTTGGAAATAGATGCTGAACTTAAGAAAGAGGAGTTGGCACAACAAGTGGAGCTCAAGAATAGGGATCTTGAACTCAAGAATAAGGATCTTGCGCTCAAAGACAAGGACACTGAATGTCAGAGAATCCAGCTAGAGAAAGCTCAAGTGGAGACTTCAGCTAAACCAATTGAGAGTGGCAGGTCCCCAGCCACCAAGTTTATGAAAGATTTGGTTGGTGTGTTTTTGGAGGGTTCAGATATCCTCCAATGGATTGAAGCGTTTGAAATGGCTTGTGCAATTCATGATGTTGATAAAAGAGATTGGGCTAAGTGTTTGTTAAGCAGAGTGCCTCAAACTGGATATGACTGTATTCTGAAGCTGAGTGTGGAAGAAAGGGGTCAGTATGAGTGTATGAAGTCTGCTTTAATTGCCAAGTTTGGCAAGACGCCTACCCAATACCTTAAAAGGTTCAGGGATTTTAAGAAAAGAGAGAATGTGTCTTGGGTTGACTGGGTGAGTGCTGCGCACATGAACATGATGGGGTGGATTGATGGGTACAAGGTGAAAACTTTTGCTGAATTATCCCACCTGTTGTTTTTTGAGCATTTTTCTGAAGCCTGTTCACCAGAGCTGCGTCAGTATGTTGCTGACCAGAACATTTTGGACCCCTTTAAGCTGGCTAGGTTGGCTGACAAGTGGGTCTCCCACCGGGTGTCCCCTAAGGACTCCAGTGGGAAGGACAAGGATAAAGAGAAGGGGGCCTCTCAGAAAGCTGAGGCGTCCTCCAAGCAGTCACAATCGAGTAAACCAAAACCTTCCTCTCCTAAGACCCAAAAATCTAGTGGGGATAAGTCATCTGTGGGTGGGAATAAGAGTAGTGGTGTACCTGCTGTACGCAGAAGTACTGGCGACTATCCCGCAGAAAACCCGTAGGTTTTTGAGAAGTGTCCTCTTGAATGGCCAGCCTTCTACTGGTTTGAGAGACACTGGGGCAAGCATGCCAGTGGTGGACAGGACCCTGCTCAAGCCAGAGGACTATGTAAATGCTCCTCTGAGAACCACCAGGTTAGCTGGTGGGCCTCCCAAATTATCGCCTGTAGCCTTAGTCACACTCATGATTGGAGACAAGACAGTAAAGCTTCCTGTCCTGGTTCAGGACAATGTCCCTGCTAACATTCTGTTAGGAAATGATCTAGTAGAGTTGGGGTTGATCTTGGATGGTCTTCCCATGACTGCCGCTGCGGTCACTAGGTCACAGGTGACACAGGGTCTGGCTGTGAGTCAGGTACCCGAGCCAAAGGCGAGGCCTAAGGCAAGAAGAAGGAAGACCAAGAAGGCCACCTCTGTGGGGGGAACACCTTCTCTTCCTGCTGTTCTGACAGCACCCATTGGGATCCATGCTCCGGACGGGCTGGGTCCAGTGGAAAACCCAAACTCAACTCCTGTGGGAGAAGAGACAGAAGACTCTCCTGTGGGAGAGGTTCTCAACCCGGAGGATCATCCTGACCTTCAATGCTTGTTAGCTGAAGGGGGACCCTCCCGGGCGGACTTCTGTAAAGGACAGAGAGAGTGTCCCTCTCTCGAGGGTCTGAGGAAACAGGCCCTGTCCCAGGCACAAGGTGAAGTGCCTAGGACATTCAAGATTTATTGGGAGGGTGAGCTCCTTGTTAGTGAGCCCACTAAGCCTGAACCTGGTGCCCTCAAGAGGTTGGTGGTACCCCAGGTTTACAGGCCCTTCCTGCTGCAGTTGGCGCATGAGGTGCCCTTGGCTGGTCATCTTGGTACCAAGAAGACTAAGCAGAGGCTCTCTGCCCACTTCTACTGGCCCCGGATGGGAGTAGAAGTGGAGTCCCACTTCCGGACCTGCCCAACTTGTCAGTTGTCTGGCAAGGCTGGAGGCAGGGTCATTGCCCCACTGCAGCCATTGCCAGTGGTTGGCACACCGGTTGAGAGGGTGGGCATCGACATTGTCGGTCCCCTGAACCCTCCCACTTCAGGTGGACATCGGTTCATCCAGGTCTTGGTTGATCATGCCACGAGGTACCCTGAGGCTATACCCCTTCGGACTATTACTGCCAAGGTGGTGGCCAGGGCTCTCCTGGGCATTTTTACCCGTGTTGGATTCCCCAAGGAGGTTGTCTCTGACAGAGGATCCAACTTCATGTCTAGTTACATGAAGACCATGTGGAAAGAGTGCGGGGTAACCTACAAGTTCTCCACCTCTTACCACCCCCAGACCAATGGTCTGGTTGAGAGATTTAACAAAACTCTCAAGGGCATGCTAGGTGCTTTGGAAGAGCCCCTAAGGAGGAAATGGGATCTCCTCCTGCCATGCCTGCTGTTTGCTTACAGAGAGGTACCTCAAGAGGGTGTTGGTTTCAGCCCCTTTGAGTTACTCTTTGGACATCCCGTGAGGGGGCCCCTCGCCTTGATCCGAGAAGGCTTGGAAGCCACCCCTCCAGGTCCCGCCAAGCAAGTGGGGGACTATGTGTTAGGCCTCAGACGGAGGATGACACAGATGATGGGTCAGGCAACAGCAAATCTCAAGGCCAGCCAGGAATTGAATAAGTACTGGCACAACCTTAAAGCTTCGCAAGTAGATTGGACTCCGGGACAGGAAGTCCTCGTGATGGAGCCTACCAAGCCTCGAGCATTGGCAGACAAGTGGACTGGACCCTTCAGGATAATCTCCAAGATGGGTGAAGTCAATTATCTGGTTGACCTGGGTGCCTCCGGGGTAACCCCTCAAGTATTCCATGTCAACAGGCTCAAGCCTTTCCACCGGCGAGCAGAGGTCTCATGTCTCTTGCTAGCTTCAGGGCAAGAATAGGATGAGAGTGAGCCCCTTCCTGATTTGCTGCATAGCAACCCTCAGGACGGCTCAGTGGAGGGAGTACATCTCTCTCCAGATTTGACAACCGAGCAGCAGAGGGCCTGCAGGGCTTTTCTCCAGCAGTATGCCTCTCTGTTTTCGCTGACACCGGGCCTTACACCTTGGTGTAGGCACAAGATTGACACTGGTGACAGCGTGCCTGTCAAAAGCAGGTGCTACCGTATGTCAGATACCGTCAAGAACCACATCCAGGCTGAGGTCGCCAAGATGTTGGATCTGGGTGTAATTGAACCCTCAACCAGTCCCTGGTCCAGTCCAGTGGTCCTTGTCCCCAAGGCAAGTTCTCAGGCCGGTACCAAGGATTGGAGGTTCTGTGTGGACTACAGAGGAGTCAATGCCGTCACCAAAACTGATGCGCACCCATTGCCTAGGGCTGATGAGCTCGTGGACACCATTGGTGCTGCCAAATTCGTGAGCACCTTTGACCTTACCTCAGGCTATTGGCAAATAGCTCTGACGGACCATGCCAAGGAAAAGACGGCATTCTCAACACCAGAGGGACTCTACCAGTTTAGGGTCATGCCTTTTGGGTTGAAGAATGCCCCTGCCACTTTCCAGAGGTTGGTCAATCATGCGCTCAGTGGGCTGGAGGCCTTTTGTGTGGCCTACCTAGACGACATTGCCGTCTACAGTTCCACCTGGGAAGCACATTTGACACACCTGGATAAAGTGTTGCAGGCCTTGAAAAGGGCTAACCTCACTATCAAGGCCACCAAGTGCCAGATAGCTCAGGGGAAAGTTACCTATCTTGGTCATGAGGTAGGCGGGGGTCAAATCCAGCCTCTCTCCAGTAAGGTACAGGATGTACATGACTGGGAGACCCCCACTACTCAAACCCAGGTGAGAGCCTTTTTGGGCCTCACTGGGTATTATCGCAATTTCATGGCGGACTATGGGACCATAGCTGCACCACTGACAGCTCTGACCTCACCCAAACAGCCTAGGAAGGTTAATTGGACTGAAGACTGTCAGAGGGCCTTTGATGGCTTGAAAGAAAGTCTGTGCAGGGCACCCGTGTTGTGTGCGCCTGACTACAGCTGACCCTTTATCGTCCAGACGGATGCCTGCGACACCGGAATTGGAGCTGTCTTGTCCCAGTTAGATGACAAAGGGAGAGAACATCCTATCATATTCATCAGTAGGCAACTCAAGGGTAGAGAACTTAGGTGGGCTACTGTTGAAAAGGAATGTTTTAGTATAGTTTGGAGCCTTAGGCGTTTTAGGCCCTACCTTACGGGGTCCACCTTCAAGGTCCAAACAGATCATAAGCCCCTGAAATGGCTTATGCAGATGAAGGGTGAGAATCCGAAATTGCTTAGGTGGTCCATTAGCCTGCAAGGGCTAGACTTCACCATAGAGCACAGACCAGGGAAGAGTCACGATAATGCAGATGGCCTTTCCAGAAGGTATGTTGACCGTCTGTATGAGGGTGTCTATCCCGTGGGAGATTAGGCACCCTAACCTCAGTCTGGACTGTGATGCTGGAAATGCATCGGAGGGACAGGGCCTCTGTATCCTTGTCCTTTACTGTTTTTATCGTGTGTTCTGTCGTGTTTTCCGCGCAGAAGTCCATGTGGGACTCCTGGCGGTGCAGCTCTCTCTTTTTGGTTTGGTGTACAGACCCATGGGATACCCTTATGGCACCCGTGGGTAGGGGTACAACCCTGTGCCCCTAGTGTATGTTTCTGGGCCCCCGTGGGTGGCCCACAGAGCAGGGTATGGGCTGGTGGCAGCTCCATGCTGAATTTGACAGGTGCGCTGGGTATCCTCCATTTTGGGATACCCCGGCCCTGCCATTGGAATCAGTTGATTCCTGATAGGAAACAAGATGGCCCCGGTGGCCTCTTGCTTTCTATTGCCTGATACCTTGTTTTCCCAAAGTCCTGGGAAGCCCTGACTCTGTCCCTTCCCCCTGACTGGCTGTTGGGTGGAAGTTCCATATATGGTGTTGTTGTGAAGGCCCAGCTAGACTGACTGGAGGCTTCCCGTTGACTGTATGTTGTGGGTACCTCCTGTGGGTGGGACCTGGGTGAATGGAGAGTGTGACCAATATGCACTCCTTGTTGTGGCTGTCTGGTTTCTGTCATGAGGGACAAAGACTGAGACAGCCCTGCCCGAAACTGGCCTGAATGCAGTGTGTAGTGTTGAATGGCTGGGTACTTGTCCCAATCCACATTCCTTGTTGTGAGTGTCTGAGCGGGAGAAGTGTGGCCTGAATGCCCTGCGTGCCTGATTGGCTGACCGACTGCATGAATGCCCTTCTGTACGATTGGCTACTGAGTGTGTGCCAGCAGTGTGGATGAGAGACCGAATAGTATATCTGGGGACCTCTCACCACTGGAAATTGTTCAGAAGCTGAAGTCCACTACGACGAGTAACTGGAGTAACTGACGCTTGACCTTGAAGCCCTGCTGGAGGAGAAGGATTGCTGTTGCTCTCCTTCACGATCTGAAAGCTGCTGTGTCTCCAAGGACTGACCCAGAGAGGACCTGATAAGGCGCCCTCTTCCCGAGCTACGAGGGACCATCGTGCACAGCTGATCTTTGCCAACGCTCCCTGGTAGACAGACCTATGACAGGTTGTCGACCGGAGACGGGGACTGCTGCGGAATCCCAAAGAGAAGCGCCCGGACTGTTGTCAGCCACTGTCGACGACCGCCGTCGCCGACCGGAGCCGCCGTGCTCCCGTTTGCCTAAGAACGTTCACTTGATCAACGGACGCTCTCGTCTGCATCGTCGTTGCCGTCTCCTGCTGGAGAAGGCCTGACCGTCGATGTGCCGAGGAGTATCCGCCGGTGGGTTTCCTGCCACCCAAAGACCGCTGAGACGCCGACGACTCGACGCCCTTGCTGGGCCACAGTTCTTCATCATCTCTTTGCGGTCCAGAACTATCGTCACCGAGGTGCCCCGCACGCCTCTTCCTTGCAGGACGCCAACGCTCTGTCGTCAACGAGCACCGCTCGGATCAAAGCCTGCTGCCTCATCGACGCCGTTCTACCCGGTTCACTGTCGGACGTTCGTTGCCCCGTGTCTCCCGCTTTAAAGGGAAGGCATTCAAGAAGGGCCGTCGATTCCCTGACAACGAACACTGAGTCCGTGATACCTCTCAACGATCCGTGGCTCCTGCCTTAAAGGGAGTCACTCAAGAAGGATCTGTCGACGCCTCGCCGACGAACTCTACTCCACCAGGTACATTGGGGGGGTAAAAACATTGTAGGAGAGAACGAGACTCTTGAACAATATATGGACTGGGCTTGTTTTATATATCTTTATTTACAGGTTGCCCAGGTGGGGGGATCTCCACTCAGAGCTGTGTCCCGTGGTAAGGGGCCAGTCTTCTGCCTATTGTTTCAACCGTCTGCTTTCCCTCCTCTCTCTATTGCTGGTTTCCTTGCTATTGATCTGTGTGGCATTCTGACAGTCTTGTTGATGCACTCTAATCGAATATTAGTGGTACCACTTTAGAATTGTAGATATTTACCATTGTTGATTTTCCGGAGCACAAAGTGCATTATTGTGATAAGTGTACATAACCTTTGAATATTAATTATATAAAGACTGTGTTTTCAGTAATGCAGTTGTGGACATTCCTTGTGGGGGCTTGGGGACTACACTGTACTTAAGAACCAGCCTGCATCACCTCCCGAGAAGCTAGGCCTTGATTGCTCGTCCATTGCTACCGTATTCGAGAATCTTGGCTGGGGTCTTCTGTGCCTCTCCTCTACCACATAGAGAGCGGAAGTACAGATACCCCCTACCGGTCTTGACACGGTACCACCATTTGCAGTACACTTCGGTTAATTTATTTCAAATGATGAATGATATGATATGATATGATGATGAGATATGATATGATATGATATGGCATTTATAACGCCCCTATACACAAGTGTTTCAAGGCGCGGAGACTTGGAAGCATAAAAGATGAATCTAGAAGGGCAGTGCCAGGGCTGGAGAATGGCAGAAGGCACGTTTTTTCTTAGCATTCATTCTGTGGTGGCATCTCTGAAACATCCTGAAAGAAAACCATGTGCATGATGTGGCCAGCCGTGCCTGAGGCCACTTTACCGCAGTGTTACAGTGCTGCCTTCCAGATGTACTTTTTTAAAAGTAGCAAAGAAGACCTTGATGATTTATTGAACTTCACAATGTTATTTCATGTTAACTCACTCATTCCCATCGCCTGAATAAGGTTGTGTGGAACGGAAGTGCTGTCCAAACTTCTATGCACAGGTAAACACTGGCATGACTTGAGAGGATGCATAGTAAGGTACACATGATGGTATTCGTAAAGGTTTACCATTTCCAGTTGTTCATTTGAATTGTACCAGCTGAGCTATCATATTGCCACTCTGCACTACAAAAGCCTTTGAATAAGGCTAAGTTTAAGGCTACTTTTAGTGACAGAACAGCATGGAGCCCTCTCACACAGAACTCTAATACAGGTTTTCCCCTTTCATAGATATAGCCGGCCTGCTGTCTTTGTTGCAGATTTCACTTTCCTACAGATGGTGTGTATCTCACAATGTTACTTGTGCAGCTGGCAATTGGACACAGAGTAGTGTTGGGATGCACGTACGTATAGCATCCCAGCCAGGCAGACATTTTCAAATTGAGAAACCTATTAGAGAGCAACCACTGGGAGGAAAGTGAAGGCTATGCCGCAGACATTCTGTACATTGTTTTAGTTAGGATTGATACATTTAGACATTGACATATAGCAACACAGAAAGAGCAGCAGATGTTGCAGTTGCAGTGATTATAGATGGGGCAGCATTGCAGGCCCAATGTTTAGTTGATGTATTGTAGTGACTGTGGGGTAAAAAATAGCCCCTGAATATCGAAAATAAAAAGACCAATCCCGGCCAGTATTTAGGAGTGAAGCTGACTGGTGACACCCATTGGATCATGCATGCCAGTCCCAAAGCGCTTCTGTTTCTGACTTAAGGCCTAGGACATATACAGAAATGGGCCTCTTTCAGCTTTACCAAAATGAACAGACGCTCGAGTGAAGGAAAATGTGCCTGAAAACGTAAAATGTGCTGGATGTGCCCAATGCATGGCAAAAGACATGTGTGCCTGAAAATGCTGTTTTCCTAAATACATTGAAAGCTACACTTTCTACTTAAAGAGACAGATTGCAGCATGTACATTATCTTCAATGCAGCACAATATTGTGATCCAGAAATCTAAAGTGAAGCCAAGCACTGTGCATTTGTCACAAATAAAAACACTTACTTTTCAACATTAAAATGACATCATTTAAAAGGAGAGGCCTACCAGTGGTAGAAGTAAACACTGGTTTTCTCTGTTAACTATCCTATTTGGTGAAATTCTGAATGTACCTCGTGGTTAATATTGTGGAAGCAAAAATGATATGTGATGAACAACAGGTTTATATGTAATTTATTATGCAACTGGTTAAACACTTTCGGGGTAATTCATGGAATAAATGTGCGTCGAAAAGGGGAGCGCAAGCGTGAAAATCGCAGCGCATGCGTGCCAAAGCCGCGCACGCAGCCATTGATCGATTTATGGAATGTGCTGCGCTAGTAAAAGATGGGACGTGCGCCAAATCCGTGGGTGGCGCACACGGGCGCACACGTCACTAAACGGCATGCGCTACGCACACAGGGAAAGCGCACATAGAGTAGCGCACACAAGAAAAGTGGGCGTAACACGGGGCGTAACACGTGGAATGGGGAACAACGTGTGAAAATGTGGCGTTACGGGGGAAGTACAGGAGGTAAATGCTCGCAACGCCCACACGCGCGCTAACAACACATATTCATGGAATCGAACAGGGGAAAGGCGTGCGCAACAAAAGACGTGCTAATCCGGAAACATGTACGGCAGCAGGAAGCAGGCGTAAGCGGCCCCACGCAGCATAAAAGTGCACGCAAACAACAAACAAGCTCAGACGCTACGATGAATATACCGTTCCTCGCAGCAGTGGTCGTGGGACACCGCAGGAGGAGGAGGATAGCCAGGCCGCACATTTTTTTACCCAGGACCAGCCTTTTTGGGATGCCTGATGACCAGGTGTATGGGAGGTACAGGTTTCCACCACACATAATCCTATACCTGGTGAGGGAGTGGGAGGATGACCTCACATCACTCACCCTGTGCTCCCAAGCACTGAGCCCCTTGGAAAAAGGTGCTCAATGTACTGCACTTCTTGGCTACTGGTTCATTTCAACGGACAAGTGCCATAGTGGGGTGTGTCACAGGCCACGCAGTCACGCTGCCTACACCAGGTGTTGGCCATCATGAATGCATGCCCCTCAGTCCGCAGGCACATATACATGCCCAGAACACCTGCAGAAAGGCAGGCTGTGGTGCAGCAATTTTACGGGGTGGCACACTTCCCCAAAGTCCTAGGTGCCATTGATTGCACCCATGTGGCTAAACGTCCACCTAGGGCCACTGAGCATATCTACCGGAACCGCAAGCACTGACTATCTAGGGTCCAGCCATGATAGTTTCATATTCAGAATGTCACCCCTAAACCGGGATCTGGAAGCTGGCCGGCATGGCGACACATGGCTAATTAGTGAGTATGAATGCCTCTGCACATGCATGCATGTCACAAACTGAGAAATGGGAAAACCCCACTAATGACAACCATCATCACCTCCCCAGGGGACAGTGCCTACCCTCTCAGCACCTACATGATGACGCCAATTCAGAACCCCACCACAAAACCCAAGGTAAAATAAAACACAGCCCATATTGCAACCCGGGGCATAGTGGAGCGCACATTCGGAGTGCTCAAGTCACGCTTTCGCTCCCTTGACTGCTCTGGTGGGCAGCTGCTATATGCGTCCCCAGTAGTGTGCAGGATCATAGTGGCAGCATGTGTCCTGCACAACGTTGCAACCCGGGGGGGCGTGCCGGTGGACATGGTGGTGCCCCCACATCCCCAACCACATGCACACCTGCTGCGCATGGGAGGTGAAAGGGCATGTGGTGAGGCAGCCCGGATCCGGCTTGTGGCAAATTATTTCACCTAAAATACCACCCCTGCGGAGTGCACACAGGCCTGGCAAATACCAGCATCAATCAATGATGATGACAAAAGGGACAGTCAACTGTCACAACCATACCAGCCTGAGATTGTTCACCTGGAAGTGCTACATTGTGTGCATCCCTAGCTACTCAAAGACACCTAATGATGTGTCACAAAAAGGCACAAATTCATGCAGCATGAAGGACTACCCCTTGCAAAATACTACATCAAAATAGTGCCATGTCACCCAGCACACCATGGCATGGCATGCAATGTGAAAGCAACTAAATGAATGCACAACACATGACACAAGTGTCACAAAGTGCACTGTCCTATATGGAAACAGGCCACAGAAAATTTCCTCTCAATAATGAATACAAAAACAACACACATGAACAAATACCAGCAAGAGAAAACATCAGTACATGGTCAAACAGTGGCAATATATTACAATACAAAATAAAAGTAGTGCAAGTGTCACAACCTGACTAAGGCAGCACATCGACCCCTTCCAACTGCAGATTGTTGCTGGAAGGCAAATGTATCAGTGAACTGCATACAACATGAACTGCATCTGCAAAGTAGATGGCCTTGTTAAGACATCAAGAAGGTACATGTATATAAGGAAAAAGTCAGGGATGTAGAACCATACATGAATCAACCATGCAGTGGAGATTTCCATAACAATACCCACTAGGGATGTATACACAGTTTTGACCACAGACTGTCCACACAATTTATGGGAGCCCAATGTCAATGTGTAAGTTACTGTCACTTGGTCACACCCTTTGCAAGCCCATGGAAAGGGGAAGCAGGAGGGGTGTGTGTGTCAGGAACCCAAGCATCTAACCCAAAGACAGGACAAGCCTGCATGTGCCCAGCTGGAATACACAGTGGATGCATACGGGAGCCACACAAAGCACCACACTCTAAAAAATCAAAAATGGCCATGTGTGGACCGGGGGTGCGGGGGGGCGAGGCCACCCAGGAGGGACGAGGTGCAGGATGCACCCAACACCCACATGCGTGGATGTTGAGAAAAAACAAAAATACCTCCATGGGCTCATGGCCTGCATGGCTATGCTACAGTGGGAGAACTGCCGTCGCTGTCACCACCCTCTGGTGGTACATCAGAAGGTGGCCTTGATATTGGAGGCAGCCCACGCAAAGCCCTGGCATGCTCCTCCATGTCAGCAAGCATGCGGGTGTGAAAGGTTTGGTTCTGCAGGATGATGGTACGGAGATCCCCATGCAGCACCTCACGGATAGGACGCATTTCTGCCTGCATGGCCTTGCGTGATGCCCGGATCTCCAGACGGGTTGCTTGGAGCTCAGCTGAGAGTGTGCGTGTCAGCTGCTCCAGCTGTTGTTCTGCCCTTGTACTCCAGGACACCTCAAGTTCACCCAGAGTATCTCTGAGGGACCTGTGTTCTAACCTGAGAGCTTCCCTGTGGGCCTGTGACTCTACAAATATGGCGTGCGCAGAGTCTCAAGTCCAGCCCATTGGTCCCTGTCAGACGCCAACATGTCCTCCCTGTGTGAGTGGCAAATGGAGTCTGTTGCCTGCTGCTGGAGCTCCATCTGCCTTTCAGGAGGGAGAATGGAAGTGGCCTCCCTATCCATTGCCTGAGCAATAATTTCACACGATGCCCCCTGTTGTGCTGCTATAGTGTAGATGGAGTTTTCCCACACAGTATTGCCTGGTGGCACACGGCCACCGCGTTGGCGGGCACCACACCTTTTTGGGGCAAGGCGATGTGCACCTTGCTGTGCTGGCAAAGCCTGAGGCTGCAGGACTGCATTCCTCCTTTGATCTGCTGGACCAGGAACAGAAGCAAATATTGTGGAGTGTGACCCTGCATCCGTAACCGCCACAGGCGGACTTTCCAACACTGAAATCCCCATAGAGGGGTCTACCCCCGGTGCAGGTGGGTTGGACAGAACAGCATCCCTGCCAGAAACACTCACCTGCAATGGCACATATGTCTCAATGTCCGATTCAGCACCTGATTCATAGAGGTCTCCGGAGGTGTACCCAGAGACACCTGTGGACAGCATGGTCTGTAGGAGAAATGGGTTTTCACGCACCGCCACCCCACTTCATCCACTGGTGCCCGGTTGTGGCTGTGAGTCCTCCTGGGTCTGCACCATCTCCTCCTCCTCAACAGCATCAAGTGCCTCATAATTTGCAAAAACATGAAAGATAAAAAATGGAAACAGGCATGAGCACCATATCACACACACATAGGCCTGACGAAGCAGAGATCCAGTACATAAATGACACATGTCCCACATGACAATAACTCTGGCATGCATGCACTGGCAATGATTTTGAAGGGGAGTCAAAAATTACACACTGATGACTGCAAGATGGAAAACCAACACATGTGCGGCATGCTGGATTGCACTGGCATCGAACATTAGCCTGTGAGTGGTATGGACAATCCACACACATGACACATGCCAGCACACATACGGCACATACCATAGCCATGGCTGATTTGACAAGGACACCCAGATGGTAGCAAATCAGGACTGTCACCCATCCATGTGAGATGGAGATCATGAAATAAAACATGCAAATAAGAGTGAGAAAGCACGCATGTGCCACACGCTGCAACAAAGCCAGTGTTCACTGATGCAGTGATGGCAGACACATGGATACATCAATGGTTGGGCACCTCGACATGAGAGGATACAATTCACATGTTCAACATTCAAACAGGGCCCCAAAATGATAGTGTGCAGGCCATGTGTAGGTGCACATTACTCAATCAGCCTGATTGTAGAAATGTTTCCCCAAATAAGTTCAGAAATGTGGGCCATTTTGTGGTGTAATCTATGGCAGAAGTATGTCATATTTGGGACAGTAGGTCACAAAAATGTCTGGTAAATATGCTAATCATTTCATCAGTCAGTCTGAATGAAGAGGAAAAGAGTATGAACAATGTTGTGGCAAGAGGACAGCTGAAGGCCAAGTGGATTAATCATGTGCAAAAAGTGAACTATGTTCAGAAGGGATACTGTGAAAGGGAAACACAAGGCCGGGGAATGTGTTTGAGGGACCACATGGGTGACCCATAGCAGTCATGACTAGACAGCCTCACCTGGCACTCAATCAGAGCACATCACCCAAGCAACACTCACATGGATTGCACACATATGCATGGTCACTCACCGGACATTGCTTCAAGATCTGGTAGGTTTCCCATGCCTTGGATCTGATCCTCTATGATGAAGCCTCCAGCGACAGACTCATGTTCAGTGAGTTCTTCCTCCACTGGTGGAGACCCACCACCAGTCACCAGTGTAGAGGCATGATTTGAAGCCAGCTTGTTCTTTGCTCTGCGTTTCAGGTCATTCCAGCGCTTAGAGCAATCATCAGCTGTGCGCTTCACAAATCCAAGGGAACTAATGTGGTCCGTGATGGTCTGCCAGTGGGCTCTACGTTGAGCAGTCGTAGTCTTGCACCCTGCAGTCACCACCATTTCACGGCTATGGGCCGACACATAGCCCACAAGTCTATCTAGTTCGGCGTCTCTGCCCTCTTCTTCACTCAACGCTGCGTAGAGGGAGACATAGAACACAAGCATCCGGGTACTGTACAATAGTCCCCTAGACAGGAAGCAATAACACATGAGTGGCACTGTCAAACGTCACTTCCATCCTGTCCCTCCACAACACATGGGTCAATGCAGGCAACACACATGCAGAAACAGGCACAGCACATGCAATCAACATCAGCATCCATGTACAAGGGCCTCTATTGACATAAATGTTGGCTTCAAACTCACATGCATCATGGCTCATACTGATCCCATGCACACACAACACCGGAGGGTCATGCATCAGGGCTCGTACACCACAGAAACAGTGGATACAAGGATGACTAGACTGAATGAATCAACACATCATCACGGACATGTGTCATGCATCCAAGGTGTATCAAAGTCACACACACGCTACTCAGACACACAGACATGTACACCATACATGTACATGAGAGCAGCACCCATCTCCCACACCCCATCCATGTCCAAGAACAGAGACAGGCATGCATTCATGTGTGCATTCCGCATGCTGCTCCACATGTTGCATTGGAACACATGCACCATACATGTGGTTCACGCATGACTGGTCTCACATGCATTACCATGATGTCCCTGCACACACACATCCATACATGGCCTATGTCACACATGCAGGCAAGTAGCTGACTACCAGCACACTGCAACATGCCCTGTTTCACACAGCAATGCATGGCCACTTCCCGCTCAACTCCAGACGGTTCTGCCTCTCAAGGATCTGGACGTGGAGCACTGGGCTTATGCGCTCCAGGACCCTCATCTGGATGTTGCTCAGGCTGACCTGGCACCCCTCTGCATCCTCTGCCTTCAAGAGGCGCCGGGCCTTGCTGAGGGCCCTGGACCTGAAGTCCTACCAGCGCTTCCGGATGAGCTTGATGTCGCGAGTTGCCACTCCCTCCTCGTTGATGGCAACCAATACGTCCTCCCAGATCCTCTCCCGTCCTTCCTTGTTGGCACGCGATGGTGTGAAGAGGGCATCATAATGCCCCAGAACTTGCTCCACCAGGATACCAACTTCCTTATCGGTGAAGCTGCTAGCCCTCTGCCTCTCAGGCTGAGGGTCGCCAGTGGTCTTGGATGGTGTTTGCCCCGACATGTCGACCCCCGAGGCAGGTGTGGGTGGGCAACTGGGTCCTGGGGCTTGGCTGTGGAGCGATGGTATCCCAGTCGGGAGTCTTCTGTTGCAGCAGGGGTTGACGTCTGTAGCGTCATATGGAATGGGGAAGCAGGAGGGGTGTGTGTGTCAGGAACCCAAGCATCTAACCCAAAGACAAGACAAGCCTGCATGTGCCCAGCTGGAATACACAGTGGATGCATACGGGAGCCACACAAAGCACCACACTGTAAAAAAAAAAAAAAAAAAATCAAAAGTGGCCATGTGTGGACCGAGGGGTGCGGGGGGGCGAGGCCACCCAGGAGGGACGAGGTACAGGGTGCACCCCAACACCCACATGCGTGGATGTTGAGAAAAAACAAAAATACCTCCATGGGCTCATGGCCTGCACGGCAATGCTACAGTGGGAGAACTGCCGTCGCTGTCACTACCCTCTAGTAGTACATCAGAAGGTGGCCGTGATATGGGAGGCAGCCCACGGAAAGCCCTGGCATGCTCCTCCATGGCAGCAAGCATGCGGGTGTGAAAGGTTTGATTCTGCAGGATGATAGTACGGAGATCCCCATGCAGCACCTCACGGGTAGCACGCATTTCTGCCTGCATGGCCTCACGTGATGCCCGGATCTCCTGACGGGTTGCTTGGAGCTCAGCTGAGAGTGTGCGTGTCAGCTGCTCCAGCTGCTGTTCTGCCCTTGTACTCGGGACACCTCAAGTTCACCCAAAGTATTTCTGAGGGACCTGTGTTCTAACCTGAGGGCTTCCCTGTGGGCCTGTGACTCTACAGGTATGGCTGTGCGCAGAGTCTTAAGTCCAGCCCGTCGGTCCCTGTCAGACGCCAACATGTCCTCCCTGTGTGAGTGGCAAATGGAGTCTGTTGCCGGCTGCTGGAGCTCCAACTGCCTTTCAGGGGGGAGAATGGAAGTGGCCACCCTATCCATTGCCTGAGCCATCATTTCACATGATGCCCCTGTTGTGCTGCTATAGTGTAGAGTTTTCCCACACAGTATTGCCCTATGGCGCACGGCCACCGCGTTGGCTGGCACCACACCTGTTTGGGGCAAGGCGATGTGCACCTTGCTGTGCTGGCACTGCCTGAGGCTGCAGGACTGCATGCCTCCTTTGATCTGCTGGCCCAGGAACAGGAGCAAATATTGTGGAGTGTGACCCTGCATCCGTAACTGCCACAGGCAGGCTTTCCAACACTGAAATCCCCATAGAGGGGTCTATCTCCAGTGCAGGTGGGTTGGACAGAACAGCATCCCTGCCAGAAACACTCACCTGCGACGGCACATATGTCTCAATATCTGATTCAGCACCTAATTCATAGAGGTTTCCGGAGGTGTACCCAGAGACACCCATGGACAGAATGGTCTGTAGGAGAAATGGGTTTTCACCCACCACCACCCCACGTCCTCCACTGGTGCCCGGTTGTGGCTGTGAGTCCTTCTGGGTCTTCACCATCTCCTCCTCCTCAACAGCATCAAGTGCCTCATCATCTGCAAAAACATGAAAGATAACAAATGGAAACAGGCATGAGAACCATAGCACACACACATAGGCCTGACGAGGCAGAGATCCAGTACATAAATGACACATGTTCCACATGACAATAACTCTGGCATGCATGCACTGTCAATGATTTTGAAGGGGAGTCAACAATCACACACTGATGACTGCAAGATGGAAAACCAACACATGTGCTACTTGCTGGATTGCACTGGCATCAAACATTAGCCTGTGAGTGGTATGGACAATCCACATACATGACACATGCCAGCACACAGACGGCACGTACCATAGCCATGGCTGATTTGACAAGGACACCCAAATCAGTACTGTCACCCATCCATGTGAGATGGACATCATGAAATAAAACATGTAAATAAGAGTGAGAAAACATGAATGTGCCACATGCTGCAACACAGCCAGTGTTCACTGATGCAGTGATGGCAGGCACATGGATACATCAATGGTTGGGCACCTCGACCTGAGAGGATACAATTCTAATGTTCAACATTCAAACAGGCCCTTAAAATGATAGTGTGCAGGCCATGTGTAGGTGCACATTACTCAATCAGCCTGATTGTAGAAATGTTTCCCCAAATAAGTCCAGAAATGTGAGCCATTGTGTGGTGTAATCTATGACAGAAGTATGTTACATTTGGGACAGTAGGCCACAGAAATGTCTGGTAAATATGCTAATCATTTCATAAGTCAGGCTGAATGAAGAGGAAAAGAGTATGAACAATGTTGTGGCAAGAGGACAGCTGAAGGCCAAGTGGATTAATCATGTGCAAAAAGTGAACTATGTTCAGAAGGGATACTGTGAAAGGGAAACACAAGGCCGGTGAATGTGTTTGAGGGACCACATGGGTGACCCATAGCAGTCATGACTAGACAGCCTCACCTGGCACTCAATCAGAATACATCACCCAAGCAACACACACATGGATTGCACACAAATGCATGGTCACTCACCGGACCTTGCTTCAAGATCTGGTAGGTTTCCCACGCCTTGGAACTGATCCTCTGTGATGAGGTCGCCAGCGACAGACTCATGTTCAGTGAGTTCTTCCTCCACTGGTGGAGGACCCACGTCCTGGGAGGACCACGCACGCCATCACGAAGAGCTGCGTGGCAACGTGGCACAGTCGGGAGGGGCCCTGGTCAGAGGGTTCCTACATGTGTCGAGCACTCTGGCAGCCCTCTCCTTCTCTGTGGAGACTATGCGCTAGTCATTCTCCCTGCCGTCTTCCGTCCCATATTCCACCAGGGCCCCCTGTGGACCTGGCCCGACCAACACAGCCAGCTTGGTGGAGATCACATCCCTGCCACAGTCGGGAGTCGGAGGTCCAGCAGGGGTGGACACCCCACCAACTGGAGACCAGCAGATGGAGGATGTGCCGGCATCATCGGGAAGGGTACATGGACAGCAGCAGCAGGCTCAAGGTGGGAGCGATGATGGCTCGAGGCCATCAACATCAAAGGGGCAGGCATCGACCAGAGGACAGGAGGACCCTGGAATGGGAGTCTCTTCCGTGTGGCAGCGGTTGGGCCATTGGATAGAGGTGGAGCAGCGGCGGGTGGAAGAGGCACGGCTCACCATGGTCAGGGCAGAGTTCTCCATGCGCAGGGTGTTGAGGCGGGCTGAGTGCCGCGAGGCAACGCGCAGGGAGTTGGAAAGGCCATGACTGCATCCCTGCAAGACCTCGGGTCAGGGCAGAGGCCCGCCTCCGGGACATCGACATGGAGTTCGATGATGCCCTGGCCCAGGACATCACAATGAGCCGTAGGACTTGCCCGCCGCCATTGTATATAGTTAGTTAGTGTTAGGTTTCCTTTCAATTTTTATTTCTGTTGGGGCGCTTGGACAATGCCCCATCTTTTGTATATAGTTCTTCATTAGGTAGTGTTTTTTGTAGGTTTCATTTCAATGGTTGGGCTCATGGACCCTGGATTTGTACTTTGTAAATAGTTCTTCACTGGATTTCAATTCTTATTTTTGATTTTTCCATGGAGCAATGGTTTTATCTTCTTTTTTCACTTTGGATTTGTTTTGCTGGACTGACACTTTGGACACGTGCTTTTGGATTGATTTGGATTCTGCTTTCCTACATTTTTATTTTATATTTTGAACATGCAGCTTTTTAATCATTATTTGCATTCTTTTGTGTTTCATTTCATTCTCTTGCTTTTGTGTTTAATATATTTTGATTTCCTACTTCAATGTGTGGTATTCTCTCTTTGGTTTCATGCATGTCACAATGTGTGTTTTCTCAATCACATGCACCCATTGTGTGGGTGTGACGGAAATATTTTGATGTGCATACTTGCCATTTGGGATGTATCATGTGATGGGGATTTCATTGTGGGGTGGATGTAATACCTGGTGTGTGTTTGGACTGGGGTGGCGTGGGGTGTGATTTGGGTGGCCATAAGGCCCATGATTGTGGATCGTCATGAGGTGTTGGGGGGACATGAGTCGGAGCCTGCTGGCAGGTGCTTGTCACTGCTGGGTGGGTGGGTGAGTGGGTGGGGGACATGAGTCGGGGCCTGCTGGCAGGTGCCTGTCACTGCTGGGTGGGGGTTTGGAGGGGACATGAGTCGGGGCCTGCTGGCAGGTGCCCGTCACTGCTGGGTGGGTGAGTGGGTGGGGGTACATGAGTCGGGGCCTGCTGGCAGGTGCCTGTCACTGCTGGGTGGGTGAGTGGGTGGGAGGACATGAGTCGGGGCCTGCTGGCAGGCGCCCGTCACTGCTGGATAGGTGAGTGGGTGGGGGTACATGAGTCGGGGCCTGCTGGCAGGTGCCTGTCACTTATGGGTGGATGAGTGGGTTGAGGGACATGAATTGGGGCCTGCTGGCAGGTGCCTGTCACTGCTGGGTGGGTGAGTGGGTGGAGGACATGAGTCGGGGACTGCTGGCAGGTGCCCGTCACTGCTGGGTGGGTGAGTGGGTGGGGGACATGAGTTGGGGCCTGCTGGCAGGTGCCTGTCACTGCTGGGTGGGTGGGGGGGCAGGGGGACATGAGTCGGGGCCTGCTGGCAGGTGCCCGTCACTGCTGGGTGGGTGAGTGGGGGTGGGGTACATGAGTCAGGGCCTGCTGGCAGGTGCCTGTCACTGCTGGATGGGTGAGTTGATTGGGGACATGAGTCGTGGCCTGCTGGCAGGTCCCTTTCACTGCTGGGTGGGTGAGTGGGTGGAGGACATGAGTTGGGGCCTGCTGGCAGGTGCCTGTCACTGCTGGGTGGGTGAGTGGGTGGGGGGACATGAGTCGGTGCCTGCTGGCAGGTGCCTGTCACTGCTGGGTGGGTGGGGGTGCAGGGGGACATGTGTCGGTGCTCACTTGTGCATGGTGACATGTGGGCTGGCTGGGGGGCATGGCCAGGGTTGGATGGGCTGCCTGCGGGGCATGGCCAGGGGTGCAGGGTACTCCCCTGTGTTGTGGGCTCCCTGCAGGGCCTGGGGAGGGGGGAGAGGGCACACCTGGGAGGACACACACTGCCAATTCGTGTTGGGGCACACCTGGAATACACGTACCTCTCCGGTAGCAGCGAAAACGCGTGTAAAACTCCCTGTGCACCCCTCGGAATACACGTACCCCGCTCGCCTAAGGCCTATTGTGTGTGATTCTCCCTGTGCACCCCCCAAATACATGTACCCCGCTCGCTCAAGGCCTATTGCGTGTGATACTCCCCGCACACCCCGATATACACGTACACCGCTAGCACAAGGCCTATCGCGTGTGATACTTCACGCGCACCCCCGAAATACACCTACCCCGCTCGCACAAGGCCTATCGCGTGTGATTCTCCCTGCGCACCCATCGGAATACACATACCCCGCTAGAACAAGGCCTATCGCGTGTGATACTTCACGCGCACCCCCGAAATACATGTACCCCGCTCGCACAAGGCCTATTGCGTGTGTTTCTCCCTGCGCACCCCTCGGAATACACGTACCCCGCTAGCACAAGGCCTATCACGTGTGATACTTCACGCGCACCCCCAAAATACACATACCCCACTAGCACAAGCCCTATCGCGTGTGATTCTCCCCGCCCACCCATCGGAATACACATACCCCGCTAGCACAACGCCTATCGCGTGTGATACTTCACGCGCACCCCCGAAATACATGTACCCCGCTCGCACAAGGCCTATTGCGTGTGTTTCTCCCTGCGCACCCCGGAAATACACGTACCCCGCTAGTACAAGCCCTATCGCGTGTGATACTTCACGCGCACCCCCGAAATACACGTACCCCGCTTGCAAAAGGCCTATCGCATGTGATACTTCACGCGCACCCCCGAAATACATGTACCCCGCTAGCGCAAGGCCTATCGTGTGCGATTCTCCCTGCGCACCGCTCAGAATACACGTACCCCGCTCCCCAAGGCCTATCGCGTGTGATTCTCCCCGTGCACCCCTCAGAATACACGTACCCCGCTAGCCCAAGCCCTATCGTGTGTGATACTTCACGCACACCCCCGAAATACACGTACCCTGCTAGCACAAGCCCTATCGTATGTGATTCTCCCCGCACACCTCTCGGAATGCATGTACCCCACTGCCTAAGGCCTATTGCATGTGATTCCCCCCGCGCACCCCTCGGAATACATGTACCCTGCTAGCCCAAGCCCTATCATGTGTGATATTTCACGCACACCCCGAAATTTCAATGCCTTATCCTTGCACAAGGGGCGTTCTTGGGGGTGTAACTGGCGCTGCGGGATGTTCTCTGCGCCAGCGCTCAAAATGGCTTTGATATTCCATGAATACGCGGTGCGCCAGAATGCTGTTTAGCGCACACGGCTGGCGCACGGTAGCTCTCTGCGCAGCTCGCGTGCGCTGCCTCTGCGCTGAAATCTATGAATTACCCTGTTAGTTGATCTAAAGCTGTACGCAGAGGGGCATTTCCACTGAAATGAAACTGTGACCCATGACTTGTTGGTTGGGGCTCTCTAGGAGAAAGATGTCTGGTTGTCAATTAGTTGCTGATAACATGTACTGCAGAAGTGACCTAGGGTCAGGTATTTCCATAAAATGTGCATTAAGGCTGAAGCAGAGTCCTTTGAAACTCTTGAGGAGAGCTAAAATCAACATTGGCTAAAAGCCATATGCCCTGTAGGTGTATTTGGGAATCAAAACTTAAAGAAAAAGTGGGGGCTAGGAAAGTGAGTAGGGCTTGTGAGGCAGGGGTTTAATTAATAGAAGAATACATTTTGTTGCATAAAGAGTGCATTGCATATCCCACAAAGCTTGTTCCAGACTTTTATTAAAGGTGACAGATATCTTTGTTGAACCATGCTTAAAGGATTTTTGTGTGATAAACATAACAGAAAGTATTGAGAAAACATTGATTTGGGCCTTCCCTTGATTCCGAGAGATTTGAAAGTTGGCGTGAGGGTGAAGGACAACATTAATGTGTGTATTGTATTGTATTGTATTTTATTGTATTTGGTTATTCATATAGCGCTTTTTACTCATTTGTATGGCCTCAATGTGCTTTTAGCAGGTTCAAACTCCCTTGGTGACCGTAGTCCATATGTCAAGGAAAGTTCTAGAAGTTTAGTTTTAGGAGATGCATGTGTGCATTTTTTCTGGTCTAGTACTTGGGTGGCTGGCTATGCGGTAGACGAAGTAGCCCAATGGTCCAGGCACATGGGAGGGTGATGTTGGAGGTTGCGGCAGAGAGCTATTGTTGAGAGATTTGATGTGTGGCCGGCTATACCGAATTTCATTTTGTTGGTATTCTCTGTATGCTTGTAGCAGAGTTTTCGAGGTACGCCTGGTGTTTCAGTGTGGACAATTATGTGTGATGCTAGACCGGAAAGCGTAGCTGTAGCTGTATTCTTTGGTGCATGGATGCTTTGTCGTGCCTGTGGCCTGTGTCCTCAGATGTGGTGTAGTTATATCCTTGTCAATTTGAAAGGATGCATCTGTTCCCTCCCTCAGCCTACATCATACACATCTCTCAACTTCTGGTCCTATCAGCAGCCAGTATGATCGTTTTTTTGTGGGAGGTGAAGGGAAAACTATCCAATCCTGACCACGGGAATCATGACAAGGTTGCCAGGTCACTAGCCAAATAAAAGGACCAGTTTGCATCAGAACTGGGATTGTTGTGAATTATTCCAGGAGATAGCTGCAGCTGGTCTCTTGTGAGGAACACTTACCAGAGAGGCCTCAATCCTTGCATTGGAGAAGTGGCTGGGACATAGAGAAGCTATTTGGGACCCAAACCAGAGTAGCAAAAGGAGTCTGGGTGCAGGAGAACATCCCTGAATGAAAGCCCTTGACCACACCTGTGCTGTCCTCAGTGGAGCCCTGCTGTTTTCCATGACCAAAGCCTCCCATGTAAGTAGATATCCCAAAACCATTAATTCTGTGGGGGAGCCACCTGCCTTTATCCCTTTTTATTAGTGGGTAGTGGGGGGGTTGAAACTGGGCAGGCCCTTCGCACAATTTATTAAATCTTACTCAAACTTATTTCCCCATTAGAAAACCACCCCTATGTTGAAATTGCATTGTGTTGGGAGCAGCCATCCTTAAACCTTTCCATTAAAGAGTGGTGAAGGAGAAACTATGTAGACCCTTAGAACATTTTATTAAAGTAAATAAATTAATTCCCACATAGAAAATCATGGAAAGAGGGTTGTTACAATTTGAAACTAACAATAGATCATGCTCAGTATGTTAGAGCTGGTATAGCCCATAAAGACTTGGTTGACAGTCTCTGGAATCCTTGACTTCCACAAAGAAAGGTGGGGGGATGTCCATCATCCCAAAAAGAAGTAATCCATAAAACACCACCTTTGAAGTCAGTGTGGAGGGTGCAAAACAAAATTCTTCATTCATTCTAAATCAGAATTACAAAGTATTGCATTGCATCTGTCTAGGGTACCAAAATGAAATTTCCCTCTTGCTTCCCAATTTTCTCTGACCACAAGTTATCAAGTCCTGGCTTTTATTTTCCAGTGTGTTGAAAAACAATTTTCATTTGAGTTCCTTTTTCACAACTTTGCCTTTTAAATAGCAAGCCCAAAACAATTGTTCCCATTGAATTCCTTTCCCAAACAGCACCTTTTTAAATTAGCAGCACAACAATTTTACTATTGTGTCCTCACTCCCTGCATCTTGCCATTCAATGAAAGGGGTCATATTCAATTTAGGCTTTGAGGGCGGGGATTGCTGAGAGAAAAGTCTTGTTTCAAAGTAAGTCATTCCTGTGCACCATGTATTAGATTGTGAATGTTTTCTGTCGATTAAATTGAAATGAAATCTGTCTAAGTTGTTATTGCATGTTTCAAAATTTGACCTGTGTTGTTTTATATAGCCGAGTCATAGTGGTGATTTTGGCTGTTGCCACAGCATTGGCGGATGATGCTAGTCTGTTTGTCAAATCTTTGTTAGTTCAGCCCCAGAAAACAAATCCTCTTTCCTGTGCCGCAGGAGAGAAGACTAGGTCAGAGGTACCATGGTATATAGATTAGCACTGATTGTATCCAGTTTTGAGGCCCTAAATCTGATGGGAATGGAATATTTTTTTATAGAACAGCAGGAAGGGATGTGCCCTTTGAAGGACATTTTCATAAGATTAGGGCATTAAGCTATGCAAGGCCATTGAGCCAGGCAAAGATTTAGAACACTACTGCCCTCACCACGGGGCGGACACCCCATACGAATTGCACCTAGACATACAACTTAAGCAAATACTCGAATTTCAGACTCAAGAGTGATACCCTGGTCACGTCATCCCTGAGCTGTCACCAGATACAACACACAACTATTACACCATGTGGAACATGTGGCAATACACATGGACAAGTGAGTATCCATCCCAAGTGAGAGACCACAAACACGATCATGAAACATCTCACACATCACCACAACCATCCCTGTATGCACACCATTACACAAACAGCAAAAAATGTCACACCAACAATACTTACACACCAATACCAAACATGCAGTGCCCCTGCACATGGAATGGAATCAGATAAACTGACATTGCCACCTCCAGTCACCTGATGGCCCGACTCCTACGTATGAAACTGTTACGCTCACCTGATATCCCCGGGGGCGTCAGGAAGGCTCTGAGATCTGGTACCCTGGATGCGTAGTTGCCCAGTGCTGAATAATGAATCTGCAATTACAGAAGGGAGGATTTGTGATAACTGTCTCTAATGGGTGAATCTCCCACCTCCCTCTGACCGATTCCTTTCCCACTGGGTTCTTTTCTCACCTTAGTTATTTGTAGGGTGAGCTATCTGTCCTGCGTTTCTTGTGCAGGGGCACTTGACATTTGTTGGCGAGCTGCCCGAGTTGCTTCACTGGTGCAGTATGCCTTCCTTGGGCCCAGGCCTGTTGAGACCCCGAATCGGCTGGTAGGCTGGTAGGTTTGTTAATTGTAAGTCTTTGTTCTGTTTATGGTGGGAATTTGTTAATGTCTTTATCTCCTTCTTTTCAGATGCGAAGGTCTTGATGCTGGCGTGCCGGATGGAGAGGCACGTTTCTAGGTAAGAGAAAGTGCGAAGTGCAGCGCCTTTATTGTCTTTTAAAGTTAACCTGTGCTTTCGTCTTCTTCTCCTCACAGGCCGCTGTGGTGCTGCGAGTGGATGAAAGTGCGATGAAAATCAGGCCCCCGGAATCCGTTAAGGTAAGTACAGCGCTGTGCACTTGTTTAATATTGAGAGCGAACCTGAATATGTCTCTTTTCCTTTGCAGATGTTGCTGTGGTGCTCCGGGTGGAAGCGTGGCGTAGCGCGATGGAATTCAGGTAAGACTGATGGAATTCGATGTTTTGGAAGCACGCATTCTAATATTGTTTTTCCCTTTCTCGTTATTGCAGGTCGCAATGTTCGAATAGCAGCTGTGCTAGCGGTTCGCCGGAAGTCCTTAAGCTAGTACTCACAGGTGAGTGATGTTTCTTCTTCTCTTGGTTTCCACAGATTGCAGCCCAGTTGAGATGCTGAGTGCTGGATGGTGTTTTCTCAGGTAAAACAGAATAATCTTGTTCTTGTTCTTGCAGGATTACAGGAAGATGCTGAAGACCAGGAGCTGGACACGGTGAGCGTCATGCTGCTGGTTGCAGAATAACACAAAGCGTGTTCTGCAGTCAGGGTGTGGTTTATATAGCCCAGATAAAGTAGTACCAGGGAAAGTAGTTCCAGGCCTGCCACACCCAACACACTAGACCACATGGGTTGGTTCTTAGAACTAGACTGTGTGGGTGCTTCCATGTTGGATTTAAAGGCCCATGTACATAAACAGGACCTAGTTTGAACAGCCCTTCCTTCCTACATATGAGCCTGGTTCCAAAGGCGCCAGGACTGGCTGCAGGAGCCCTTTTGCATGGTTTTGAGGCACTCAGGGTTCTGGTGAGAGCCTGCTTGTGGCACAACTTGTGCCCCCTCACAGTGGTCATGACAGAAACACACGTGCACATGTCCAAGTCAATCAAAAGAATGCCACCACGTGAAGCATTAACAATTCACAACCCCACGAAACACACATGAACACATTCAGCAATGGAGTACAAAATCTACCACAGCATACAACTATCCCACACACAGATCCACACCATGTACATAATTGAACAACATGCCGGTATTTCAAAGCACTCAAGTAGGCAAGGAACACATGTGTATGACAAATCTGTCAAAAATATCAATCCCAAAGCACCTCTCCTTCCCAGATCTACAGGAGACCACCCATGTTTATCCAGCATGGATGCAACATCCATCACGTGCATGGAGCATGCACACATATCCCCCAGCAAACATCACACACACACACAATGAGATCCCAACCCAAATGACATCCATAGAACACATGCACTTGGAGAAAATGGAAAAAGTAAATTTTCAGATGGACAAAGAGACTGCAAGAAGTGTGGTATGTAGCAAAACTTCTTTCAAAATATGTACCCTAAAATGTGAGAAAGGTTAAAAATGTCCATAGATAAAAACAAAAGAATGCCCAAAATGAAACCCAGCACTTTCAAACTATTTACACTGGCAATGGGCTAGTCTGATGGGATTTCGGCTAGGGCTTCAACCAGCACAGATTCTACGCTCACCACCTCAGCCTGCAGGCAGTCCTCTCTTCTTTCCTGGAGGGCTAGCAGGGTCTCCATCATCTGCATCTCTGCCACCTCTGCCATTGTACAAGACTTCCCTTAGGATAGCAGCCCACCCCTTTGCAGCCCTCTCCTCTACCTCAGCCCTGGTGGTCTGAATAGCAGCATCCCTTTTCCGATGCCTCTCCACCTCCTGCCACCTCGCATACCACACCATAGCCAACACCAGAGCCTGTAGTAGCAGGCATGCCGTCTGCATCATTCATGCCACATGTTGGCCACGTTGCAATGCCCTTTAGAATGTGCTCCTTCACTTGCACCATCTGCTACTGCCTGGAAATGTGTGCCCTATGAATGTACCCCCTCCAACCAGATGACAGTCATTGTCGGAGAGTGCATCACCTGCACTGCCCTGAAGTGTATGCTGTCCCTCCACTACCTGTTCATGTGTGGGCATCTGGGCAGGTTCAGTGACCACCTCATGTGGCATTGTAGGGATTCCCACCACGAACAGGGACATGGGCTCCCCCCGCAAGGCCCCCATCTGAACCCATGGACCGAGCTGCAATGGCCTCCTCCTCACCTCCACCTTCATAAACCTATCGTCCTTGTTGGCCCCTGTGTGGCAGCACCCTGTTTGACACCTACTTAGGTGTCCCCCACAACAATTACCTCCTGGGACTTACCAACTGCAGCCTCACAGAAAGGTACTGGCGCTCACCCAGCCACATCGCTCTCGGAAGACCAACCAAACCATATATTGTCTGGTTGCCTCAGACGTTTCGCTCAAGCTAGCTGGCGCTCAGATACCCCAGTTTCATCTAGTGAGGTAAATGATTGGACATTCTGGTCTCAAACTATTCTCAGTCTTAACATGACTGAGGAGCCAATCGGGCAAATCAGCCATCTGTGGGATTTGTATTTATTTATTTGTATTTATTTAGATTTATATTGCGCTTTAATCCAAAGCGCTTTACATGAGGAACAAGCAATTACAACAAGCAATACATAACATTGAATCAAACCAGACAACAGTGCAAGGAATAATTTACATTATAGATGAGGTTAAGCGCTTTTGGAGGGGGACCAAAGTTACAGAGGGGGGTTAGGAGGTGAAGGAGGATGAGGATTCAGTGGTGAGAGAGGAAGCAGAAATATTCTAGGGGGGTGAATGGAAGAGGAAGGATTTTAGAGAAGTGTGAAATGAGGGGTAGGAGGTAATAGAGCGGACGGGGAGGGGAAGGTGGTTCCAATGGAAAGGAGCGAGAAGTTGGAAGGAATGGAAGGGGCACAGGGTGGAGGAGGAGGAGAGAGAAGGAAGAGAGCCGCAGAACGGAGAGAACGAGAAGGGGTGTAGAAAGTGAGAAGGGAGGGGCAAGACAATAGAGGGCTTTGAAAACTAGACAGACGAAGTTAAATATAAGCTGGGAGTGAAAAGGGAGCCAACCTAGAGAGTCAAGAGAAGAGGAGATGGAGTCATAAGGTGAGAGAAGGCAGTGGGAGTGGATAGCGGAGTGGTAGATGGATTTGAGGGGGGACAGGTGAGAGGAGGGGACTCCAAAGAAAGAGTGGAACAATAGAAGAGCCTGGAGAAGATGAGGGAGGAGATTAGGAGTTTCGTAGTGTGAAAGGTTAGGAGAGGACACATTTTACAGATGTTGTAGAGGTGGTTGTAGATTGTGACCAAATGCACAGCCATGTTGTCGGGGAGGACCGCCCTGTTCCATCTGGTCCTTCAGCTGGACCCATCTATTCAGGGTCGCAGCTAGCACAGCTGTCTCCTTCAATTGTCTGTTGCCAGGCTCCATGAAAGTAGCTAGGAAATGTATCCCTGTGGGACAGACATATGTGAATGGAGATGGACACACTATTCCACACAGGGTCCGGTAGGTGTCCAGGGAAGTGCTACTGGGGTTGGGCCAGGTGTTCAAGGGGCCCAGGCCTCTCCACAGGGCATGGCTCAAAGGAGTCCCACCCAGAGTCCTGCATCTCCATGGGTGCTAACCCAGTCTGTAAACCAGCTTCTGAAGCAGTGTGCCAATCACATGACTTAGCAGTATTCCTCACAGGGGCTCAGCCTGCTCTGAATGGCAAAGGTCGAAGACACTGAGGGCAAAGTCCCGGACAGCCAAGGGTACAATCTGAAGGCTGTCAGTTGTTTCCGTTTCATGCACTGCATGTCTATATTAATTATTAATTATAATTGTTCTTTCATAAAGCACTTAATACTGGAGAACATTTTCTAAGCGTGAGACGCAGATTCAAACCTGTTTTGCTATGCCTTGTCTTGCTTCCAAGACAAACACGTTGCTCCTGAGCTATTCTCCGGGTCTCAGGCTGGAAGCTTATTTTGAAAGAGCTGATACAGATGGGAGCAAGTTGAGTTTTTTCTTGCACTTTTGGCATGTCACTCAGGGGAGCGCATGGTATGGTGATGTTGGGGTCATGTATGTGGTCACTGTGCTGGGTGATATCATGTACATTGGCCTTATGTGAGCAGTGTAGAGGAAGACCTGATGAAGATGGGAGGCAGGTGAGTAATTTCTTGCAGTTGTTGCATGGCACTCAGTGGAGCACAAGGTATTGTGTAATTGGGTGCAGGGACGTGTTACCTGCTCCAAAAGTGTGTTTTCCTTTCTTTTTTTTAATTTATTGACATTAGTTTTGTAAATAAAAACAAACTTTTTTGTCGTTTCCTCCTTGATTTCCATGTTGCTATCCAAAATGGATAGGAAAAAGAATCAAAAAATGGAATTGATGAAACGATGAAACAGGCAAGAAAGCAACGAGCGGAAATGTGCTTAGACTGGTAGCTAATTGTCACTCGTTGTTTCAGGGTTTGGTAGAATCAAATCCATAAAGTTAATGATGGCACAAGTTAATTGGGTATTTGTCCCTGAAATTAAATAGCTCCACCAGTCCTGCATGTTTCAATTTTTTGGCGCGTATCGTGCCAGATGTAAAGAACGTTGGGCAACAATTTCTGGGCATTCCGTTATCAAATGTTTACTTGTTTCCACGTCTTTTAAACAAAACCGGCAGATGTTGCTTAATGTCGATGGATCTTTCCTTTGCGTCAGGACCTCACGAGTTTTGTAGAGATTTAGACGTAGTCTCAGAAATTGATTTCTGTGATATCGAGAAGGAAATTTCACAAGGTATCTTGGTAGATCGCCGAGCCTGTTTGAAGACAATCCCAGGTCGATTGTTGATGATAAAGCGCATTGTTTATTCGTATTTGATATGCAGTTCCATTGGTGGAACTTTTTTTTTGCTACCTGAGGTATCGACAATAACATATTCATGTTAATGTTAGCTTCACATAGGATTGCCTTCAGTTTTATTTCCCATTGGTTTAATAGACCAGCTGACGGATCATTGTTTTTTTCATTCAGGATCTCATAGGCTTTCACTGGCGGTGTAAGACGCATTTTACGAAGTGCTGAGAGTGACTTCCAGACCACTAGATTGTGTAGAGAATCTAGGCCTAGTTCGTACCTGATCGCCACCATTGAGAGACATCGAGGTAATTTCAGGACTTTGCGCCAGAAAAACCCTTCCATTTGAGTCCAAAATTCCGCATTTATATTCCATCCTGCCTCGCTTCCAAATGTGACTGTTGGAGCTACTTTTTGCATGTAAAAAATTATTATGGGTTGCAGGGTGAATTTGCCATATTTGGCATGCAATTTCGATCCTTGTTGTATGAGAATCTTCATGCGGGATAGGATATCAAGGGTCCAACTCCATTCTCTCACTGAAGTGTTGAACAGCACTCCGAGGTAGCGAATTACTTCAGTTTTCATTAGTACTTCGTTATTAACTTTCCAAGTGAATATTGACTTCTTTGCCTGCATGTTTTGGCCAAAGGCAGTAATTTTTGATTTCTTAACATTTATTGCGAGAAGATTATGAGTTAAGTAAACTTGTAGGGCTGTCAGGAGTCTTTGAAGGCCGATTTCTGTGGAATCAAGTAGGACAATGTCATCAGCATAGATTAACCAACTAAGCTGTTCGCCATTCACCTTCGGTGGAAATGACCTTGTTTGTGACAAGGCTACTGGTAGGTCCGAGATGAACAATTTGAATAGGAGAGCGGCTAGCGGACAACCCTGTTTCACCCCTTTTGATGTTACAATTTCGTCCGTTAGGTCTCCTTCTGCATTCGTACGGACACGAATGGTGGTGTTCGAATGGAGTGCCATTAATGGCGCTAGTAATTGTGATGGGCAACCCCAGGCCTTGAGTTTTCTCCATAACAGTTGTCGGTTGACGGTGTCAAAGGCCTGTTTAAGGTCAACGAACGCAAGAAACAGCCTTTTCTTGCGGTTCAGAGCGTCTAGCTTTACCAGGTTAAGAAGTAACAGGTTTAATTCCACTCCCACTCCTTTTGTGAAACCAGTTTGCCTTTCATCGATCAATTTCACTTCTTCGGCCCATCTTGAAAGCTTTTTTTGTAAAAACGAGGCGAATATTTTGCCTATGGTGTCGAGCAGCGCAATAGGCCGATAGTTAGCCGGATCTTCACGATTTCCTTTTTTAAACACTGGCACAATCACTGCTGATGTCCACGATGCCGGAAGAATTAGCGTTGCTGTGATTCCATCAAATAAGGCTTTGATGAAATTTGCCCAATTTTTGCTATTTGCTTTTAGCATTATATTAGATATGCCATCCGGGCCCACCGCCCTTGAGTTCTTCAACTTTTTGATAGCGTGTTCGATGTCTTCTGCAGTTTCGGTAGTGTTCCAATTGCTGCTCTCTGGCAGCATTGGTTCAGTTACAATGACATCCAAAGATGTAAATACGGACGTATAGTGTTTTACCCAACTCGCTGCAGACACGCCATTTGATAATGCGAACGCTTGTTTTAAATGACCGTTGTTAATTAGTTCCCAAATATTTTTGCTGTCTTTTTGCGTTATTAAGCGTAGCATTTGTTCTGCATGATCTTGGTCTCGAATGCAATTGAATGATTTTAGCCAGTTTCGATATCGAGAGCGTCTCTTCACAATTAAACTGCTTGCATTTGCTGTTTGTTTCAGCCGTCGAATGTCCATTTTTAGTGACTTCTTGGCTTCAGATAATTCTTTGCTGAAAGAATGTTTGTTCTTTGACACTTTGATGTTGTGCCTGTTTGAACAAGAGGAAAATTGCAACAACAGTGATGTGTAATTATTCTCATTACTCAACTTGTTTCCATGAATAAAGTCCGCAGTCAGTGTGTCGATCTGCCGACTGTTTATTTTTAGTCGGTTTTGCGCACTGTTGATAGTTACAGGAGTTTTATATTGTAACCAGGAGTTTTGGTTTCCCAACTCCCAAAATACCGTCAAGGAATCGTGATCACTTTTTAGTGATTTTGTGATTGTCAGCTTTGAAATATATCTGTGTAGACGTTCAGACACCCAAATGTAATCTAAGATTTTGCTTAGCTGTCCTCTATGCCAGGTGTAGGCTGCAGGAATGTCACCCTTAGTACAGCCGTTTAACATCATACAACTGCGCAAACTTAGTTCGTAGTCCCATTTCTGAACACGGTCGGCTGATTCAGGAAGGATTTTGTGCTGGTGCCCTAAGATGCGTGTATTATCTTGGTTGAACCAGGAATAATTCAGATCTCCGCATATCATGATGAAAGGGTCGTCAAGCTGCACAAGGCTGGCATCTATTTGTGCCAAAATTGATGATAGATAATCGGATTCCGAAATCATTGCTGGGTTCCAGTAAGTATTTATTATCAAGAAGTGTATTTTCTTTTTGAATTGAATATTACTTAAAGATTCTAGAGTTATGGCTTGCACAAACAGGTTGGGGTTTGAGATGTTTATCACAGCCCACTCAAATGTATTCTTTATCAACGTAAGTAGCCCAGAAAACGGTCGACCAAATACATTTTTTCCTGCGGTGTTTAGAATCGCAGAATATCCGTCACATACAGGTAAAACACAGAGCCAAGTTTCTTGTAGGCAGATTATTGGGCTTTTTAACTCCGCCGCTGATCCTGATTGGAACAGATGTGTGAATCCTCTTGTATTCCAGGAGGTTAGCAATTGGGTCACACAATTTGACCCTTCGTTTCCCTAGTCTTGCATATTCCGGTTATTTATATTGGATGAGAACAAGGGCTGCTCTCTGAGCTGCTTCCATAGATCGTCTCTTTTCAAGTTGTTCGGGCCAGTGGATTTGGAATCATTTGAGTTATCTACATTGAATGATGACTGATCTTCACATGTCGTTAGATCGAAGCCAAAGAACAACAGCTCCTCCTTGGCATCAAGCAGTGGTTTTGCTACTTGTCTTGATTTCATATGTAGAATGACCCAGTCAGTTCTACGTTCCGATTTGTATTCGACGATTGCAATGTCGTCAGACGATATATTACGTATGGGCGGGACGTGGTGTAGCAATTTCATTATGTTGGCACGATTCAGGTTCACTTCATTTTTTTCCTCAAGTATATTTTCCAATTGCAATTTCCACCATCTAGATTTTAAATGCCCATTTGGTCGGTGTCTTGCATTTGACCTTTGCTGAGCATTTTGCGACCAGTGTGATGATGTTTGTTTAGGATTGAGCTTTGATGCAGGAGACTCTACTGCGTTCGATGTGATTTTTTTTGAAGTGTTTGGATGCTGCGCCATCTTGGAATCTGCAGACGGTCTTGCTGTTTGTGTAACTTTAGTACATATGGGTATTCGAGGTATGAAAAGATGTTTCAATGGCTTCTGAGCCACGTCAGAAGCTTGGAGGTCTAGCTGGGGCCGGGGACCTTCATTGCCCAAGCTGGCGAGATTCGATAAGGAGTCTTCGTCATCAACTGAGTAGGTAGAGAAGTCGCACAAGTCAATTGAGGCACCTGAGGAGGGCACCTCTCAGGCAATTGACGCTTCTCGTCTCCGCTTTGCAGATGAAATTGGTAAGCGATCTACTTCTTTAGTTGAAATACTTTTTACATTCGACTTTTCTTGGCTGGGTTTCATGTTGCTTTTTTTTGCTACGTCAGGGCGAGGAGGGGTTGTTAGATTTCTGATAAACTTCCTAGCGCCATTTGAACGTGACCGTTTCAGTAAAGGTTCATTTGTGCTATTACTCGCCTTTTTATTAGCATTTTATGTATTTTTTTGCAGTGGTTTTTTTGTTTTTACAACTTGTATTGATTTGGCAGAGCCAGAAAAGATGCCAAACGTGACATTTTGAATTGCCACTGTGCTTTTTGTAGTTTGCGGTCTTATTGATATCGGCTCTTCTGCTTGATCGGCAGCTGGTTTATGAGTGTTATCCGAAGTCTCTACGTTGACAATTGGTAGTTGCGAGTCTCCTTTTGTGGATTGTGGTAACATCGCTGCTACACTTTTTTCCGCCACTGGGTGCGAGATTATTGAACTTAATTTTCCATGTATTTTATTGATCAATTCCGTGGATTGCGTAGGCAAATCTGTGTTCACCAGGGCGGCCACAGGAGAGGGGCCAGAATTTTGTTGTTCGGATCTCGGACAGCAACTTCGGACCGAAGATTTTGGAACTTTGTCATTAACTGATGGGTGCCTCATCCATTTTACTGCGTCAAGTAACCCCTCCATTAGAGAGTCGTTTTGGCAATGATGACGTGCAGCGAGATCACTCAGCCGCTCTTGCCATCTCATAGTTTGTTCGGCCTCGTGAGTCAATTGCGTTTGTAGGGACTCATTGACTGCTTCAAATTTTTCCATCTTTGTTTTTATGCATATAATAAGTGCAGTCTGATCTTTAAAGGTCTCATGAAGAGATTTGTACATCTTTAGGAACGGAAGCAGAGCTGTCGAAGAGGCCGCTAGAACATTATTATAAATTTGCATTGCAGCGGCAGAAGAGAGACTAGGTTTAGAATTGGGTCCAAGATTTTCTTCCGAAGATGAACGTGTGTTTTTTAGAGTCTCTGACTGAAGGTCGCTACAAGTAGATGAGTTTTCTTTTGCAGCACAGTTGTTCTCATATAATAATTGTCCTGGGTTTGTGCGTATAGCCAAAACTTTTGGCGTACTAGATTTTTCCTTTTCAGATTGAGATAGATGTAGCTTCAAACTAAAGGTTTGCAGTGAGGAGGCTACAAGATCACATTTCGTTCTTCCAACGTTTGGTATTGTACGAGAATTTGAACTAATTTTTTGCATTTTGGACAGACTATCGTCTTGTTGCATCTTGTGAGCCGATTTGTCATCTTTTTCTTTTTTGCTAGAATTTAGCTGTTTTGTGAGTGTTCGCAGGGGGACTGTCTGGGCCAGCTCACCCGGAGATGTATTCGATATCCGGTCGGCATTGGCGGTCGGCATAAACATAGGGCACCTTTTCTCAAAATTGTTTTGAAGCTGCGTAGAATCCGGCCCTGTGAACGTTGGAGGGAATGTGAGATCAACTGACTTGGACCTCGGCCGCTCGTCTACATCAGCTTCCAAGTTGTCATCAGTCTCATCTGTGATGTTAATAGGTTTGTTCTGCATCACAGTTTCGTCTTCGCATTGTGAAGCTTCCATTAGTTCAGTGTCCGTAAATTCAAAAGGAGAGAAGAACTCGTCGATGGTCTCGGCTGTTAGTAATGACTGCTCAGTTTGAGTTTTTGTCAAGGACAGAGATACAGTCGATGGAGATATCGGAATCAAAGGTAGGTCTCTCAAGGTAAGTAGACGCATTTGGGGCAAATTTTCAGGACTGTGAGTGGTTTCTATGCGGGCTGAAAGTATAGAGACATCCACTAGTTCCGCTTGATGGTCTACCAGCCCATTTTCTTCCAAAGTTGTCACAGCAGCACCTGAGTTTTGTGCTGCACTTGTAGGTTGCTCGGTTGATAGATCCTGTGAGGTAGGCAGCAAGTAGGTAGTAGCTGCCATCTCAGTTGTTACTAGCGTTACAGCAGTTTGCTCTGCTGCTGCTGCTGGTGATAAGGTTGTCTCGGGAACAGGGGTTATAGGCGAATTATGCAGTGCAGGATTTGCCATAGCAGATAATGGTGCTACTTGGAGTTCACAAGACACAGATGGTGAGAGCGTTTTGCTCAACTCGCTTACCTTTAATTTCTTGTGTGTAGAGGGTGAGCCGTCAGGTTTGAGGGCGGTCCAAGGATTTTGCATCCGACACTGCTGAATGGTTTTCCGCCTTAGGACAGGGCAGCTCTGGCTCGTTTGAGCAGTCATTGCAATCGCTGCTTTAGCACACTTCCCCTCTATTTACTGCGGCCCCACTGCGCCAAACAGCTGCACAACAGCCGGCGCCCTTTACCTCTATCGGCTTAACGCCACGAGAGTGGATGGGACACCGCTATGAGGAGGTAATGGGTCACGTGAGGAGTCACGTGAGATGGTCGGGCCACGCCTCCTCCAGGAAGCGCCCAAGCACCGACAGAGCCCCTTCACGGCTCGGAAGGAGAGAAAGTTTGGAAGCAGCTGTGTTTCTGATAAGTAGAGCGCCGGGTCAGGCTTCTGTATTCACTGCACACAAGCTGCAGAATGCGCCCCTCGGGCAGATGGGACGCCGCTATGAGGAGGTAATGGGTCACGTGAGGAGTCACGTGAGATGGTCGGGCCACGCCTCCTCCAGGAAGCGTCCAAGCACCGACAGAGCCCCTTCACGGCTCGAAAGGAGAGAAAGTTTGGAAGCAGCTGTTTTTCTGATAAGTAGAGCGCCGGGTCAGGCTTCTGTATTCACTGCACACAAGCTGTTTTCCTTTCTTCTGAGTCATTCTACAAAAGGGCTGCTGCTGATCATGTTCACAGGGCTGCAGAATGCCTGCACACCAACCAGTCTGGATTGGTTTCGGTCACTCCACTCCGGTAACTCCAGCGAAGTACATCACTACATGACTGAGGACAGCTGGAGCAGGCTCTCAAGGGCAAAACCTGCATTGTGACAGGGAAATTCTTGTTCAACTCAACTTGCACTTTTCGTTGTCTGTATCCATCCTTATGTGGAGATATGTTTTATGAGATGTATTATCGGCAGAGGATGGGGTAGCCACTCCACCTGCATAATAGGTTGAGACACACCTAGGGTGTGCAATGCCGTCCTCCCAGGCATTGGTTCCTGGTTACATTATATGCTGTGCCTTTCTACCTCTGGTCTCCTGTGTCTTATTGTGTGTCTGAGTGCACAGTTATTGGTGTGTAGAAATATAACTGCAACTTTGCCGTCTGATTATATGTTGGCCTAAGCCACTCGTATCACTTTTCGCATCATGAAACAATGTCGCAACATGTGAACCTGAAAATCATTGCTTGAGAAGCCATTTTGTGTAAGGAGGCCATTTTGAGTTTTTGTTCTGCTCTCTGCTCATTGCATATATATATATATTCTGGATTTCAGCTTGAGCACAGTAACCGACTGCTGCTTGAACCTTCAGTTGCTTACATAGTTAGGAATGCCAGGCTGCCACATGATTTGTTTTGTCTTATAATGAGAACACCTTGAAGCTGTACATAAGCATGATTAATCTGCAATTCCAGGTTTGTTCTGTCTAGTTAGGCCATTATAGCAGGCAGCTAGAAAGAATTATACATGGCTGTATGTGCTCCCTCGCGGGAGTTGTCATTCATTTCTGCTTGAGAACTGTCTGACCTTAGCACATAGAGATAACATTGGATGGCAAGACAAGGAATGCCACCTCATTATAGGGAACAAGATTTGTTTTCCTCCATCCAGATGCACCCGGTTCTCAGAGAGTAAATTGTCCTGGCACTGGCAGCAAAAGTGTAGAATGTTTTGGTATAATGAATTACGCAGTAACCCCTTGAGCCCTAGCCTGATGATGTCTAGACAAAGGGGGCCAGGCAATGCCTTCTAATGCTGTAAAGTTTGCTATATATGTGCCTGTTATACTTGTGCTCTCTCTCTCTCCTCACAGTGTCCTTTACACATCGTAGGGCGCTGAGATTCATTTGATCAAATGCAAATATTGAATAAATATATTTGACTTTTGATCCTCGTGACTGGCGTGTCATTAGTATATGGTTGGATGCCTTAATTCCGGTCTTTGATCCGTCAAGATGGCGCCCGAATAGGGACCCTCCCACTGATGCCCCATCGCGGAGACAAGCAAGGAAGAGGTGACCGGACCGAGATCGTCATGTGCCTTAGGGGCGCCACTATGCAAAGTGAGAAGTGATTCCTCTGCAGATCTGCACACAGCCCTTCGAATGCAAGCACAGCGCGAGGGTCCCGTAATCGAGGCAGTTTGGGACAGGACACGCCAGACACGACGACTGTGTCTTTCAAGAAGATTGTTGAAATCAGGTGAGTCGTGCCCCGATACCCAACTGATTTTTGTTGTTGAGAGTTGCCTTGCAAGAGTAAACACCCAGGTAAAGAGAGAACGGGTTGTAACTATGCCTGGGAAATTGGAATCCTGCTTTGCTAGATTTTTGCATTGTGGAAGTCGATCTTTGGAATAATGCCAACCGGCGCCACCCGAAGGGTCGCCGCCATATGAAATGTACATAAAATATGGACTAGGATTAATAGTTTTTAATACGATTTGGCACAGACAAACTAGGCATGAACCCAAACTTCAATGGCCAAATTACAGCATTTTTGAGCTAGACTGCATAGCACACTTAGAAACTGTATTGTTACGCAAAAAGACTACGCCCACCGCATTTCACACTATCAGGGACTGGAGGAAGGAAGCGACACAACGCTTGCAAAGTATAGAAAAGCATGCACGCAAACATAAGACTAATGCTGAGAAAGCATTAGAGCATGGCCAACAGAGACAAGAAGATAAAAGCAGGGGTTTAGACAGGGAATTCCAGTTAGAGATACAGAAGATATATCCCTCTCAGGATATGCATGCGTCAGATGAATTGATAAATAAGATATTGAATGAGAGAAGGTCTGACCCAATTGATGATTCCACTGCACCACCTCACTATGTACCGCCACCGGCTGCTCCTCTGCTTGCGCCCCCTCTTGTGTTGGCACCTGTGCAGTTGTTGCGGTCGCTACTCCCTGTCTCCCATCTGCGCAGCCGGCGTCATTTCCTCTGCCGCCTAGCGAGGCAGATTTGCATGTTGACTCTCGCCCGAGTGGTTCTGCCCCGTTGTCGGAGGTTTATAATGATTATAGGGAAACCCGTAGTACAGTTAGCAAAGAAAGGAACATGGAATTGCACCTGTGGGCTGAAACATGTGTTGAAGGGGGCGATGAAGGCATCACTTTATCTGCTTTGTCGGATCATGGGGATTTCACTGACCAAAAGGTACTGATTGAAAGAATGGCTCCATATATGGTTGAGATATGGGGTGATTTAACGGATGAAGTTGTGCCGCAAGACTTGCGTGACCAGGTGGCCTTGCCCAGACTTGTAGTAACAGCGTGAAGATGCAAAATGATTTGAGTAGAATATTTGTGTTCAAGAGAGAACTTGATCGCTTACACAAATCACTTGTAGACAAGCATAAGACAAAGACATTGTATGTTCAGAAGCGTTATTTCCCTCCTTCAAAACCGGTTAGTGAAGAAATGCATATTTGTGTGAGAGATGCCCTTAGGTGGATTTCAGATGCCACTATTCCCCCGATTGAAATTCATGATGCATTTTGTCAATACACTGCTGCGATGCAAAGGAAAGTGTTACAGGTGATGGTCGAGTATTTACAGGACAATTGTATGAGGTGTAACGCATGTTGTCCGGCTGATTTAATGCTGATTTATAAAAGAGCTTTTTCACCAGAAACCCCATTGACTGCATGGTCTCTTGATCTGGCCCTATTCTTGAATAGACATTTAGACTTTCCCATGATTGACCCGCCCATTATGCAGTTACCTATGAGAGAGGTTCTGCCAACATTTGTTCCCAAGGTTCCCAGCCGTTAATAAAGGTTAATAAAGGTGATGCACGCACGATTGAAGCACATTATATTTCCCAGTTTGTCCATTTCCCATTCTCTCGCCAAGAAGTGAATACACTTAAACAGTCGATTCCAGATATTAGAAAGAATCCTTCTGGATTCTGTAAGAAAATTGAATCTGTTTTACATTCATCGGTGCTTACATTGGGTGATATTGATTTGTTATTTCCTGTTACTTTTCCTGCTGATATATGGAAACAGATTAAGTCCGTGGATGACGGGCCATGATTAGGTGACACATGGGCTGCCAAGACACGACCAGACAGGGATAGGAAGGCTGGTGAGCGACCGCCGCAGATTATCTTAACATTGCCTATGAACATTGTCACTAAATTGAAAATGATTGTCCCAGAAAAAAGGATTGTTTGGGACAAACTCACTGCTTGCATGCAAAACAAGTCGGAAGGTGCTACAGAATATTTTATTAGGTTTGAGGAAGTGTTTTCGAATTTCAGTGGACAAGATCTGAGTACGGACCCAGGTAAAAGATTGTTTGTCGACAAGTTTGTGCAAGGTTTGTTGCCCGAAATACAGACACTGATAATGACGTCTGAAAGCTCATAGCAAGCAAAGTCGCAATCTGAGGTTCTGCACATGGCTCAGTATTGTGAAAATAGAGTGGATGCAGAGAAGGAGAAGATGGAGAAAAAGAAAGGTGAATTGAAAACAAGGGTTTTGCTTCAGCCAGTGGCAAGGGGAGCTAGAGGTGGGGGCACACAGTTTAGAGGACAGTACGCACCACAAGGACAGGTCCAATTAGGTCCCCCATCCATTAACCAATGTGCATACTGTAGACAAGAAGGCCATTGGCGCGCACAATACCCAATTCTCCAGCGGAGAGCGAATCGTTCCCTATCTAGGCGATCAAGGGAACGTCCAGGCCTAGGGGGCCGTGGATGGAATAATTATGCAAACAATTCACAATCACAGACACAACCCCAAGAAGGCCAAGGGAACCAACAACAGAATACAGATGGCAGGAACCTTTTTGATAATCCCTCCAATGCATATTACACTGAAGACTTTACATCTGATGATGTACATCTCCCATAGGACAGCCCAAAACAGGGTCTGGAACCAGCACCTATTCCCATTGATCAAAAATGGCCCTACGTAGAGATGAGAATTGGAAATAGGGAGCATGTATTCTTAGTAGACACAGGCGCGCAGGTTCCAGATATACCACTGTCAGGGCAAAGCAATGTTTCCGTAGGGTTCTCAGGTACACCAGTAATCTGCCCGGTTTCAAAGCCGGTGCTGATTACATTGGGTCCTTTCACTGAGCAGTGTCCATTCCTACTGACTAAGAATTGTGGCGAGAATATGTTGGGGTTAAATTTGTTGAAGAAATCGAATACTGTGATTTACTGTTCTCCGGATAGAATGTATTTGACCATCTCACAGCAACAAAATCCTGTTTCGCAGTTTGTATCCATGCCATTGCCAACTGAATTAAGTACAGTCCCAGCATGTCTATGGGACGTGAATGATAATGATGTTGATGTTTTGCAAGTAGAACCAGTTCACATTACCCTGAAACCAGGTGTTTCCTTGCACTGTATCCCACAGTATAAAATCTCGGTTGAAGGTGAGCAAGCCTTGAAAAACATTGGGCCTCATTACAAATCGCCCGATATGGAAACAACAGTGGCGGTAAACCCGCTGCCACCGTTGTTTCCATGCCGGGCGATCACAACTCCTGCAGGCGGGAGGTGATGTTCCCGCCAGGTCTGACCTGGCGGGTTTAACACCGCCCGCCTGCAGGCGGACAAGGAAACACCGGCAGCATTACGAGATGCTGCCGGTGTTTCCATGATCCCCATTCCCATTGAGTCCAATAGGACTCAATGGGAATGGGGATTAACACCATTCCGCCTCCGTGATTCCCGGAAAACCGGGGTTGTAATGCCCCGGTAATTCCGGGAATCACGGAGGCGGAATGGTAATACGAGTCCTGCGGTAAACAGGCGGTTTTACCGCCTCGGTTACCGCCGGACTCGTAATGAGGCCCACTGTCTCTGATTTGGTACATAGAGGAGTAATTGAAGAAATTGCAGCGTATGTGTGTAATAGTCTGATTCTTCCGGTGTACAAGAAAGGGGATAATACGATCCCGTTCCGTATTATTATTGATTTGCGTGCGATTAACAAGATTGTTGCTCCACAGTTCCCAATTGTACCAGATGTTACTACGATTCTAACTATGATCCCGGTGTCCGCCACTCATTTTAGCATGATTGATTTGAAGAATGCTTTCTTTAGCATTCCAGTGCATTCTGATAGCAGATATTTGTTTGCTTTCACATTAGGTGGGTGCTGCTTCACCTTTACACGAGTACCACAAGGCTATACAGAAAATCCGAGCATCTACAGCAGGGCCCTGAAAGAACCACTGGACACGTTAGAATTACCCCCCACATGCACATTATTACAGTACATTGATGACTTGCTGATAGCCGCAGATTCAGAGGATGCTTGCAAGGAGGGCAATGTATTGTTATTGACACATTTAGCAGAACACAGCCATAAAGCATCACTTAAGAAATTCCAATATTGTCGGCAGGAGGTGGCCTATTTAGGATACCTTCTGTCAAAAGAGGGAAGACGCTTGATGACAGAATGAATTCGGAGCATATCTTATATGTCTGTCCGAAATAGGAAGAACGGGTCAGAGCTTTAATTGGCATGGCCTCATATTGTAGACAGTGGATCCCAACTTTAGTTTGATGATTAAGCCTATGTTGGCATTGACAAAGAAGGATATTCCTTCACCCTTGCCACGGAACATGGACTGTCAGACAGCATTCAATTCGCTCAAAGCTGCATTGTGTTCAGCTCCAGTTGTGGGCACACCGAATTATTTAAAATGTTTTGTCCTGTATGTGCATGAAAGGGATGGACGCGCTTTGGCTGTATTGACACAGGACCATGGGGGTAAGAATAGACCATGCAGTTATTTTTCCTCCACACTGGATCCTGTTGCATGCGCTTTGCCGCATTGACTGAGATCTGCTGCTGCTGTCACTGCGTCAGTATTGCAAATTAAGGGGATGTTCTGGGTCACTCTTTAACTGTCATTGGTACCTCACTCAGTAGAATTTCTGCTGAGTAGAACGCAGACACAACATCTCACGTCGGCTCGGCTAACAAGGTACAAGTTGATTCTCTTTGCTCCGCATATACAAATTAAGAGATGTTGTGCCTTGAATCCGGCTGAATTGCTACCTTTTCCAGAGGAGACAGAAAACTGTGACATTGTATCATTGTATGTAGCCTTTTTGTAACTGAACAAGATACTAAGGGAAGGGTTGACCTTACTGATGCACCCTTGAGAGAACCAGATGGAGAGATATTTTGTGATGGCTCATGTTTCAAATTACCAGACGGCACATCCACTGCTGCCTATGCTATCACCACTTTGGCTACTGTTGTAGAAAGTAAACAAATCCCACATAACTCGGCCAAAGCCGCAGAAATAATCTCCTTGACTAGAGCCTGTGAAATATCTGAAGGTCTTAGTTTAAACATATTTACCAATAGCCAATATGCATTTGGGGTAGTTCATAACTTTGGATGTCTGTGGGCTGAGAGGTGTTTCGTAACATCGCATGGCACAAAGATCCAGCATGGCACTTTGATAGTGCAGTTGTTGTTGGCACTCGCACTCCCAACAAAACTAGCAATAATGTAATGCGCCTCACATCAAAAGGTGACAGATGACTTGAGACAAGGAAATGGTTTTTCCGACAGAATTGCCAAGCAAACTGCAAATGACGTGCACTCCAAAATGTAAATTTTAGATTCAGCAAAATGGGTCACTGACACTTGCGTAATGGAGGAAGGGATTGGTAGCGTAAAAGAGATTCAGACAGAAGCTACTTCCTAAGAAATCAAACAATGGTCAGAGGGTCCAGTGGGACTAGAGAATGAGGGTTGTTGAGTTGAGCATACCAAACAAAGATGGATGTTACCCAACGCATATGTTACCACCATAGTCACCATGGCACATGGTTCGACACATATATGTACGAAAAAGACCTACCAGCTTTTAGAACCTGTCTGGTATAAATGAAAACATCCCAAAGGTTGCTGAACGACTTGTCCAAAACTGTATGGTCTGTCTGAAACATAACACTGGAAAGGGAACACCAACACCAAAGGGTAGTTTTGGTCCTCCCTCCATGCCATTTAAAGTGATACACTTTGACTTCATTGAGATGGAGGGTTGCCAGAACTACAAATAGGTCCTGGTGGTAATTTGTGCTTTTAGTAAATGGGTTGAGGCCTACCCACTGAAAGATTGTACAGCTATGTCTACAGCCAAATCCATGTTGAAGGAGTACTTCCCCAGGTTTGGCTTGCCAAGATTAATTTGGTCCGACAATGGCCCGCATTTTGTTGCAGCAGTAATACTGCAAATATGCGCAGGCCTGAAAATTGACAAACGTTTTCACTCAGCGAGGCATGCTCAGAGTACCGGACTTGTGGAACGTCACAACGGTTTTCTGAAGAATAAACTTGCAAAAATATGCACCCAAAGCAAATTGAAATGGCCAGATGCCTTGCTCTTAGCCTTACTCTCAATGCGGACAACCGCACAATCAAGAACAGGTCTCTCCCCATATGAGATAATCATGGGGAGGCCAGCGAACATATGGAATGTACCTAGGCCCAGTAAGTTGAGTGACATAGAATACCCTTTGTTGGCCGATTACTGTTATCAGTTGACTCAAAACTTGCGTTTGATTCATCAGCAGGCGCGAGAGGCTCTTCCTGCCAACTACAAAGGGCCAGGTCATCGCCTGCGGCCAGGGGACTGGGTCCTTACAAAAAACTTTGATCAAAGAAACTGCCTTGAACCTCGGTGGAAGGGACCTTTCCAGGTCCTCCTGGCCACGCAGACTGCAGTACCTGTCAAAGGCCGAAAGCACTGGATCCACGCCACACATGTTAAGTGGATCCCGCTTCCTCTGCCCTACGACAAGTGGGACGACAAAGACATTGATAACTCCATCTCCCAGAATGCATCAGCACTGATCGACTCGCAGAATGCCAAGCCTGATTTTAATCTACTTCTTGAGCCTGAAGGGTCTGGGGAGCTTGCAGCACCATCTTTGCTGCCTTGCTTATTGTCTGCATCATCCTCCACCAACGCTGTCGCTGCATCTGCTCATGTTCCTGGAGACAACAGTGTTTTGTTTTCTGATCACTCCCTGATTGGTGCAACCAGGTACAATCTGCGACCTCGTGACAAGAAGAACACTACAACTTTGCAGTGGCCTTTATCTTCGGCACTGCCGCTTGAAGGGCCGGGGAGAGGGGCTAGGGAAAGGGAGCGTATGAGCCAGAAGGTGGCACAAACCGCTTTCCCGGTGCTTTTTGAAGGTGTACGGTCTTTGGTCCTTGTGGGGACACGCAAGGTCATTGTTCCGACACCTCTGTGATCTACTTGTGTTCTGTTTGAACCAACTAATCGAAGGATACCTGAATCACGCCAGCCCCCTCATCAACCCTCTGCTGGAAGTTTACAAGAGGGCAGGGGTTGGCAAGGACAGACAAGCTGCCTACAGACAAGACTAACAGCGCGATCAGGTGCTGCCTATGAAGAAACTGTAAGAGTTTGACAGCGAAGCTCTAAAACGGACGCTGAGAAAGTTTTAGACTACTATGCATCTGTCTGGTGCCCCCCGTACAGACAATGCTGATGACCAGTTTGAAGAAGTTAAACATGTGCAAATTAAACGATGGTCCTTGAAGGCCAAATGTATATTGATCACAGTATTCGCATGTGTTGAAATAGCTCTTATAATCCTGTTATGGTATTTGGGGCACTTACATCTGCTTGATACTATGTTACCAACTATGAGCACCACCACAATAGTTACCCCACACGTCCTTTCTCATACTCTCCTTCCTCAGGACGTTAAACATAGAGGGTTTTATGACAACGACACCCTATTGCTGATAATGAACGCCACACATGCCATCCTGAACAAAACAAACTGCTGGGTTTGCTCACATTTACCACAGCATGGGGAGAGAGGGCTGGGTTGGTACATACATCCTCTCCCTCTGACTACTGCCTGTTATGCCTCTCTTAGGGTGTTATTTTTTGGAAGATGGAATGATAGTGCTACAGGGAACTTCGATGGTACTAACATTAATTACTTTGAGAGACTTGTATTGACACCTTTGGGTTGTTCTATATTTTCAGACAAAAGCAAACCAAACATTGCATCCAAAGACCTGTCGATAGGCTTTCCAGACCCTATCAATCTATGATCACTTTCAAGATGGCTCCCAAGGGCAACACGGATGCCTTACCACCCTCCTACACAATAAACCATAGCCCACACTCTGTTCCATTTTGTATGCGAAAAAATGGCACTCGCCAAATGCACAAATACTGCTGTTTTAGGGCATAAAGACAGATCATTGTACATAGGGGGTCCTGTTTATTTTGTATGCAGGGATGAGGCATACCCATGGTTACACAGGGATTGGGGAGGTACCTGCTACTTGGGGATACTCTTGCCAGGAGTATATCTTGCAACTACTTCTGAAATTTCCAAAGCACACCCCAGACGGCAGACAGATGGTGATACAGCCTGGGACATTTTTGGGGATGTGGCACAATCTTTTGTACCCTTCTGGGGACAGGCAATCAACTCATACAACATTAGTAGTTTGGCCAGAGTCTTGGAGAAGATGATCAATGAAACAACAGACATAATGTATAATATGACAATAGAGCAAAAGGCAATCAGGCTGGTGGCCCTTCAAAATAGGATGGTGCTTGACGTCATCCTGGCGGAACGTGGTGGTGTATGCAAATTAGTGCAGTCCGCATGCTGTGTTTTCGTACCTGACTCCTCCCCCACAATATGTAAAGCAATAAAAAGGTTGCATCTACTGAAATTCATGTCCCCATGGGTGATTGGAACATAGGGGACTGGTTCTGGGACATGCTAAGATCCTGGGGTTGGAAGATATTTTAATTCTTGGCCATAATACTCAGTGTCGTACTATTCTGTTGTTGCTGCGTGCAGTGTCTACCCGCCATTTGCACCATGATAGGGGGTAGCTGAGCGCAGGCTGTCACAAAGATCAAGTTGAAACCCAAACTGTCACAAATCACCAACAATGCAATGGTAGCACAAGATGCCACGATTAAAGAATTCATGTCCATTGACATTTTCGATGAAAATGATTCAGGTTGTTCCGATGACAACAGCTCAGACACTTGGTCTGAGGAAGATGCAGTTTTTGGTTGATTCTCTTGGCCTAGGCCAAAAGGAGACTTTGTAAATGCAACTATGCCGTTTGATTATATGTTGGCCTAAGCCACTCGTATCACTTTTCGCATCATGAAACAATGTTGCAACATGTGAACCGGAAACATCTTCAGAGTGTTGTAATGGACAAGCTGGATTAAGCCTATTCCATCATTGAAATGCATCAGGGATGTGGCTTCACTGTCTGTGCTCCACAGGGGTTGCAATGCAGGTGAAGTATGTTTGTTTGACCTGATTGCATGTCTCCTGTCCCTGTGCCATTTGGCCTGCCAAGGGGATGGGTTGTGCCTGTGAATGAGGGCATTGTCCCTCGTGCAGCTCCACTGCTATACCACAGCGTGTCATTATTGTGGAGGACACAACATGCCATGATGATCTGGCATACTACTGGTGGGGAATATAGCAATACACCACATGAGTGGACAAGGGCGTGGAGCGTGACTTATAGCATCCCGAATGTGCGCTCCACTATGCCCCTAGTGGCTACATGTGCTGCGTTGGACCTTACCTCACCTGTGGTGGCTGGACTCCTGAATGGTGTGAGCAGGAATTGTGAGAGTGGGTAGGTAGTGTCCCGGGCAATTGGCATTCACCTGCATGATGACTCCTTTGGTGTCACAGATTATATGCGCATTGATGGAATGTCAATGTTTCTGGTTGCAATACATGTGTTTGCTGTCTTATTTGCTGTCTTGGGGGGAGGGGCTGTAGTGCTTCATGGGAACAGTTGATGGATACCATTACCCATGGAAACTATGAAACTGTGCATAGAACTCAAGGAACATTCTCTGCCTTTCCTGCAGTGTGCGTGGCATGTATATGTGCCTTCTCACATGTGCTATTACGCAGCACAATACCTGGTGTATGCACCATTATTGTGTGGGCTGCTATATGCCCTCAACAATGACAGTGGTGCACTGAAAAGAGCCTGCTGGCAGAAAATGTAGGGCTTTAGCACCTTCTCCAGGGGTATCAATTCATGAGGGAAGATGTTGGGTGATGCAAGGTCATTCTCCCACTCCCTGACCAGGTCAAGGATGACATGGGGAGAAAACCTGTATCTTACATACACCTCCTCGTCTGGCATTCCAAATAATTTAGTTTGAGAGTAAAAGATTTGGGGCCTCCTCATTCTCCTCCTCCTTCTTCCATGATGTATGATCAGTGCCACTAAAGAAGGGTCCGACATCAGTGGTAGTCCTATTTTGAATGCAGTTGCATTGCATGCTTTTATACTTAGGCATTCTTTGTGCTTTGTACTTTGTGACATATATCATGTGGAGGTAAGACCGCAAGATGTGCGTTCTCCTTTGGACTCTGGGCAATTATGCAATAAAATCCATGAAAAGGCTTTTCATTGCACTTGATACGGCATATTTAGATCTTGCATGGTGCGTCCCTCAACATGGCAATGTCATTCCTAGTTCTTCCTCATTTACCGCGAAGAATGGGGAATATGCATGGACCTCCCCCTATTTATTTCGTTGAGCTTGTGAAGTGCTCCACTATGCGCAAAGTAGGTGAAGACCAGCGCAAAGTAGATAAATTCCAGCGCATAGTAAGATCCATGAATTGGCCACATATGTTATGCTTGGCATACAGTGTACTTTTTCCCTTTGTTCCACGCAAAACCTTCTATAAATCAGGACCTATACGTTTATATATATGAACATTTTATCAGCAGAATAGGCATCTTTAGGATAAGTATTTTGCCCATGGGTTCATTTATTTAGGGTTTATACGTTTACTAAGATATGCATAGAATGTATACAAATCCAAAAGGGCCTGTTTACAAGTTTGATGGTAGTAGTAAACTGTCTGGCATGTTTACCACTCCGGCAAGCTGCAAGTTTCAAACTTGAAACTCTTCTACTCTGCTTGCTTTTGTTTGGCTGTAGGTACTGCATGCCACATCATTACTGGATGTGGGAATTGTTATGTTGTGTGAATTTGTAGAGCACAGCATTCCCCAGGAGGCAGAACAGCGCTGGGGAGGATATATTGCAGGCGGACGGATCGGTGATAGAAAAGAATGTTTAGAAAAAGAATGTATTCACCTGATGATGAAACAGAAGATGTTCTTTAATTGTGTGAATAGAAAGGAGTAATGTGTTCCATACAATGACAGCAGCCACCAACTTTGGAATGGCAAAACCGAGAGACCTGAATAGATAAAGCATTGGCTGAGCAAAGAGATCTAGATGGAAAATAGGGACAAAATGTGTCCTGCAAGAATTCCGCTCCAGAACCATAAAAGGCATGATGGATGATACAAAGTGTATTACATTTGATTCTTCCAGTTACACAGAGCCAATGCAATGCACGTAAGATGGGAGAAATGTGAGCACAGTAAGCAGAGGACACATCAGGTGCATGGAGATGCTAAGGTAGAAAGTTTGGCAGACAGAGCTGACCTCAGCCTCCATAGATAGTGAGACAGTAATCTTTACGCCCGATCTTTAACAGTGGTCACCGGAAAAAGGCCCAAGGAAGGGGGCCAAAAAGCAGAGGTGCAAAGCGAAGAAGCGATGGGAGGACGAACCCCCAGAGCCTCGATCTTGTCACTGTTAAGTTTGAGCCAGATAAGGCACATCCAGTGGCCCACTGACTAATGGAACAAGCAAAGACTGGCAGAAGCCTCGGGTTGTACAAGATCAAGACGGACGTGTAACACTGAAAGCCATGCAATTGGATCTGTTTGGTCAAAGTCTGAACATAAACATTGAATATAATAGGTGACAGAGCTGACCCTTGGGGAACACCACAAGTGACTGGAAGAGAGCCAAATTGAAAAGGAGGGAGAGAGGGGGTGAGAGCGATCCTTTACAAAAGAGTGAAACTAGGTCAGGACCTGACCGGGGATAGCGGCCTCTGCCATTCTGCCCAACAGGATGGTGTGGTTGATGGTATCAAATGCTGCTAATCGATCTAAAAGGATCAGAGCACACATACCGCCACTTGCAGACAGCCTGGCGAGGTCATCAACTACCGAGACAAGTACTGAGTCCATCCCACAATCCAGACGAATCTCAGATTGGAATCGGTCAAAGACAGAAGTATCCCCAAGAAACGAAGATAAGTGAAAGTCTAATCATTTCATAAAGAATGGAAGAAGAGAAATAGGTCCATAGTTAGCAGGTGAATAGTGGTCAAATGATGGTTTCTTTAAGAGAGTAACAACAAGAGCGTGTTTGAGAGAAGGGGGATAGAACCAGAAAAAAGTGATTGATTGACTGCTGAAGCCAGAAGGGGCAAAAGTCCACGGAACATCGCTTTCAGAACTGATATAGGAATGCAATCTAAAAGGGAAGCCACATGTGATATTTTTCACATTTTCTCATAAAAATCCACCCATGAGTTTTATGGTACTCTGAAATGGGAAATGACTTATGATCGTCATGATGTGGAATCATGCAGACCCCAAATGTTATTGTATGCTTTCCATATCCAGTAAGGGTATGGAATGTGTCAGTCACTATTTCCATCAGAAATACCTTCAAATTCATACTTATGGCCTTAATGTATAGAGTTGTTTACATTGCATCATTAAACGAATGAAAGTGATACATATTTCATGCATAAGCACTTTGTCAAGGTTGATGTATATAGTCATTGCTTTAAATATGTTCAATGTGTTCATCTGTGTCCATTAGGAAAGTACACAGTCAGAAACAGCAATGTATTAAACACCCCTAGGGTAAACAAAACACTCTTTCTTGAATAAGTATAGGTTTTCTTTTCAAGTAGATAGTTCTGTTCTTGCTGGCTTTTGGTAACCTTTACTATTACACACACATTGTATGTTGGGTTTATGTTTCATGAATCTCTGTTTTGGTTTTGTTAATATTTAAAGTAGACCTATTAATCACCTGTTCACAGGATTTAGAGGACTCCCAATTATAAGCCAAGGCTATGTTGAAGCTTCTTTACCCTAATTTATCAGGCAGATCGATTACATTGATCAGGGAAAGTAAAAGCAAGTATGCTGTGGCTTCTCTGCACTGTTACTTTCACCAGTTGCAATGACCAAAGGAAGAGGGTGAATCTCAAACAGCCTCTCTGTTGCCATGGGCACTATATCTCCATATGTCTTCTAGATGTTAACATTTTGATAGATCATTTAGGTTTTGCAGTGGTGGTTTAGCATCTGACTATGAGTATGTGGGTATGTTGCTTTCACTGGTCAAGATTCTATGAAGCAATTGGATAGCAGCAGCCTTTCCATACACCTATTCACCTGAGTGATTGAAAAGTGGTTTACATGTAATTGAAAAAACTTTACAGTAAGAGAAACACTCCACAGAAATAGAAACTCTAGCACTAGTTGATATTGGAAGCATGTATTTGGCAAACTAAACCTGTTAGACCCTAACAGGTGACCCAATGATGCACTCCTGTGGGGAAAATATCCCAATAGAATTTTATGACAAATATTATGGATATTAGATTCAAGATCAAAAAACTCTTAGTACAAAAGACTCTTAGTACAAAACATATATGATAGGTAAGTGTTACTAAGTGAACCAAACGTGGCTCTTCCAGTGAATTAATACTTTTCAGGTTCATGAAATTGTTCACAATACAAATAAATTTATAAAGGAATATTCACACGGCCCATTTGCACTTGAAACATCTCTTTACTCTTCTAAACACACAGTCAAATATACTACTCCTCATTATATGTTATATAATTATCCAGTACTGTCCCCCTAATTCCCCCCAGCTTGTATTTGGCCCATGCCATATGTCATATCTTTTGCATCTTTCTGATTGGCTCTCAAAATATGTCTTTTGTAATGCATCTTACGAGATTGCCATCATAACTTGCTCATGTACTGTACATCTGAGTTCAAGCTTAATTATTACTGTTCATCATCACCAGCACCAATATAATAGGAGAATCCAAAACCAGATGAAGGAGGGGACAGCATTATCTCTCCAAACTCAAGATCACCTTCAAAAGGATTCCACCCTCATAGGGAGATAACATGTACTGAATCTACTGATCAATAATTACCAGAAATTGTCAATATCATACAGGAACCACCCATCCATCCACATGCAGTAGAAACCACTGCTACTTGAGTCATAGAGTTGTTTTGTTTAAAGGCCTCAAATAAGGAAAAGGGTACAGGAGTCATCAATCACGTATTAATCCTAAATTGTCCTTAAAGTGTTAGTTTTAGATAATACATGCTATGATATAGCTTGTCTTCCTCGGTAGAACTCTCTCTGTTCTTAAAACACAGTCAGAGATCCTTGGAATGCAATAATTAAAATAAGGTGTGATGTAGGCTGGCTCTGCCTCCTGCAGCTCAGATGAATATAATAAATAAGCACTCTAAACATACCAGCGTTTGTGACTTTATTCATAACAGAGAGGTGACTAGTGGCCAGTACACACCACTGGCCACACATGCAGACATGAGTCTAAGGAAAAAAGGAATTGGGGAACAGCGACCCACCCAGGACCGAGGAAACCTGAGTAAAGTCCCTTGGTGACAAGTCAAGCCATAATAACTCAAGGGAAGAAGCACATCCAAATGAAAGCATTGTGGTTGGGAAAACCACTGCAACGAAGAACACAAATGTCCAGGACTCTGGAATAAATATATAAGAGGCACCATATTGCCGTGTTGCACACTCTTGTGCTGTAGGGGTTAGCAACCTAAATTCTGGAGAGTATGGAAGCAAAGTTAATTGGGTGACAGCTTCATGCTAGCAGGGATGAAAACCAATAAGACACAGAGTGGACCTTGGCAATGTGTGGATATTTAAAGGACCCATACAGATATTACAAGACTCACATTCACCCTACTCTGTAGTTTATTTGGAATTGAGTGTGAAGACATTCAGCTTCATTACAAGTTTGCATGTCCAGAAATAAAGTGCCATTAATAACATTTTACGGCACCTTTCCGGACCGGAAAACTACAAGTCTGCTGGTAGGGGCTGTGATCTACCGGGCGGCTTGCCTGCCGGTAGATCAGGCCCCTACCAGCAGATAATTGCTACAGGCACCAGCAGTACTGGTGCCTGTGATTGCAGTAACCCATTCCCATTGGATTCCATTGGAAAGGGGAGTTACTGGTGTGTTTGCCACTCGGCGTATTCCAGAAACACCAGGATATCGGCTGGCAGAGATGGTAAGGTAGTTCTCCGGTATCCCACTGGTATTACAGGTGGCATCCCGGGGGAACTCATAATACGTCCCAATGTCTTGCAAAGGATGGACCTAGGTAAGACCAACATTCAAGCCTAGTCACTACGGCATAGAACTAATGCACATGATTTTGTACAAATGGTCACCCTACAATTTAAAGGACATGCAGAGCTGTTAAAGTTATGTGTTTACAAAAATGAAACACCTAGGTTCAGATCGGATGACCAGGCTTTGTTGTACATACAATTACTACTTAGTTGGACCTGCCTGATTTAACCGCATTACCTGAATCAAGGACATAATTTAAGACTAGCCAGAGATATGTAATAAAACATTAGACTGTGTCAAATATTTGAACATTGAATTTTCCGAAGGTGGGGTGTAAATGGTGAGCTGGATAAATAAATCAGAAAACTCTTTGATGATAAGATTGTTGAGTGTATTACATTGTCAAAGTGGCTCTCCCCACTGGTGATCATAAGGAAACAAAACAACACTATGAGGTTATGTGTAAAACTCAAGGGGTTAACTCTGGCACACTGGTGGACAGATATAACCTTTGAAACATTAGTGAATTGCTGGCCACAAAAAAGGCAGTGTTAAGAATCATGAAACAGGATATTTATTTGGCCTACCATGAGGTAGACATGTGTGAGGACATACAATATCTCACAAGGTTTTCTACCCCATTGGGTAGATTACTGCTATTACTGCAGACCTTTTAGCTTCATGTTGGCTGCTTCTGTTGTCCAACAACTGATGAAGAAACTGTTGGATGTCATGAGTGGTATATACATTTTCCAATATGACATATTGGTGACAAGAAATGACTTAAAGCAAGTTGATACTTGATCACACACAATTTTGAATATCAGCAGGACAAAATTACTTAGCCTAAAATAGGTAAACTGCTGTTTCTGTGTGGAGTAAGAGACATGTTTCATTCACATTATATGTGCAGAAGAGTTAAAGACCGATGTAGACCTTGTTTATGGTGGACACACCCCTAACTATGTGCAAAGATAAACTTCAATCAATCTTCGGATTGGTTTAGTATTACTCTACATGTTTCAAACATGTTGCCTCCAATACCTCCAACATGAAGGAACCATTCAAACAGAACATAAGATTTAACTATACTGATGGGTGTCAACCTGATTTTATTGCATTAAAAGAAGATATAAGCAAAGTGCCTCTATGGAAAGCATTTAACACACAAGCCGATACCTATATCACAGTAGACACCAATGAAAAGGGGCTGATTGGAGTCCCCACGCTGAAGGAATATGGTCTGGGGATCCTAGAGTATTCACATTTATGGCTTAGGGAGATGCAGAAAAGATTTGTGGTGGCAAATAAGGCCCTCAGAGATTTTAGCTATCTTAATCACTTTGCCACACTTGTTTGGGGTTTGTCCATAAACATCATAACAAATAACAGTAAGCAGATAATCAGCACTGTTGGCATACCTAATGTGCCCATATGTATCTGCAGGTGAGATGTTGATACTATGGTTTTCAGTGCTAAGGTATTGTATCTGACACGTCTCCTAAATGTTGTTGCAGACTGTGTGTGCAATCTGTCGAGATAAGAAGAGATACATGAAGCCAGCCAGGAACAACAAGACATCAAGGCAGAAAGATACATGACTTTCAATTGAGACAAATACAAGGATGAATGGATGGAGAATAACCATCACAACAAGGAAACAGTCATATTCATAAAGAAATGCAATATGGTTGGGAGGTAGTCATGCAAGTAACTGTGAGACATTAGGACGTTTTCAATAAAATGTTCAATTGAAAATGTGAGATAATGAGAATGGGAAGGTTGGTTCGCAATGTATGCCTGAAAACAAAATTCATGGAGTTGGCCCATGGAAGAGATTTATTTTGTAGCATGGCCAAGAGGAGGACACAAGAAAACTATTAATCGCTAGGGATGTTCACTGACATTGAAATATATTAACACTGATTGTATTTGATACATCAAACTACAAGTTTTTTCTATCAGTTTAACAATCTGTATATTTAATAATGTTCATACCCTAGAAACAACATTATTCAGATATTAGTATGTAAATAAGAGAATAACAGTCAGAGTGATGCATATTACTTTTAACCATTGATGGAGCCCAAAAAAAAACAAATTAACATCCTTTTGGATTCAGATCCACTTTACTGACAATTACATCTAGAAATTAGAATGTGCATTCCCTTTTTTTCTTATCAGTTTGATACATTTAAATCTAATTAATCTCAGTAAAAATTAAGTTGATGTTAATAAAAGATACCTTATCATTTGAAAACATTAGAACAGAGTGGGTACAAAAAGAGTCCATGGTATTTAAACAAGTATGAACACGTGTTGTGTGTTGCTTTATATATTATTATGGTGAACGTATTTTGGCTGTGCATTCTGTTGTTTAAACTATAATTATTTCATTTTAGTGAATATCTTTTGGAGATACTATATCAGTCAAGATTATAAGGCCTTAAGAAACTTCTATCCATAGTCATTTTTCTCAGATGCAGGCAGAGAGAAACCCCTATAGGCAAGCAGTTCAGAATAGTTGATTTGGTAATGATTCAGCAGACTTTTGTTTATTAATGGTATTGCCTGTTTAACCAAAACGTATCCTTGGGAAGGCAGAAGAAATGTAATTATATGTAAAGTTCTGTTATTTTTTACTTGTGCATATAACAGATATCCCAAATAAAATATAATTTTGAAAATGAATACAATGTGAATGATTAATACAACGAAATGCAATCGATGCTGACAGAAAAGTGATATATTCATATTTCTGTAAAACCAAAACAGGTCGGTTGTCATTGATGCTGAAGGAGCCTTGATACTATCAAGGACACGTCACTGTGTTAAATTAATTAAGCAGAGTCTACCTAACATTTAGCTACACGTCTTACTTTTTTTAGCTAGTACCCCCTGTAAACCTGAAAACAAAAAAAGAAGTCACAGAGTTGGCATTTGGAAGACGTTTAGTGTGTAGCATGACCAAGAAGATGGTATGTGAAAACTATTTATATCCAGGGATGTAAACTGGTATTGAAAACATGATTGGGGACTTTCGACCCCCGGCCAGAGTGGCAGGACTCAGAGGACCATGTATCAGCCTCTCCAGAAAGTATAAATATCCAATATGTTCTGTTGTTGCAATGGGCATCATAGAACTACTTGAGATGCAAGGATCATATAATTAATGTATTATAGCGCCGACGGACTACACATCCAAATGTGTTGAATGGCGTGTGGACATGATGGTGATGGTGACTCACAGGGTTGGCAAGTTCCTTTCCATCAAATATGACTATCATGGTAAAAGATGAACTTGTAGTCAAAAATACATTCATTTCTAGTTCTCCAAAATTCAAGACATTTGAAAAACCATAGCAAAATGCACATATGCAACTCCCTATACCACCCTTGCACAAATGGACTTGTGGAATTAATACATATTTGTGTTATTTATATTTAACAATGAAAACAAAAAGTGTTTATACATTCAACAATAAAAACATTCTTAGTTCTCCAAATCATTAAATTGAATTGGTTCAGAAACAATAAACTAATTTCTCACTGGAAGCATAGAGTTTGTGCTGGCAAGCACACTGAACTGGAAGAGTTAACTCAGGTGGGCATTTTGTGCATGCAGCTTACCATTAATTCAGGCTCAAGGGTTGGGCAGTTTGAGTTGATTTTGGGACATTATGCATCTAATGGATTGAACCCTCCTTTACTGTCCTAAGGGAGGGGTAGTAAGAAACACCACTGAGGTCGTTTTTAAAAAGATCAGAAGTAATCCGGACCAATATAAATGGAATCAGGATTGGAGAAGAGGCACCAAAGAAAAAGAACTGCAAGTGAAGCCTGAACACTGTGTGCAGGTGTAGGATCCCTGGCATGTCCTGGAGGGCTTGTTGAGGTTTCAGCCTACAGAGATAGTGAGAGACACAGGAACACGTTTTGTCACTCTTCAGGCAGGCAATGAATGATCCTGCAATGATGTAAGTTAAGTGCTGGGAATCACTGGTAGATTTATGAATGGTGATTTGTGATTCAATATGGGGTTCTCAGGATCCAGAGGAGTGAGAGACAGGAAACCTGAACAAATCACAATCACAATTGTATTTATTAATATGTTTTTTTCTCTTGAGCATTGTGTCTCAGTTTTTATTTTTTCACTTGTTAGTGTGGTATTGAATCTAACAATATTTTATTTCTAATGAACCATGGACATATATAAGTCATGGACAACTGAAGTCATAACTGGGACATGATATGGGTGCCTAAGCCGTATTGGGGGAGATGGCACTCACATAAAGACTGATGAGGCCATGGGTGCATGATATTAGCCTCTGTTCAAGGCACAGGCATTCTCAGCATCATGTCCCATGTCATCCCATGAATTAATGTTTTGCCAGCTGAGAACTAGAATAGGGATCAACTGGGCACTATGCACTTGGTCATGTCTTATTACATGTAATGATAGGATCCACTGAAGATGGTGGTCTTTGTCATGTGGGTAGGCCAAGGGGAATTGTCCAGGTGTCAAATAGTACAGTAAAGCCATGCCCTCTAAGATCACAGAATGCGTCATTGTGAAGTTCATTTTAATGTAAACAATAGTGTGTATCACAGTGACCCTTTTGTAAAAGTCTGATTGTGTAAAACCCTATAGAAACACCAATATATCTGTATTTGCATTTAACATATTTGGGATGAATATGAATACACTATGCCAGTGTCGCTGTACATTTCTGCACCACTGTATGTAAATATATTGGGCATCATTACGAGTTTGAAGGTATTTCAGTGGTAAAACCTCTGACAAACAATCAAACAAATGTACAGTTACCACCACTTGGTCCTGCAAATTTACCATAGGATTACAAGTTGTGGCCGGTGGTGTTAGTCCCCATTTACTGGAGTCAATAGGACTCCATGGACATTTTGGTGGAATTGCCACTGGTGGTAATTCCGCCAGCAGGTAAATCTGCCAATGTGGCCTTTTTTTACTGTAAAGCAGAAGTATTACCTCCAGTGTTCTTCTGGTGGTTTTTCCTTCGCCTTAACGCCAAACTCGTATTTCATTGTTTTGCTAATGCAGATGTAATTCAGTGGTAACTCTGTTACCACTGCATTACCACCATTTTTGACCACTCGTAATAAGGCCCATTATGCCTCTACCTATGTTGTCTGTAATTGCTTATTGGATTACTTGGGGGTGGATATCTTTAATTTGGTGCCATTGTGCACAGCAGATATGGTGACAGGGTTATCAGATCACTTCCCCTCCGACCACTGTGTTCTTAGCAAGGAGAAGTAGAAAGCCTTATTTAAACCTCTACCTCAAAGCAGGGCTTCATGTGATGGGTGATGTTTCTTCTAGGCTTGTGTGAAAGCTTACATTATTTACTTAAGTGGCGGCCCGGGCTGATACTTTAATGGTAAGATAACATTTGAAAATAAATGTATGATGAGGAAAGATAGAATACATTGAAGGGAATAATAAAACACAGTTTGAGATAATAAGATTGGAGGTTATGATGGCAATGGTAATGATAAGTGGTCACAAAGTGCCCTCCCGCTGATCATTTTTGTCACGCTGTGCATGTCTATGTGAGAAAGGTAGTCATGAAGACTAATTACGAGTCTGCTGGTCTGGAAATAAGGGTGCCGGTAGCAACCTACCGGCACCCTTTCCGGAACGGCAATCTACAACTGTGCCTGTCGGAGCCATTGTGCGTGGCTGTTCTGACCTGCCGGACGCAACGGCCCCATTGGGCGCAGTTGTCACAAAAGCAGCTGCACCATTACTAATGGTGTTGGTGCTTCCGAGTCCCCATTCCTGTGGGCAATGGGGACTAACATTTTCCACCAGCGGCACTTGTAATGTCCTGGTGGCACCGGGATCTCATGGGCAGAAACAGTGTTACAGTCCGGCGGCAACCCACAGGTGTCAGCGGCGAGTTACCGCCAGACTTGTAATGAGGCCCATGGTCTGTTAGTTGGGTAGCTGGAAGGCAGATGGGTAAATCCGATGGATGTAGGTTGAAAGTACCCATTACTTGTGTGCCAATATTAAAATATCAGTGCTCTTTGTGGTTGTTATGGATTGGGGCAGGTTAGTGATATTGTCACCCTCCGGGTTGTGAAGTACTGACTGAAAAATGTTGGTTGATAGAAGATTGGTAGTGAATTATTCTGTTAAGTATAATAGTCCTGCTCAGTCATCTGAAGTGGGTGAAGGAAGTGTAAGGTTGCATAGTTTTAGTAGTGAGGTGTATGTTGAGAGCTGAAAAGGGGGGGGGGTAGGGAGCAAGAGGTTAGGGCTTTGTCTGTCGCTTACTGGATCTTGGTTGCAGATTAAAGAGAGAGATTTAGTTGTGCATCATTGTCAAGCAGAAGTGGCTCCAAAAATCAAAAAAATGTCCCACAGTTTGTAGTACGAGGATGGACATTGCTTGACATAAAGTAGCCCATGTTGCTTATGCACAGTTCTAAGTAGGTTGCTATTAACTTTCATTTCTTTGTAAAAAAGGTAGGCAGATAGGAAAACAGAAGCAAGCTAAAGGAAACACCAGAAAAGAAGAGTTGTTGAGGGCGAGAGGCTTAAAAGTAAGTCATACCCTGTATAATATGATTTTGTCTTAAAAGGACATAATGGAATTATTTCCATGAACTAAATATAATGGTCAGATAAAACAAAGGAATTATGCTTTAAAACGAATGTTAAAGAGGTGGACCGACTTGGACAGAAAATGGGGATAGTCATAGGAGACCAGCTCTCCAGATAGGGGTACAAATGCATACCTGTAATACCTAATTTAGAAACCAGAGACTTGTAGGTGCATAGAAAATGGAACTTCATGTTAAAGAGGGTCAGGAAGCATTGAATTCCAGAACTTGGAACTTTTGATTATACTATTCAACATATGAAGTACTTTAGAGCATAATGTTAAGTTTAAGGTTTGGGAGTCAAAATATACACAGGTGGAGCCGCTCGTGGGTTTCATAAGTCTTTACTGGGTTCAGTCTCAGGGCAAGTACATAAGGGCAGAAAGGTAAGTAACATAGGCGAGGGGAAGACATCCACCGGCACCCTCTTCCATTGAGTGCCAGGTCCCAACTGATTTTCTTAGAACCTTCATGCGCAGTGAAACACTCATGCAAGGTCCTGTCCAAACATTCCACAACACACTCAGTACAGCACCAACACATACTCACAGAATGGACAGGGGCAGATCAAAACCTAACACATAACGGAGGGCAAATACAACCAGACAACTGGGAATAGTTTTTACATTGATTTGTTATAGGTCAAAGAGACTGGACATAATCAAGACTGAGGGGTCTTGAAGCCACAGGGGCAAAGTTAAGGAATAGGATAGAACAACTAGAGAAACAGAGGAAGGGAACGACAATGTAATCTATGCCCACAATACACAGAGAAAAATAAAAATGGGGAGGTGGATAAGGAGGAAGAAACGAGGGCATGATTGAGTTGCAAGGGGTCTAAAGCTTAACTCGCAAACACAATGCTGCATGTACACCAACATATTACATGCAAGCACAACCTAAACAATTCCAGCAAGCGCAACCTCACAGTAAAGCAAGTGCAAGCATTCAGTGGCAGCATGATGCTCTAGCTCCAACTGGACAAGTAACTGGTGATTCCACCACTACAGGTCCTTTACAAACCCACACAAATGTACTTTATGGAGCAGGAAATGCAGAATGGCACGCCCCACTGAGACAGTCACCAAGGATGGTGCTTGTAGCCTGGTAACAGTGCATGCACCATGGTCAGCAAGGGATCTGAGTGATTTGTCGAAAGAATCTCTGAATATAAGGGAAGAACCAGGGACGTTTATTGATGATTTAGGGGCCATGATTCAGTGTTATAGGCCTTCTTAAGCTTACCTGTGCCCTGTGAGTGATAATGCCAGACTAAGTACACCAATGCTTTTCGTACTGTTGGCAAGATGAGAAAACAGGAAAGATGATCAACTGAAACATGCAACAGATTGTTGCTATAGCTGACATAGACACTTGTGGAACACCAACAGTTAGAGTAGTAAGTTGTGGGGTGTTGTTGGCATAGCAGACTGAGAATTGACAAGGTTCCAAGTAGGATTCAATCCAGGCAAGGGCTCTATTGTGAATCCCAAGAAAAGATACAGTAATAAGGAGATCAGAGTCATTGACAATATCAAAGGTCTTGGGCAGGTCAAGGAGAATTAGGATAGATGATCATTTGCAGTGATTAGCAGAGGCAGTGGAATAGGAGACATTCATGAGGAGTGACATTAGAAGAAACCAGCATTTAGGGGTTCTGGATGTCAAAGGATAGGTTGAAGAAATCACTGAGGTGAGAGGTTACTAAAAGGGCAATAGGCTTTCTAGCTGAGTAGTAAGAGGGCATGATGGGGAACAGGAGGGATTAGCCGCCATCAGTAGAGATACAAGTTTTTCAGTAATAATGTGACTAAAGTGGGAGATAGTGGCAGAGGATGTTGGTAGAGTATATGGAGCGTAGAATGTAGGGGAAGGGAGTGTGAGGAAGATCGGGAGAGACTATTGTGAGGAATCACAGGAATTCATCCCTTCTCCCCAAGGGGGAGCTCCTCCTGTCAGGCTAGGGAGGTGAGTCAGCTCTGCAACACCCTGCCTATGGGTGAAGGCAAGTGGGATCTCTCATGGAGAAACTCACTCTTTGGGGTTAAAGAATGCCATTCCTGTGAGGAACTCCCTATGAAACATCCCAACAATACCAATATGTGCTATTGTTACCCAGAAACTGTGAGTATTTCTTCAAAGGAAACATCCTCCTCAACTGAGATGAGGAGGGTGATATACAGAGGAGAGTGAGTAACCATATGTGAGAGAAAAAGGAAGACCTAGACATACACTGGGGACGTCCCAATGCTATGTCATGCAAGAGGAGGTAGGAGACTGGAAAAGAGAAAAGCCAGCAATTTACAAAACAGGAAAACAGGGAGAGAGCTGGGTGTATGGCATCATGTGACCATACAGGAACATGAAGCAGATTTGAACACATGGCAGCTTACCTGGTGGAAAGCAAGAAAAGTGAAGACAGACACCTAGCATCTTGGAGTTCTGAGAGAGAGATACAAAAAAGGTGATGACGAGACCACAAAAGACTCTTGGTGGACCAGGAGTCCAATCAAAAATGCTGAAACCACTTGGGAAGCAGAGACACAAATACTAGCGGTATTAGAAATACTGTCTAACCATCCTTGACAACGGCCTTATAGCAACACGAGAGGCTACACTGGCAAAGGAGAGAACAAATCAGGAGCAAAGAGAAGCCCCAGTCCTAAGAGCATAAGGTAACAGGGAAAACAGGAGACCTGGGAGGGGAACAGAGAATCATTATGTGGCCAATCTTAGTTTCCCCAGTCAAAATAAAGAGACTGTGATACTTATACCCAGAGGAATGAAGATAATCATTATCGGACCAATCTTACTCGTCCTATTCAAAGTAAAGAGGCTTTGAAAGATTGAAATACTTTACAATGGCAAGAGTGCTTAACAACTCTCTGTAGAGAGAACCAAGACAAGAATAATACAATCATAAAAAGTAACCACTAAAGATAGAGTAAGCCAAAGCACAGTAAAGTGCTGAATGAACTATATGAAGTGATAAAATGAGTCCCAAGTGACTATCAGAAAATCAGTTACTAAAACAGTATCTTGCAAGATGCAAAAGAAATGAGGTGAATGGAGTCATATTCCCAACTTTAGTTGTAGTTATGGTGGTAGGATCAGCTAGATTTAGTTTCGAGAGAGGACCAATTCTGTTAAGAGATTGTTGCACTCACCTGGTCTCTGCTGAGGTTTTGGGGCCTGGTTGCAGCCCTCCCTGAACTTGAATCAACCCCTTCAGCCCTCTCCCTAAGTAGAAAAGCTGTGAGCGGTGGTACATGGTGATACGGCTCCTGCGTGGAGATAAGACTATGTGAGAGCACCAATCTGTGATTGTTGTACCTCTCGAACCCTTCACCCCAAAGTACGGTTTCTGTGAGCATTCCCTGGCCCATAAAGCTTACCTGTGAATTATGGAAGATAAGTTATCCGTCCTGCTACTTCTGGCAGGATTGTGTCAAATGGGATCGAGTTCCTTCACTGATCCCTGATAAGGATTAGTCCAGTCCTGCTGCGACTATGCTTCTCGTTATGATTGGCAAGTCTTTCTTGAGCTCTTGTGATGCTGTACGTTCTGTTTAATGTCTTTATATGTTGCTCCTATTATGCCCGAAATAATGTTTCTCTTCTCTTTTCTTCCCTTAGATGGAAATGTGGCCTAAATGCAGCTGTGAGACGCGAGATGCGGCCGGATGGAAGATGGATGCTACCGCAATGTTCGACAGCAGGTAAGTGATGGTTTAAGGAAAAGCGCGAAGTATGGCAAAGCACAACCTTAAACTGACAGTTTTTTCGATGTCTAACCTTGTCTTCTGTTTTTCCTTGCAGGTGCTGCTGTCCACGATGGAGCGTGTCATGCTGCGGTGCCAAGATGAAGATTTTGGCGTTCCAGAATGTTTAAAGATGAATACTTTGTTCGCTGAAGAGATGTACAGGTAAGAACAGCTTCCCACAGTTGGTAAGTATGCTGGCAGGATTTCCAGGAAGCAGGATCTTCAAAGGTAACTCTGACCTCAGGCGATGGTGAGCGTTACGCTGCCTGCAAGTGCACAATAACGCAAAGCGTCTGTCTTGAGGATTGGGGAAGCTTATATAGCTGAGATCATGGGCACGCCCATTAGGGCCAGCTTACCAGCCACACCCTGTTACTCCTACAGAGTGAGCATGTGCAAAGGCAATCCATTAGCAGCCACACCCAAGAATACACTTGGGGCTGCTTAATGGAAGGAATGTTCAAGGTTAATGCATCTGAAGTGCGATGTCCATAATAAAAGCTTTTTGGTGTTAAATGGATGTTCTTGTTTACTTTTGTTCATGAGCCTGGTGGAAAAGGCACCAGAACAGTGTCCACCCAGGTCTCCTGTGCATGCGACCCCTGCATGCCTGTGCCCTGACTTCATGACCATGACAGAGATTCACTGATAATGGACGAGCACCTTAGCTAGATTTGATAGGTAGGGATGCCTTATAGCATAGGGAAAGATAGTCCTTTTTTCCTTTTTCTTTAATAAACCTCTTAGTAAAATGTCTTCTTCTGACCCACCACATTCTTTAATTCTGGAAATGTTTGCAGCAGAGTATTCAACTAGGCCATTAGCTGTGATAGTGGTGTTGATAGTATTCGTTTAGGATGAGTGAGGAGTGAGTTGAAGGTGCCCTGTAGCCTGCAAGTGTTCGGCCATTTGAAAACTAGCAAGGCTGGGTATAGGCCGTGGAAGGAGGAGACACATGGAGATGTCTTTTGGCGAATAGTAACATTAGAAACTACTTTGTAGGTGAAATGCAGGATGGCTTATCTGGCCCATAGCTGTATCAGATTTGAACAGGCACAAATGGTTGAGATCCTTGTCATCATACGTCTTTTGCTGATGTCACAGACAATGAGGACACTGTGCTCGCCATTTCAACTGGCTGAGCAGGTGACTGCTACAAGAGATCCTTCCTGGTGAGATCCTCTTGGACCTTTTCATTTTATTGTGTCTATTGTTTATGCCCCCTTGCCCTGCTATTTTCTTTTCCCTTACTGGTTGCAATATGCTTTTTCCCCTCCCTCCGTCCCGCCTCCCATCCCACCCACCAACCTGATAGGCAATTATATGGACTTCTGTCCGGGTCTAGCGGGCCACTGCACACCACGCTTACCATATCACCTGGATGAGCTGGTGACTGCTGCACAAGATCCTTCCTGGTGAGACCCTCTTGGTCCCTTTAATTTTATTTTGTCTATTGTTTGTGCCCCCTTGCCTGGCTGCTTTCTTTTCCCTTCCTGTTTCCAATCCGCTTCTTCCCCTCCCTCATGCCTCCCAGCCTGCCCACCACCCTGATTGGCCATTCTGAGGGCTGCTGTCCGGGTCTAGTGGGCCGCTGCACACTGCGCTCGCCATTTCACCTGGCTGAGCGGCTGACTACTGCACGAGATCCTTCCTGCTGAGAGGTCTCTTCATTTTATTTTGTCTATTGATTGTGCCCCCTTGCCCTGCTGTTTTCTTTTCCCTTCCTGGTTCCAATCAACTTCTTCCCCTCCTGCCCGACTACCAGGTGGCCACCACCCTGATTGGCCATTCAGAGGACTTCTGTCTGGGTCTAGAGGGCCGCTGCACACCACGCTCGCTTTTTCAACTGGCTGAGCAGGTGACTGCTGAACGAGCACCTTCCTGGTGAGACCCTCTTTGGTCCTTTTCAGTTTATTTTGTCTATTGTTTGTGCCCCCTAACCCTGCTGTTTTCTATTCCCTTCCTGGTTCCAATCCACTTATTCCCCTCCCACCCTCCCGTCTCCACGCCCGCCCACCACCCTGATTGGCCATTCCATTCTATCACTACTGACCTTCCCAGGGCAACCAACTACCCGGCAGCACCTGCGGCTAAGGGCCTCTAGGCAAAGGGCGGCTCCCACAGAGGCAGCACCTTGTTGTTTCTGCAGGTGTCCGTAGGGGAAGCCAGTTGCTAGCCTCAACCAGCAGTGACTAATTAAGGTAGGAGTGGCCCGGGGCTAGGTTTAGAACCTTACTCTACCCTGAAAACCTGTCCATATAGCAGACTCGCAATCTTAAGTGTGTTATTTCTCCTGTTTGTAAATTTGCACAGTGAAAGTATTCAAAATTAAATTACCAAAGCATTTAAAATTGAATCGTGATACCTATCCCTCTTTCCCCTCTATACAGGACTCTCAAACTTCGGTGTGTGTTTCTCCTGTTCTAAAATTGCACTGTGAAAGTTTTTAAAATTGCATTGTGATAGTATTTAAAATTGCACTGTAAAAACCTAAGCCTTTTTTCCCTCTATACAGTACTCACAAACATAGGTGTGTTTTTCCCCTGTATTTAAAAACTGAATTTTGAAAATAGTGCCGTTCTGTGACTCATCTTGCAAACCCTTCTACCACTATCTTAGCACCTCTCGTCTTGTCCAATTGTCAACTTGTCTCATCTCTCTCTGTCTCGACTGCTTGCTCCCTGCACTGTGTCCTTCCCTAGTGTTCTCCCAAACCCCTTCCCACTCCCATCCTCTTCTCTCCTCACCCTACCTACTCTATGGTTCTCTCTATCTCTCTGATCTTTTCTAACTGCTTCTCTATCGACTATCCTGCTCTCCTCACCAAATCTGGCAGGAAGAAGTTTATAAAGGACATCCTAGTCTCCAACCCAGGCCTCCCTATCCCTTACACCTATACCAGTGCCTCCTCCAGTCAAACTTTCACCGTTATCCTCTTGCTTGTTCCCTCGCCTGACCTATGGACTCTACGTATGGACTCTATGTATGGTTTCTGTGCTCTCTCCCTTCTCTTCCTCTCCCATTAATGTTGACACTTGGTGGGAGGCCCTCCTGGCCTCCTTCCATTACTCTAAGGTCATCATTAATATTTACCTGAATGGTACCGTCTTGGTCCAAGGCCCTCAAACCAACCTTCTCCTCTTTGACAGATGCTTCCTGCACCTCATTAATTTCCTCTCTTCTCCTGCTATCCCCTCTCTCCCCTCCACATCTTCCTTGCCTCCCCTCTATGTCTCCTCCTTGGCTTGCTTGCCCTCTCCCCCGTCCTCTTTTGCCCCCCCTCAGGGTCCTCCTACACCTAATCAGGTGTACCTCTAATTTGTACCATGCCCCGGAAGTCTTTCAAGGATGGCAACCTTCTCCATCTCCATATTGCAACTCTAAACTCTCGCTCAGCTGTCAAACACTCCTCTGACATCTGCCACCTCCTGGAGGAACTTGACCTCGATGTCCTTGGTCTCACTGAAACATGGTTGACGGCCAGCTCTGTCAAAAACTATGACACTGTCCTCCCTGATGGTTACCAGATCCTCTCTGCACCCAAACCCAACCGTTCCAGATGGGGTGTAGCCCTGATCTTCCTGAGTGGATTCCTGCCTCTGTCATTCCCACCTAGGCCTACTCCTCTTTTGAATGCCTCATCTGCAGGCTCTCTCTCTCTCCTGGCCATTCCCTTACTGTGGCTAACATCTATCGGACACTTGGTCAGATCTCCTCCTTCCTCTCTGAGTGGGCAGACCTCACCTTTTCCCTCCTGGTCTCAACCACTCAACTCCTCTTACTTGGAGACTTAAACATCCACCTGGAGGCTTCCTGTCCTTACACTGAACTCTTTTGTGACCTCTGAGACTCTCTCTCGCTCTCTATTCTCCCCTCTGTCCTGACTCACTCTGCAGGTCACACGCTGGATGTTCTGATCTCTTCAGACCTTCCCTTTTCAACCCCTCTCACCACTCTCTATCAATTTCTCCTTTCCTGCCATCTCACCCTCTCTACCCCTCAAGCTGAGCCAACTCCAGCACTGCCACCGACCTTCTCGGTTATCTGACCCAAGAAGCATGTGTCAGTTGAGGCTTTTGCCACCACTCCCCCACCCCCTCTGCCTTTGGCTTACTCACACCCTGACACAGCCCTTTCCCTGCTCCATTCTGCTATATCTGATAGTCTCGATGTTCTTGCCCCTGTCATGAGGATCTACTTGAAGCCCAAAGCCAAGGGCAGCGCTTGGTATGACTCAGACCTCGTCACCCATAAATGCAAGTGCGGGTGTCTGAGAGCAAATGGCATGCTTCCGGTACATGTTCTGACAAATTTGCCTGCCACCTGCTCCAAAGACAATACCTCATCTCTGCAGCATCTAAAAACTCGGCCGAAATCTTTAACATCTGCAAGGAGTTGGCCAATCCTGCTGCAGTCTCTACCTCCCGTGACCCTACCCAGGCCCTCTGCACTGCCCTGGCTTCTCATTCCATCTCTAATACTCAGGACATCCTGAACTCTCTCTCTTCCTCTCCCCCTCTTCCTTCTACTCCATGCTCTTCCTCTGTGCCTTCTTTGGCCAACTCTCCTCCCTCCTTCTTTGCCTTTGCCCTGTTCCCCTCAGACGAGGTTTCTAGACAAGTCTGATGTATGAAAGTCACGTCAAAACAGATTCACCCCTGTTCCTCCAAAACCAAGGACCACCTTTACAACCTGGCTCCTGCTCTGTCTGATTTCACCACTGGAGTCTTCCCCTCCCCCTGAAGCACTCCCTTGTGTGCCCTCTTCTTAAGAACCCCTGTGCCGACCCGTCCTTCCTGGCTAACTATCGTCCAATCTCCATCACTCCTTTCCTGTGCAAACTCCTGGAAAAGCTGACCCAGCTTAATCGTGACACTGAATCTGTTGATTGTCTCCATGACCATCAGTCTGACTTCAGAGCTGCCAGAAGCATGGAAACTTCTCTCCTGAAGATCTGTGAAGACCTGCTATCCAACCTCGATTCCAATACCCCCTGTGTCCTCATCTTACTTGATCTCTCTTCTGCCTTTGACATGGTCAACCATGCCATCCTGCTCAACCGTCTCTGTGATAACTTGGGTATCACCAATCAGGCCCTGGCATGGCTGACCTCCTTCCTCTCTGATAGACCCTCCCAAGTCCAACTTGGGTCCTTCCTCTCCTCTATCTCCATCTCTACCTGTGGTGCTCCCCAATACCTGGCACTCCTTGCCCACTGCATTGCCACTCTCTGCCCCAACTTTCAGTGCTTTTCGGATGACACTCAACTCATTTTCAGGCTCCCCTCTGCCTCCTCTTCTCTTTCTCTCTTCTATGACTGTCAGTATGTTATCCAGGAGTGGTGTGCCATCAATCCTTAATGCCGGTAAGACCAAGATTCTCCTCATCAGCACACCTGCCCCCTCCTTTCCTGTCACTCTCTGGCCGTCCACTCTTGGCCCTCTTTCTGCTCCCACCTGTGAGGCTAAAAACCCCAGGGTCATCTTCGACTCCACACTTTCCTTCTGATGTCTCTAAGAAGTCACACTACCAGCTGCACCTCCTCCGAGGTATTCTTCCTTTCTTCTCATTCCCTCAGAAGCTCACTGTCTCCATAGCTCTGGTTCTCTCCAGGCTGGACTACTGCAACAGCCTCTTTCTGTTTCTGCCTGCCTCTACTCTCCGCCCTCTACATCTCATCCAAAACAGGACTGCAAGACTTGTCCTTGGCCTCAAGCCAAGGGATCGTATCTCTCAAGAACTGAAATCTCTGCACTGGCTCCCAGTGGCGACGAGGATTAAGTTCAAAACCCTCTGCATTGTCCACAAGGCCTTCTGTGGCCTGGGACCTCAATAGCTACAACTCTCTCTTCCTAAATATCTTCCTTCTCGAGCTCTTTGCTCATCCACCTCCAACTCCCTCAGAGTTAGTTGCTTCTCCTAGCAGCGAGTTGGTGGTAGATCTCTTTCTTCTGCTGGGGCCTCCCTCTGGTTCAGCCTCCCTGCCTCTCGAAACTTGAGGAGAATCATCTCCGGTTCCAAAAGCACCTATAGTCCTTCCTCTTTGCTTCTGCCTTATCTCCCCTCACCCCTGCTGATTTCCTGGCTGAATGTGAATCTGCACTGGATACCAGGCTACCCTCTGATCTCGGGCCCAGGTCCCCTCCCTGCAAGTTGTACACCTGCACTGCCCCCCTGGCACCCATGCACTTCGGGACTGTTTCTGTATCCCTAATGGCCATACTAGTACTCGACCACACCTGATGTCTGCACTTACCATGCACTTGCCACCAGCTGGCCTCACTTTATTTATTGTCTTTATTTATTCTTCTGTTCTCCTATGTACTACACTGCCCCCTCCCATTTCCCCCTGCACTTTTTCCCTTTCCCGCAACTCCTGAACTTGCGCAATCTCAATGTCACATGGCCTAGTATGACCGTTCTCTCTGTCTTCCCTCTGTTTGCCCTCCCTTGTCTTGGCGTTTTGATATACTTGTGTATAGGTGCAATATAAATGCCATATCATATCATGAGTACAGTTGAAATAGGCGTTGGGCAGAGCAACTGACCGGCTTGGTATGGACACATGACCAACATCCTTCTCAACGCAGTCTACCTCGAGTCCTTAAACAGCTACCTTGAAAAACTGGTGGTGGGCTGAGCAACTAAGTGGAAGGGCCTGGTCACATGACAAGCAGCCTCCTCAATACAGTCTGCAGCAGTTCACCTCAATGTAGTATGCCTAGAGTCCTTAAGAAGCTACCTGGAAGGCGAGAAGACTGGTAGTGGTTTGAGCAATTGAGTGGCAGTGCCTGGTCATGTGTCCTGCAACCTCCTCACTGCAGTCTGTCTGCAGTCCTTAAGAAACTGGTGTTGGTGTTTTTAGTGAGCACAACAATAGTTTGTGAAACAGAGAAACTTGTTTTTAAAGTGTGGCAATGTGTAGATTCACAAATGTGGTTAATGCATGTATTAATATGGCTCTAACTGCAGTGGTTCACTACTTTCCTACCCATTGTCTTTGTTCAATCTCCATGGAGAGAAGGATGGTGTTGGAATCTGAAAATTACTCCTGTCAAGTGTTAGTGGTTTGAACATGCATTGCACAAAGGGTTGTTATTGAAAAAAGCCTTCGACGTGCACACTACCTGGCCTGAAGTTATTTGTTGAGCACACACATTTCACTGTATGCATATCTAGGAAGATATCTAGGAAGAAAGAAGCACTTGGTCATAAAATGATGTTTAGGTACATTGGATGCCTGTAACCCTCTTGTTAGATGACTGATGATAAGGTGATGTCTTTATTAGCTTCTAAAAGGCAGGGAAAACTGGAGAGAATTTGATGAATTTGATAATGAAAAGTTTTGCTTGGAGTGTTTTGAATGTCAACTGTTAAAACATGTCTATGTTCCTTTAACAATTAGACCATGGCCCCTTTGTAGGGCTTCTGATTCATTTTAGATAATAGTGCTACAAGGAATCCCTTCTAGGTGATGTGTCCTGTACCTGGGAAGGCCACTCATCAAACTATGCAGGCTTATGTCTTCCTTAGGTTTCCACTGCACTGCTCGAGTATCCCTGCACTGTTTGTGATTGAAGAGTGAACAATATTAATGAGAGTAGGAGAATGGCTGCGATGTGGGAAGATGAGAATGATTTGTAATATTGGATGTCTCATGGATCCAAAGAAATTGTTTGGAAGAAGCATGTATTGAGATATTTTTAAAAAATAAATAAAAACATTGACACATCTAAATAAATATTGCAAATATTGCTGTGTATGTTGACATTGTTGCCAGATAGCCAATTTGAGGGAATGCCAAATAGAATGTAGGTGTAAATGAATTGCTCCTTTCAGAACGTATGTATGTAAACAATTGTCAAAGAGTGATGGAAAATGTCTTGGAAGGGTAGGTGTTGAATGAAAAAACAAATGGAACCACCTTGAATAAAATCCGGGCCCTCATGTGTTACCACATATTGTAGGCTTTACAAGAATCTAGGAGAGCATGACGAATATCAACTGTGCAGTTAAGCATTCTCACATAAGAATTTCAAAATTAGACACAGTTTTAAAAAAAGTTTAAAGTTAGGTTTAAGGTTAGCTAATAGTAAATGTCTTGTTGCCCAATGTGCTTGTACTGTGAAAAAAATATAGTGAAACAATGTATGTGAAAGAATATGGCATTCATGCCCGCTCAGGAGGGTGGACAAGGTCGGTAACGGCATGCCAGCTCGGGCTGTGGGCTGTTACCGGCCATGTCAGCCACCCTGAGTGGGAATCTGTTTAAAAAAAATCGAAGAAAAACAAAGTATGGTACATTTGTTTGAAAATGCGTAGAGCTGCACATTTCAAACAAATCTGCTGTATGGTACAATTGTAGCGAACAAGGGGAGTGGGAGTTGCGGGGGTGTCCCCTGCACCCTTGTTCGTTACAATAAAATCAAGGGTTGCAGGGATGATCCCTGGGTCCTTAATAATAAAGTTGCCATCCACGTTAGTGAAGAGAACTGGCGTTGCAGGGAGACAGCAATTTTTCCGCCAAAAGGTAAGTAAGGGGGTGGGGGAGCAGCTTCACAGAAATGTCCGCAGGAGAAAAAACAAAAAGATTTGGTTTTGTTCAAATAACTTCTGTATTTTTCTCCCTCGGACATTTCACTTTCGATTAATTCATGGACAACCTGCTGAGCGAGTATGAAAGCCATTGCCACCCCAGGGATCCTCCGGGGAGCGAATGGCTTTCATTATTTTCCTTGGGAGATTTGTGCTGCTTGTGCAGCCGATTTCCCAATGAAAAAGAAAAAGAAAAGGGGAAAAAAGATGGCCGCTACCATAGAAAAGGAAAATGGACTTTGTCCCTTTTCCATATGGCGATGGCCATCTCTATTTTTTCCACTGATCTCCAATCCCAATGGCAAGTGGGGATGGCGGAAGAGATTGAGAAAGGGGATTGGTGGATTTGGGGAGGAGAGTGGGATGGAGAGGCAACAGGGAGAGACTCCCATACGTTTTCCACATTACCAGAAAATATAAAAAAGAATTGCAACACCCGGGGATGGGCCCGGGTGGCTGGAACAGCGGGTGGAGAATGTCGATTCTCGCATGCTGGTCCAGCCACCTGATTGACTGCGCAGCCTTCCCCGGGTCCAAAATGGATTTATTGGCATAAGTAATTTATACACAGAGGTTCAAAAATAGTCATAACATCCTACTTCAAAAATAGTCATAACATCCTACTTCAAAAATAGTCATAACATCCTACTTTTAAAAGCTACTTTATTACATATTTGAGCTTTCAGTGCATTGTAGTGCCTGACCTACACGTGTTTCACTCTTTGAGCTTATTCAGGGCATACTATTGTGTACTCTTTCATCAATCTATTTCAATTGCCACTGTAATGTGGGTTACACATGAGATGGGCATATGTTTATGACTGTGGTTTCTATATTGGAGAACGTATGACGTTTTGATACTTGTTACTACTTAGGTCAAAATGGAAGGTACTCCCTCAGAGCATGCAATTCATTTACACCCATCTAAGTATGAGGGTTCTAGTGCCACTTCTTGTCTTCGGTGTGCTGCATGCAAGCACAACAAGCAATTTGACATAAATGCACTGTTCTGACTGTAATTCAGATCTACTTTGGGTGTACACATGTCATCTCGAAATTTTATCGTGTTACATACATTGTTATGGTTGTTACCCGTTAAAGACCTTCAGGGCTTCTAATAGTGCCCACAACACGTGTTGGGAATCAACCGTGGTTCATAATACAAGTTAACCAGCATTACACAAACCCACTATATGCGCTAAATCTCTTTCGAGATTTCCTGGCAAAGGAAAATTTCTTGTAGTTGTTTTCCTATCACTCTCAAAATATTCCCTTCCTTCCATCCCCATTTCTCTTATCCCTTTTTACACTAGGTTGTAAGCTATGAAAATCGAACACACTTGAGATGTTATGCCTAAAAAATGTGTATAACAAGGAATCAAGTGGTTTGAGGTCACTGTGACTCAGGGCTAGCTGAGAACTGGGACTCCCTTCAGGGTGTTACCCTGTGATCTTGTCCAATAAACACTACATTAGTTCAGCAATGTCACATCAGCATGTTCGTTTGGTGGCACTTGCCATTTTCTACAATGCAAGCTCAGAGATAACCTTGCGTTACCTTTCAATTTTTTGGTTGGTCAAAATATTATGAAAACGCTTTGAAACAATGTCCCGATTGTTACAATTGGAAGGCGGGGCGAGGGGGGGGGAGTACTACTGTCACTCTTGTACCGCAATCTCTTCAGTCCCCAAAATGTTCAAACTTACCATCAGTTCTTTGTTCAGTACTGGTTTCAGACTGCACATTTGATGACATTTCAAAATGTATCCATGTGTATGTAACAAAGATAGTCAATCATTATTTTTTTTTCAGCAGAGTGCTACAATTCAGAGATTGGCCTGATTCTCTTAAAGCAGCTTCACAATGCTTTTCATCTGAACCATGTGTCAAATTGTCCACAGCTCTCCAGACCTTGTTCCTGCACTTGAGATGTTGCTGTCACTGTGGTGGAACATGTGTAATGTCAATGACTTTGAAGTGTTCTGTGCGGTTCCAGGAGTTATTGCTGTGGCTTCCATTGTTTCTGGAATCTATTCATAAATGCAGCGGGCAACAGGCTTGCCCCAGGGGTTTGAAACGACAGCCTCGGGGCACACATAAGCTTGCTCATCACGGCCACAAGTTGCAGATGTAGATGATTGTTTTGTTGTCAGATGTTCAGTGTTTTCAGCCTCATGCATGATTCATGAGGCTGAAAACAGCTAGACCTCTCAGAGAGCCTGCAGATATACTCATCCCAATCCCACTGGGTTAAAGGAAAGTGCTGGCCCTCCTCTGTCCGCTATTCGCTGTAAGAAGGTTAGTGGGACGTTTGCAGTCCAGCGATGCTTCCTCACAATTTGTTTCATGTTTGCTACTTCTTCTGCTATGATACTCCTGAAGGTCAGCTGGTTTGGGATGCATGGGCAATCAGACAATCATGTCCCACTTCAGATAACCATCACACCATTTCATTCCTTCACACCTTTGTTGGATATTCAGTCACAGGGGGTCAAAACCTTTACATTTAATATGCATCTTCCCAGACTTTCACTTCCAGCAAGGGATCCAGACACCACATACGCATCCAACCATTTCCGGTTTGGCACACTGATGCCAGGACCATTTTGGCAACATACTTTGTCCCACCCACACTTTCAGAATGCAGAATGCAAATTTGCAAATTTGGGTTGTTGGACTTCACACTGTTTTTTACACAGGCATTGCAAGTAAATAGTCCATGTGGTACAAAGGGCTCTACCTCGCTTGCATTGTACAAAAGTGGAGGGACATCTCACGAGAGATAGGACCTCATCAGGGGTTGGGCAGAGTGGTAAAAATGTGGTGGTAATGCTATTCCCACTGCATTACCGCTCCACCCAATCCCGATTTTGGGTGAACATTGGAGGTTTACCTACAGCTTTGAGTTTTGCGATTACCAAAGTATAAAGGTAGAGATGTTTGGAGAGAAGAGATGTAACCCCAGAACCACGGGTGGACTGGACGGTTGGCAAGCACCATGACCGAGTAGAGTCAGAGGCAACTAGTTGAGATGTGAACCCAGGAAAGGAAGAAATATGACAGTACACCAAAGTTTTGACATGGTGGTTCGGTGAGTGTTCTTTTCAACCCACTGGAAGTCTGCAGAGAAGTCCACGAGGGCCCCTTTGGAGGAAATATGGTTCTAATAGTCTGAAGGGAAATGTTCTACGAGGAGGAAAGCGCTTTGCCTGTGGAAAGACAGCAAGAGGATGCAGAGGTCATTGGTGACGTTGTGGGCCACCATATTATTTTTCAACTTTAAAGCATTACACTTCCTGAAAACATGTGCCCTTTTCCCATCCATCACACTACTAGTCCATGCCAGAAGTTGATGCAGCGCCAAATATGTGACATGGAGCAGCAGATACACTGGTTGTAGGCAGACCTAGCACTGGGCTGGGCTCCACCGGTTCTGGCATAAGTGAGTCAAGCAATTTTGAGCCCTGCCCTTTTTGTATTTTTTTTTTTTTATAAATTAAGCACCGGTCACGTGCAAATGTTATTCGAGAAGAGTTTCTCAAGGGCATCTAAGAGATGGCCCAGACATCTCTACATTTTCTGCGGTTTTAGGAATTGTGAATCTGCTATACGGTGAAGGGTGCAATCTGAGATGACAACAGCCATCTCTTAATGTCCTCCAGTGGAAATCCTTGTGAGTTTAAAACAATGAAATCCATTATGAAAAATGCAAGAAGGAGCAGTCTTAGGGTGGTCAGGTGTATTCGGATTCAGGGTACCAAGTGAGTTACAAAATAGATAATCCGTTATGTTTATTCAGAAAGTGGCACTGCTCTGCGGTCTACACTCTGCACTCTGCATAAACAATCATTTTTCAAAGGATTAGGAAGGCAAGTGATAAAGGGCCACATTTGTCAGTGTGGCAGCAAGAATTGTGCACGCTGTTATCTGTGGGGGACTTTTAATAACTATTCACTGCATAATAATCATTCCTTAATGATAAAGTCACATTTAGCGGATCCCCACCATCAATCAACCAGTGAGAAGAATAACATCAGCCAAGGAACAGATGTTTATATTCATCAAAAATACTAAGGCATCATTCATTGGACTATAAATAACATGTGAATACCAATTCAAGGTGTTCGGCAGTACAGACTTTCACAAAAGTGTCCGGCATTTGCTGAGTTGTTGCAGTCAACGTACAGTTTTGCATTATAAAACATTTTACAATATTGTGACACATTAGCCCACATTTCGAGCTTGGCTGTGCAATAGGAAAGGTGCTAAATCCGCCCCTATGGACAGTAATCGGTTTACTGACACTTTTACGGCACTTTACATTCTGAAATAAGATGCAACGTGGGGGAGTTTTCTCGAGTGACGAACCCGAGGGATCCTCCATATTACCCCCAAAGATGGGAGGAATGTTTGTGGGAGTCATATGGGTTCCAAATATGGGAGCTAACACACATTTACTGTCACTTGTAATCTGACGATAAATCCGCCAGACCAAAAGGTGGCAGAAGTGTCTGCGCTGTTGGTAATTTCTCCAGAATTGCTGTCAAACGCTTAATGAGGCCCATTGGCCTTTTTACCTCTTTACCTCTTTACCACCGTCCTGTCGAAGGACAGTAAAGATACATTTCAAGTGAGTTCTCTTCAAGAGACAAGCCCCCTGTTTCCCATAAAAAAAAGTGTGTTTTAAAGTTGATCCCCCTGTGTGGATAGAAGTCACATATCACACTGAATGGCTGCAGTATATTTTCTGTATCTCATAGAAATATCCTCAATCCATGATGTTCCAAGTTGATGAACATGGAAAATATTTTTAGAGTTTCTTTTTCTCATTTTCTGTCTCCATATTCTACTGCTGGGCACAGATGTATATAACCATGGGTCAAGGTTTCATAGCTGCTGCTGGGGGTCTGGGGGAGGGGGTCATCTACGTGATGCAAGGGGAAGATAGCAACCCTTTCCCCTACAGACCTGTCGACAGTTGCTTGCGTAAGTGTTATATGCTCTGACGTGTCTCTTTAGATGTTGCATACACTCATCCAGTGTATTACCAGTACTTGAAGTCTGTGGCAGCTCCCAGGACTTCGGCTGAAACTGCGACTCCTCAGCCTCCCAAAGGACTGTGCTGGGTGATCGAAAGCCACACCGCTCCCACTTGCGGGGCGTGTATGGTATTTGGATTTCACAACATCTCCCTGGGATGCTGATTGGCTCGATTGTGTGGTATATCAACGAAGGAGCAGTATCTATATAAGGGAAGAAAGACACCAGGAAGAAAAAGTGCAGGAAAAGCTCCACAGGATACAAACACATTACACAACCTGTTGAGCACATGGACTTATTCTTTCTCACTTAGGATTCCAAAGTGCCCAATGCTGTAAGCATGAGTTCATAGGGTGATTTAAAGTTTGCATTGTTTGCATTGAGGCATGCTTCTTGGCAGCAGGATGTCAGGCACACCTCAGTTCATATTCAACTAGGGTACCCATATAGGAAAGGGGACATGTGTCCCTTTTAAACAAATCAGGAATGTGTAAACTTCAATCTCAGAGCCCATGAGTTCAAGTTCTTTGAATAACCAAAACGAAGGTGGGAAACGCAACACCGCTCAATGCGCTAGGACTAAGCAATCGGGAAATCAGAGTCGCAGTGAATCCACCTTCCCTCAGTCCAAACAGGTAAGGAAAAAAAGAAGCCTGGTATATCTGCACGCCTACCCTTGTGTTTTCATAAGAACTTGCATCAACAATTCGGACACATAAACATGAACTTAAGGTTTTACATATATTTTAATGGATTCAAAAGTGATTTCAACAAAAACAGCTTGCAAGACATAGACAGGTATATTAGAACAAGATGCCTGTCATAAACCAGTAGACACAAAAATGTACACATTTATAACTTTCCATAATCCTTCACATTCCTGCACAAAGTAGCATTTCTCGATTGCTCACACGTTGTGCTGTACTTAAAAAAATACTTTTTCAAGAGACTGGGTCGACAAGTGATAAAGTGTCACATTTGTCAGTTTGGCAGAAAGAGCTTTGCATGTTTTCAGCTGAATGACTAGATGGATGGCTTTTAATATGTTTGTATTGCCTAATTATAAGTCTACAAAAAAGCGCGTCCTGAACATATTCCACTTGGTGAGCAGCACACCATGGCTCATGGATCAGAGGTTTACTTCATCAAGAATGATATGGCATAATTATTGGAAACATACATTACGTTGATTAACACTTCAAACCGATCAGAATTGTCTTTCATTTTTTTCAAAATTGTCCTCAAGAGCTGAGCTGTTTAGTCAAACAAGTTTTGTTTCTCAATACTGTTTTGATCAGTCTCCTTTATTAATGAGTTTTGAGATCTTCTGCAGATGTGTAACAGAGCACAAGGGGAACAGGCACGTCATTTCACCAAAATGCCTGGGGCAGCAGATGTGACGTCACATGACCCTTGACCCCCTGATGACATCACAGGAAGTGATGTCATTTGACCCCACCCCGAAGTGATATTGGGAGAAGCGATGGAACAATACCTTTCACCCGTTGACAAAAGAGGAAGTGGCATCACATGGCATTGTACACTACAAAAAATATGGTTATGCTATCACTATAATGTGATGTACATTTCATACAAGATTGGATCGCCATATGTATCGTTAAGATCAGTGTGTATAGGCCCATATCACCAAATTACTGTGAATGCAAGCAGACGTCCATGACCATATGATAATGATGTGTTATTATATGGCACTTACGCTTAAGCGCTTTATATAGAAGTAATCACCCAACCTGTGTTGGTACTCATTTATCGCTGAGTTGAGGCGTTTAAGAACAGACTAAATTAGTGACTCACCCCCTGAAGTGTGCCTGAAATAAACCTTTAATGAGTCTAGCGATTATTGTATAGCATTCCAGAAAGACACATTATTTGGTATTCCTATTATTTCTTATTTAGGGTCAGTGCTGAAAGTGTTAGACTTGTGGCACTCCTGTTCTTATTTTCTTTTCTTTTTTTTAAGGGGCCTGAACAAGAAAGTCAGCCACTCCAGATGTAAAGAGCCACATGGTGCTGGCCACAGCTCAGGAGCTTGCATTAAAAAAAATTAAAGAAAATATAATTTCTTTTACATTTTTTTTAGAGGTTGCAAGGGAGACCACAGTGGTCGCAAGAGAGACTTCAGAGGTCGCAGTTGTGACCTCTGGCGAACCCCAAATGACGTCCATGAAGGGCAAACACAAGCAATGGAAAAGATATGTTTCATCAGAATGTAGTTCTGGACCATAGTCTAGAGCTAGGAATCATTACCAGAATACAACAGGAAAGAGCTTCACTTCTGATGGTTCATCGTTGACCAGATTTCAACACCATAGAAACAACACGGTCTTGTTGTAAACAATTAAAAAACGAGAAACCATGCCTTTTCCTGCTATGCAACCTGTACCCGGGGCACGTTACCAATGTAGGTAAGACAGGCTCCCAGCATCCTACACTTCCTGAAGGACCTAAAGATTCTTCTCTACAAAGAACATCTCACTTGTCATTGATCACATTCAACCCTATATCTCCCCCTGTGGTGTACCCCACATCCACTGCTGCTCATATTCATCTTGGCTCCTCTTCTACCCCCGATTGTGCCCCCCTTGTACAGTGCTCCATTGCTTTGCAGCTAGTTATCTGCTTTATCTATTCCATGCTTACATACATATATGCATACATACAGCGAAACATTACACAGCCACGTAAGTGGCTGTGTAGTTATGGTTAAATTGCTGTTTCCATAGGAAGAACACTTTTTGGGCGGCTTATAACTGCGCTCCCCCTGGACAAATCCTCACCAAACTTTTGTGCACGCCTACAGCCGAACCGCTGGACGGATTTTCACCAAATTTGTGGCAGGAGCAGGAGATTGGTCCCAACAGCGTGCTTTTGTAAATTTGGTGACAATCCGTCCAGTAGTTTTCTTTAAAACAACCAAAATGTATGTCTCAAAAAATTAGGTATATCTATGTCCGCTCCACGGTCACACTTCCCTGTTCACTCCATGGACAAGAATCGCCAGCGTCATGTCCGCGGACATGTGACATGTTTGCTGATTGGATGTTGAAGAGCAGGAAGTGCATCATATTGATTCAATGTGCCCGCCATCTTTCATTTGTGTTTTGATGTACACGGACATCGCCGCTAAAACATATAAAAGAACACAACATTGCACTTGTTAAACTTATCAAATACTGTCTCGGAAGGTGAGGGTTGATGAGACTGGGATGGGATGTGGCATCAGGAAGTAAAAAAGTGGTGTTTTTTTGTCACGAAAGTCATATGGTAGATTTGAAGTTGTTGCTTAACCCTTTAAGTGCCATGGGTATTTCTCCCCAGTGCCAGAGCCTTTTTTGGTGATTTTGGTATGTGGCCATTCAATGGCTTGTAACTTTTTTGTTACATGAGATATCTCGGCCAAATTTGGCTCCTTTTTTTCCCACATGTAGGCGGTCGTAACGCCACCCAGGAATCCCAGGTTGCTGTAGGGGGGGGAGAGAAAATAAGGAAAAAGTGCGAAAATTTTGGGTTTTTTCAAAAAATGCCAATAAAATGATGTACAAAGAAGCCTGTGGTTTTTTCCTTGTAAGAGCTAAAAACAAATGGTTTGCTGTGCTGAGTTCCCCAATGTGTTGGCTTTCAGGAACAGGTTGAGTGGAAATGGAAAAAAATTATTTTGATGGGGTTATCAACCGTTTTGTGAGAGGTAGGCGATTTTTGCCATTTTTGCCAATTGGACATGCATGGACGGAATGGAAGAAAAGGGCAGGAAAGCCAAATTGGAGGACAGAAAGGCATATATTTCTGAAAAGTAGACAAAATTCCAAGTTTAGGAAGGGGTGATTTGTATAGGTCAGGCAACAACTAGGTAGGGGAAACTGCCATCGAATGGGGGAAAAGCGGGAAAATGACTGAAAAAAAAGGTATGTGTTGGACATGGTTGGCTTGGTACGGCAATGGCTTCTATGAATTCTGAGAAAAGCAATGCTCCGCTACATTCCCCCGACTCTTGCAGTTAGGAGAGCATACCATTTATGTAGTGTTTGTACAAAACAAGCAATACCACAAGCCAAACACTGAGCCATGGTACACAGGAGTTTTACGCTCACGGCCTGACCAGACGCACTTAGCATGTGTAAATTGGGAAAACCAATGTGGTGAGGAACGGCAGCCATACATTTTTTGAAAGAGCACAGGCAGACCTTTTCAAGGGTAGGTGACTTGTGCAGGTTACAAAAGTGTATGGTGGCTAAAGCAGCGAGTAAATGTAGGTCACATTTGGGAAAAGAAAGGGTTGTGAGACAAAGGGCTCCAGCAAATGGGTCAAAACGTTATGAAAACCACACAAACACAACACATGGCCTACCGTCCCGCGTTCCCACAGGTGTCCCGATGAAAACGGTACCTCACATGTGTGGGTGCACCTACCTGGCCGCCAAGGGGAAAGCCTAAAACACAAGTAACCCCAAGTCTGTTGGCAGAGGGAAATCTCAGACATTCTGCCGAGCGGCGCAATTTACAGATATGGGCCTCGGGTGTCCAAGCCACCGAGGAAAACAGGGAACCCCATGCATTTTCGAAAAGAGGACACCCGTGGGAATCCGCAGAGGTGTGATTTGCGCCCATCGCCCCAGATTTTTTTACCCAGACAGCCCTGCAAAGTCGGAAATGTGGCGAAAAAAACGTTTTTTCCGCACATTTCGCTCGCCGCACCCATCGAAACACGCCCCCCACAACACATGGCCTACCGTCCCGCGTTCCCACAGGTGTCCCGATGAAAACGGTACCTCACATGTGTGGGTGCACCTACCTGGCCGCCAAGGGGAAAGCCTAAAACACAAGTAACCCCAAGTCTGTTTTCACACCGGAAATGTCACTCAATCACATCATACAGATATGGGCCTCGGGTGTCCAAGCCACCGAGGAAAACAGGGAACCCCAGGCATTTTCGAAAAGAGGACACCCGTGGGAATCCGCAGAGGTGTGATTTGCGCCCATCGCCCCAGATTTTTTTACCCAGACAGCCCTGCAAAGTCGGAAATGTGGCGAAAAAAACGCTTTTTCCGCACATTTCGCTCGCCGCACCCATCGAAACACGCCCCCCACAACACATGGCCTACCGTCCCGCGTTCCCACAGGTGTCCCGATGAAAACGGTACCCCACATGTGTGGGTGCACCTACCTGGCCGCCAAGGGGAAAGCCTAAAACACAAGTAACCCCAAGTCTGTTTTCACACCGGAAATGTCACACAATCACATCATACAGATATGGGCCTCGGGTGTCCAAGCCACCGAGGAAAACAGGGAACCCCAGGCATTTTCGAAAAGAGGACACCCGTGGGAATCCGCAGAGGTGTGATTTGCGCCCATCGCCCCAGATTTTTTTACCCAGACAGCCCTGCAAAGTCGGAAATGTGGCGAAAAAAACGCTTTTTCCGCACATTTCGCTCGCCGCACCCATCGAAACACGCCCCCCACAACACATGGCCTACCGTCCCGCGTTCCCACAGGTGTCCCGATGAAAACGGTACCTCACATGTGTGGGTGCACCTACCTGGCCGCCAAGGGGAAAGCCTAAAACACAAGTAACCCCAAGTCTGTTGGCAGAGGGAAATCTCAGACATTCTGCCGAGCGGCGCACCTTACAGATATGGGCCTCGGGTGTCCAAGCCACCGAGGAAAACAGGGAACCCCAGGCATTTTCGAAAAGAGGACACCCGTGGGAATCCGCAGAGGTGTGATTTGCGCCCATCGCCCCAGATTTTTTTACCCAGACAGCCCTGCAAAGTCGGAAAAGTGGCGAAAAAAACGCTTTTTCCGCACATTTCGCTCGCCGCACCCATCGAAACACGCCCCCCACAACACATGGCCTACCGTCCCGCGTTCCCACAGGTGTCCCGATGAAAACGGTACCTCACATGTGTGGGTGCACCTACCTGGCCGCCAAGGGGAAAGCCTAAAACACAAGTAACCCCAAGTCTGTTGGCAGAGGGAAATCTCAGACATTCTGCCGAGCGGCGCACCTTACAGATATGGGCCTCGGGTGTCCAAGCCACCGAGGAAAACAGGGAACCCCAGGCATTTTCGAAAAGAGGACACCCGTGGGAATCCGCAGAGGTGTGATTTGCGCCCATCGCCCCAGATTTTTTTACCCAGACAGCCCTGCAAAGTCGGAAATGTGGCGAAAAAAACGCTTTTTCCGCACATTTCGCTCGCTGCACCCATCGAAACACGCCCCCCACAACACATGGCCTACCGTCCCGCGTTCCCACAGGTGTCCCGATGAAAACGGTACCTCACATGTGTGGGTGCACCTACCTGGCCGCCCAAGGGGAAAGCCTAAAACACAAGTAACCCCAAGTCTGTTGGCAGAGGGAAATCTCAGACATTCTGCCGAGCGGCACACCTTACAGATATGGGCCTCGGGTGTCCAAGCCACCGAGGAAAACAGGGAACCCCAGGCATTTTCGAAAAGAGGACACCCGTGGGAATCCGCAGAGGTGTGATTTGCGCCCATCGCCCCAGATTTTTTTACCCAGACAGCCCTGCAAAGTCGGAAATGTGGCGAAAAAAACGCTTTTTCCGCACATTTCGCTCGCCGCACCCATCGAAACACGCCCCCCACAACACATGGCCTACCGTCCCGCGTTCCCACAGGTGTCCCGATGAAAACGGTACCTCACATGTGTGGGTGCACCTACCTGGCCGCCAAGGGGAAAGCCTAAAACACAAGTAACCCCAAGTCTGTTGGCAGAGGGAAATCTCAGACATTCTGCCGAGCGGCGCACCTTACAGATATGGGCCTCGGGTGTCCAAGGCACCGAGGAAAACAGGGAACCGCAGGCATTTTCGAAAAGAGGACACCCGTGGGAATCCGCAGAGGTGTGATTTGCGCCCATCGCCCCAGATTTTTTTACCCAGACAGCCCTGCAAAGTCGGAAATGTGGCGAAAAAAATGCTTTTTCCGCACATTTCGCTCGCCGCACCCATCGAAACACGCCCCCCACAACACATGGCCTACCGTCCCGCGTTCCCACAGGTGTCCCGATGAAAACGGTACCTCACATGTGTGGGTGCACCTACCTGGCCGCCAAGGGGAAAGCCTAAAACACAAGTAACCCCATGTCTGTTGGCAGAGGGAAATCTCAGACATTCTGCCGAGCGGCGCACCTTACAGATATGGGCCTCGGGTGTCCAAGGCACCGAGGAAAACAGGGAACCCCAGGCATTTTCGAAAAGAGGACACCCGTGGGAATCCGCAGAGGTATGATTTGCGCCCATCGCCCCAGATTTTTTTACCCAGACAGCCCTGCAAAGTCGGAAATGTGGCGAAAAAAACGCTTTTTCCGCACATTTCGCTCGCCGCACCCATCGAAACACGCCCCCCACAACACATGGCCTACCGTCCCGCGTTCCCACAGGTGTCCCGATGAAAACGGTACCTCACATGTGTGGGTGCACCTACCTGGCCGCCAAGGGGAAAGCCTAAAACACAAGTAACCCCAAGTCTGTTGGCAGAGGGAAATCTCAGACATTCTGCCGAGCGGCGCACCTTACAGATATGGGCCTCGGGTGTCCAAGCCACCGAGGAAAACAGGGAACCCCAGGCATTTTCGAAAAGAGGACACCCGTGGGAATCCGCAGAGGTGTGATTTGCGCCCATCGCCCCAGATTTTTTTACCCAGACAGCCCTGCAAAGTCGGAAATGTGGCGAAAAAAACGCTTTTTCCGCACATTTCGCTCGCCGCACCCATCGAAACACGCCCCCCACAACACATGGCCTACCGTCCCGCGTTCCCAGAGGTGTCCCGATGAAAATGGTACCTCACATGTGTGGGTGCACCTACCTGGCCGCCAAGGGGAAAGCCTAAAACACAAGTAACCCCAAGTCTGTTGGCAGAGGGAAATCTCAGACATTCTGCCGAGCGGCGCACCTTACAGATATGGGCCTCGGGTGTCCAAGCCACCGAGGAAAACAGGGAACCCCAGGCATTTTCGAAAAGAGGACACCCGTGGGAATCCGCAGAGGTGTGATTTGCGCCCATCGCCCCAGATGTTTTTACCCAGACAGCCCTGCAAAGTCGGAAATGTGGCGAAAAAAACGCTTTTTCCGCACATTTTGCTCGCCGCACCCATCGAAACACGCCCCCCACAACACATGGCCTACCGTCCCGCGTTCCCACAGGTGTCCCGATGAAAACGGTACCTCACATGTGTGGGTGCACCTACCTGGCCGCCAAGGGGAAAGCCTAAAACACAAGTAACCCCAAGTCTGTTGGCAGAGGGAAATCTCAGACATTCTGCCGAGCGGCGCACCTTACAGATATGGGCCTCGGGTGTCCAAGCCACCGAGGAAAACAGGGAACCCCAGGCATTTTCGAAAAGAGGACACCCGTGGGAATCCGCAGAGGTGTGATTTGCGCCCATCGCCCCAGATTTTTTTACCCAGACAGCCCTGCAAAGTCGGAAATGTGGCGAAAAAAACGCTTTTTCCGCACATTTCGCTCGCTGCACCCATCGAAACACGCCCCCCACAACACATGGCCTACCGTCCCGCGTTCCCACAGGTGTCCCGATGAAAACGGTACCTCACATGTGTGGGTGCACCTACCTGGCCGCCCAAGGGGAAAGCCTAAAACACAAGTAACCCCAAGTCTGTTGGCAGAGGGAAATCTCAGACATTCTGCCGAGCGGCGCACCTTACAGATATGGGCCTCGGGTGTCCAAGCCACCGAGGAAAACAGGGAACCCCAGGCATTTTCGAAAAGAGGACACCCGTGAGAATCCGCAGAGGTGTGATTTGCGCCCATCGCCCCAGATTTTTTTACCCAGACAGCCCTGCAAAGTCGGAAATGTGGCAAAAAAAACGCTTTTTCGGCACATTTCGCTCGCCGCACCCATCGAAACACGCCCCCCACAACACATGGCCTACCGTCCCGCTTTCCCACAGGTGTCCCGATGAAAACGGTACCTCACATGTGTGGGTGCACCTACCTGGCCGCCAAGGGGAAAGCCTAAAACACAAGTAACCCCAAGTCTGTTGGCAGAGGGAAATCTCAGACATTCTGCCGAGCGGCGCACCTTACAGATATGGGCCTCGGGTGTCCAAGGCACCGAGGAAAACAGGGAACCCCAGGCATTTTCGAAAAGAGGACACCCGTGGGAATCCGCAGAGGTGTGATTTGCGCCCATCGCCCCAGATTTTTTTACCCAGACAGCCCTGCAAAGTCGGAAATGTGGCGAAAAAAACGCTTTTTCCGCACATTTCGCTCGCCGCACCCATCGATACACGCCCCCCACAACACATGGCCTACCGTCCCGCGTTCCCACAGGTGTCCCGATGAAAACGGTACCTCACATGTGTGGGTGCACCTACCTGGCCGCCAAGGGGAAAGCCTAAAACACAAGTAACCCCAAGTCTGTTGGCAGAGGGAAATCTCAGACATTCTGCCGAGCGGCGCACCTTACAGATATGGGCCTCGGGTGTCCAAGCCACCGAGGAAAACAGGGAACCCCAGGCATTTTCGAAAAGAGGACACCCGTGGGAATCCGCAGAGGTGTGATTTGCGCCCATCGCCCCAGATTTTTTTACCCAGACAGCCCTGCAAAGTCGGAAATGTGGGGAAAAAAACGCTTTTTCCGCACATTTCGCTCGCCGCACCCATCGAAACACGCCCCCCACAACACATGGCCTACCGTCCCGCGTTCCCACAGGTGTCCCGATGAAAACGGTACCTCACATGTGTGGGTGCACCTACCTGGCCGCCAAGGGGAAAGCCTAAAACACAAGTAACCCCAAGTCTGTTGGCAGAGGGAAATCTCAGACATTCTGCCGAGCGGCGCACCTTACAGATATGGGCCTCGGGTGTCCAAGCCACCGAGGAAAACAGGGAACCCCAGGCATTTTCGAAAAGAGGACACCCGTGGGAATCCGCAGAGGTGTGATTTGCGCCCATCGCCCCAGATTTTTTTACCCAGACAGCCCTGCAAAGTCGGAAATGTGGCGAAAAAAACGCTTTTTCCGCACATTTCGCTCGCCGCACCCATCGAAACACGCCCCCCACAACACATGGCCTACCGTCCCGCGTTCCCACAGGTGTCCCGATGAAAACGGTACCTCACATGTGTGGGTGCACCTACCTGGCCGCCAAGGGGAAAGCCTAAAACACAAGTAACCCCAAGTCTGTTGGCAGAGGGAAATCTCAGACATTCTGCCGAGCGGCGCACCTTACAGATATGGGCCTCGGGTGTCCAAGCCACCGAGGAAAACAGGGAACCCCAGGCATTTTCGAAAAGAGGACACCCGTGGGAATCCGCAGAGGTGTGATTTGCGCCCATCGCCCCAGATTTTTTTACCCAGACAGCCCTGCAAAGTCGGAAATGTGGCGAAAAAAACGCTTTTTCCGCACATTTCGCTCGCCGCACCCATCGAAACACGCCCCCCACAACACATGGCCTACCGTCCCGCGTTCCCACAGGTGTCCCGATGAAAACGGTACCTCACATGTGTGGGTGCACCTACCTGGCCGCCAAGGGGAAAGCCTAAAACACAAGTAACCCCAAGTCTGTTGGCAGAGGGAAATCTCAGACATTCTGCCGAGCGGCGCACCTTACAGATATGGGCCTCGGGTGTCCAAGCCACCGAGGAAAACAGGGAACCCCAGGCATTTTCGAAAAAAGGACACCCGTGGGAATCCGCAGAGGTGTGATTTGCGCCCATCGCCCCAGATTTTTTTACCCAGACAGCCCTGCAAAGTCGGAAATGTGGCGAAAAAAACGCTTTTTCCGCACATTTCGCTCGCAGCACCCATCGAAACACGCCCCCCACAACACATGGCCTACCGTCCCGCGTTCCCACAGGTGTCCCGATGAAAACGGTACCTCACATGTGTGGGTGCACCTACCTGGCCGCCAAGGGGAAAGCCTAAAACACAAGTAACCCCAAGTCTGTTGGCAGAGGGAAATCTCAGACATTCTGCCGAGCGGCGCACCTTACAGATATGGGCCTCGGGTGTCCAAGGCACCGAGGAAAACAGGGAACCCCAGGCATTTTCGAAAAGAGGACACCCGTGGGAATCCGCAGAGGTGTGATTTGCGCCCATCGCCCCAGATTTTTTTACCCAGACAGCCCTGCAAAGTCGGAAATGTGGCGAAAAAAACGCTTTTTCCGCACATTTCGCTCGCCGCACCCATCGAAACACGCCCCCCACAACACATGGCCTACCGTCCCGCGTTCCCACAGGTGTCCCGATGAAAACAGTACCTCACATGTGTGGGTGCACCTACCTGGCCGCCAAGGGGAAAGCCTAAAACACAAGTAACCCCAAGTCTGTTGGCAGAGGGAAATCTCAGACATTCTGCCAAGCGGCGCACCTTACAGATATGGGCCTCGGGTGTCCAAGCCACCGAGGAAAACAGGGAACCCCAGGCATTTTCGAAAAGAGGACACCCGTGGGAATCCGCAGAGGTGTGATTTGCGCCCATCGCCCCAGATTTTTTTACCCAGACAGCCCTGCAAAGTCGGAAATGTGGCGAAAAAAACGCTTTTTCCGCACATTTCGCTCGCCGCACCCATCGAAACACGCCCCCCACAACACATGGCCTACCGTCCCGCGTTCCCACAGGTGTCCCGATGAAAACGGTACCTCACATGTGTGGGTGCACCTACCTGGCCGCCAAGGGGAAAGCCTAAAACACAAGTAACCCCAAGTCTGTTGGCAGAGGGAAATCTCAGACATTCTGCCAAGCGGCGCACCTTACAGATATGGGCCTCGGGTGTCCAAGCCACCGAGGAAAACAGGGAACCCCAGGCATTTTCGAAAAGAGGACACCCGTGGGAATCCGCAGAGGTGTGATTTGCGCCCATCGCCCCAGATTTTTTTACCCAGACAGCCCTGCAAAGTCGGAAATGTGGCGAAAAAAACGCTTTTTCCGCACATTTCGCTCGCCGCACCCATCGAAACACGCCCCCCACAACACATGGCCTACCGTCCCGCGTTCCCACAGGTGTCCCGATGAAAACGGTACCTCACATGTGTGGGTGCACCTACCTGGCCGCCAAGGGGAAAGCCTAAAACACAAGTAACCCCAAGTCTGTTGGCAGAGGGAAATCTCAGACATTCTGCCGAGCGGCGCACCTTACAGATATGGGCCTCGGGTGTCCAAGCCACCGAGGAAAACAGGGAACCCCAGGCATTTTCGAAAAGAGGACACCCGTGGGAATCCGCAGAGGTGTGATTTGCGCCCATCGCCCCAGATTTTTTTACCCAGACAGCCCTGCAAAGTCAGAAATGTGGCGAAAAAAACGCTTTTTCCGCACATTTCGCTCGCCGCACCCATCGAAACACGCCCCCCACAACACATGGCCTACCGTCCCACGTTCCCACAGGTGTCCCGATGAAAACGGTACCTCACATGTGTGGGTGCACCTACCTGGCCGGCAAGGGGAAAGCCTAAAACACAAGTAACCCCAAGTCTGTTGGCAGAGGGAAATCTCAGACATTCTGCCGAGCGGCGCACCTTACAGATATGGGCCTCGGGTGTCCAAGCCACCGAGGAAAACAGGGAACCCCAGGCATTTTCGAAAAGAGGACACCCGTGGGAATCCGCAGAGGTGTGATTTGCGCCCATCGCCCCAGATTTTTTTACCCAGACAGCCCTGCAAAGTCGGAAATGTGGCGAAAAAAACGCTTTTTCCGCACATTTCGCTCGCCGCACCCATCGAAACACGCCCCCCACAACACATGGCCTACCGTCCCACGTTCCCACAGGTGTCCCGATGAAAACGGTACCTCACATGTGTGGGTGCACCTACCTGGCCGGCAAGGGGAAAGCCTAAAACACAAGTAACCCCAAGTCTGTTGGCAGAGGGAAATCTCAGACATTCTGCCGAGCGGCGCACCTTACAGATATGGGCCTCGGGTGTCCAAGCCACCGAGGAAAACAGGGAACCCCAGGCATTTTCGAAAAGAGGACACCCGTGGGAATCCGCAGAGGTGTGATTTGCGCCCATCGCCCCAGATTTTTTTACCCAGACAGCCCTGCAAAGTCGGAAATGTGGCGAAAAAAACGCTTTTTCCGCACATTTCGCTCGCCGCACCCATCGAAACACGCCCCCCACAACACATGGCCTACCGTCCCGCGTTCCCACAGGTGTCCCGATGAAAACGGTACCTCACATGTGTGGGTGTACCTACCTGGCCGCCAAGGGGAAAGCCTAAAACACAAGTAACCCCAAGTCTGTTGGCAGAGGGAAATCTCAGACATTCTGCCGAGCGGCGCACCTTACAGATATGGGCGTCGGGTGTCCAAGCCACCAAGGAAAACAGGGAACCCCAGGCATTTTCGAAAAGAGGACACCCGTGGGAATCCGCAGAGGTGTGATTTGCGCCCATCGCCCCAGATTTTTTTACCCAGACAGCCCTGCAAAGTCGGAAATGTGGCGAAAAAAACGCTTTTTCCGCACATTTCGCTCGCCGCACCCATCGAAACACGCCCCCCACAACACATGGCCTACCGTCCCGCGTTCCCACAGGTGTCCCGATGAAAACGGTACCTCACATGTGTGGGTGCACCTACCTGGCCGCCAAGGGGAAAGCCTAAAACACAAGTAACCCCAAGTCTGTTGGCAGAGGGAAATCTCAGACATTCTGCCGAGCGGCGCACCTTACAGATATGGGCCTCGGGTGTCCAAGCCACCGAGGAAAACAGGGAACCCCAGGCATTTTCGAAAAGAGGACACCCGTGGGAATCCGCAGAGGTGTGATTTGCGCCCATCGCCCCAGATTTTTTTACCCAGACAGCCCTGCAAAGTCGGAAAAGTGGCGAAAAAAACGCTTTTTCCGCACATTTCGCTCGCCGCACCCATCGAAACACGCCCCCCACAACACATGGCCTACCGTCCCGCGTTCCCACAGGTGTCCCGATGAAAACGGTACCTCACATGTGTGGGTGCACCTACCTGGCCGCCAAGGGGAAAGCCTAAAACACAAGTAACCCCAAGTCTGTTGGCAGAGGGAAATCTCAGACATTCTGCCGAGCGGCGCACCTTACAGATATGGGCCTCGGGTGTCCAAGCCACCGAGGAAAACAGGGAACCCCAGGCATTTTCGAAAAGAGGACACCCGTGGGAATCCGCAGAGGTGTGATTTGCGCCCATCGCCCCAGATTTGTTTACCCAGACAGCCCTGCAAAGTCGGAAATGTGGCGAAAAAAACGCTTTTTCCGCACATTTCGCTCGCCGCACCCATCGAAACACGCCCCCCACAACACATGGCCTACCGTCCCGCGTTCCCACAGGTGTCCCGATGAAAACGGTACCTCACATGTGTGGGTGCACCTACCTGGCCGCCCAAGGGGAAAGCCTAAAACACAAGTAACCCCAAGTCTGTTGGCAGAGGGAAATCTCAGACATTCTGCCGAGCGGCGCAACTTACAGATATGGGCCTCGGGTGTCCAAGCCACCGAGGAAAACCGGGAACCCCAGGCATTTTCGAAAAGAGGACACCCGTGGGAATCCGCAGAGGTGTGATTTGCGCCCATCGCCCCAGATTTTTTTACCCAGACAGCCCTGCAAAGTCGGAAATGTGGGGAAAAAAACGCTTTTTCCGCACATTTCGCTCGCCGCACCCATCGAAACACGCCCCCCACAACACATGGCCTACCGTCCCGCGTTCCCACAGGTGTCCCGATGAAAACGGTACCTCACATGTGTGGGTGCACCTACCTGGCCGCCCAAGGGGAAAGCCTAAAACACAAGTAACCCCAAGTCTGTTGGCAGAGGGAAATCTCAGACATTCTGCCGAGCGGCGCAACTTACAGATATGGGCCTCGGGTGTCCAAGCCACCGAGGAAAACCGGGAACCCCAGGCATTTTCGAAAAGAGGACACCCGTGGGAATCCGCAGAGGTGTGATTTGCGCCCATCGCCCCAGATTTTTTTACCCAGACAGCCCTGCAAAGTCGGAAATGTGGGGAAAAAAACGCTTTTTCCGCACATTTCGCTCGCCGCACCCATCGAAACACGCCCCCCACAACACATGGCCTACCGTCCCGCGTTCCCACAGGTGTCCCGATGAAAACGGTACCTCACATGTGTGGGTGCACCTACCTGGCCGCCCAAGGGGAAAGCCTAAAACACAAGTAACCCCAAGTCTGTTGGCAGAGGGAAATCTCAGACATTCTGCCGAGCGGCGCAACTTACAGATATGGGCCTCGGGTGTCCAAGCCACCGAGGAAAACCGGGAACCCCAGGCATTTTCGAAAAGAGGACACCCGTGGGAATCCGCAGAGGTATGATTTGCGCACATCGCCCCAGAATTTATTACCCAGACACCCCTGCAAAGTCCGGGGCACATTTCGGACTTTGCGGGGGTGTCTGGGTAATGAATTCTGGGGCGATGTGCGCAGATCATACCTCTGCGGATTCCCACGGGTGTCCTCTTTTCGAAAATGACTGGGGTTCCCTGTTTTCCTCGGTGGCTTGGACACCCGAGGCCCATATCTGTAAGTTGCGCCGCTCGGCAGAATGTCTGAGATTTCCCTCTGCCAACAGACTTGGGGTTACTTGTGTTTTAGGCTTTCCCCTTGGCGGCCAGGTAGGTGCACCCACACATGTGAGGTACCGTTTTCATCGGGGCACCTGTGGGAACGCGGGACGGTAGGCCATGTGTTGTGGGGGGCGTGTTTCGATGGGTGCGGCGAGCGAAATGTGCGGAAAAAGCGTTTTTTTCCCCACATTTCCGACTTTGCAGGGCTGTCTGGGTAAAAAAATCTGGGGCGATGGGCGCAAATCACACCTCTGCGGATTCCCACGGGTGTCCTCTTTTCGAAAATGCCTGGGGTTCCCGGTTTTCCTCGGTGGCTTGGACACCCGAGGCCCATATCTGTAAGTTGCGCCGCTCGGCAGAATGTCTGAGATTTCCCTCTGCCAACAGACTTGGGGTTACTTGTGTTTTAGGCTTTCCCCTTGGGTGGCCAGGTAGGTGCACCCACACATGTGAGGTACCGTTTTCATCGGGACACCTGTGGGAACACGGGACGGTAGGCCATGTGTTGTGGGGGGCGTGTTTCGATGGGTGCGGCGAGCGAAATGTGCGGAAAAAGCGTTTTTTTCCCCACATTTCCGACTTTGCAGGGCTGTCTGGGTAAAAAAATCTGGGGCGATGGGCGCAAATCACACCTCTGCGGATTCCCACGGGTGTCCTCTTTTCGAAAATGCCTGGGGTTCCCGGTTTTCCTCGGTGGCTTGGACACCCGAGGCCCATATCTGTAAGTTGCGCCGCTCGGCAGAATGTCTGAGATTTCCCTCTGCCAACAGACTTGGGGTTACTTGTGTTTTAGGCTTTCCCCTTGGGCGGCCAGGTAGGTGCACCCACACATGTGAGGTACCGTTTTCATCGGGACACCTGTGGGAACGCGGGACGGTAGGCCATGTGTTGTGGGGGGCGTGTTTCGATGGGTGCGGCGAGCGAAATGTGCGGAAAAAGCGTTTTTTCCCCCACATTTCCGACTTTGCAGGGCTGTCTGGGTAAAAAATTCTGGGGCGATGGGCGCAAATCACACCTCTGCGGATTCCCACGGGTGTCCTCTTTTCGAAAATGCCTGGGGTTCCCTGTTTTCCTCGGTGGCTTGGACACCCGAGGCCCATATCTGTATGATGTGATTGAGTGACATTTCTGGTGTGAAAACAGACTTGGGGTTACTTGTGTTTTAGGCTTTCCCCTTGGCGGCCAGGTAGGTGCACCCACACATGTGAGGTACCGTTTTCATCGGGACACCTGTGGGAACGCGGGACAGTAGGCCATGTGTTGTGGGGGGCGTGTTTCGATGGGTGCGGCGAGCGAAATGTGCGGAAAAAGCGTTTTTTTCGCCACATTTCCGACTTTGCAGGGCTGTCTGGGTAAAAAAATCTGGGGCGATGGGCGCAAATCACACCTCTGCGGATTCCCACGGGTGTCCTCTTTTCGAAAATGCCTGGGGTTCCCGGTTTTCCTCGGTGGCTTGGACACCCGAGGCCCATATCTGTAAGTTGCGCCGCTCGGCAGAATGTCTGAGATTTCCCTCTGCCAACAGACTTGGGGTTACTTGTGTTTTAGGCTTTCCCCTTGGCGGCCAGGTAGGTGCACCCACACATGTGAGGTACCGTTTTCATCGGGACACCTGTGGGAACGCGGGACGGTAGGCCATGTGTTGTGGGGGGCGTGTTTCGATGGGTGCGGCGAGCGAAATGTGCGGAAAAAGCGTTTTTTTCCCCACATTTCCGACTTTGCAGGGCTGTCTGGGTAAAAAATTCTGGGGCGATGGGCGCAAATCACACCTCTGCGGATTCCCACGGGTGTCCTCTTTTCGAAAATGCCTGGGGTTCCCTGTTTTCCTCGGTGGCTTGGACACCCGAGGCCCATATCTGTAAGTTGCGCCGCTCGGCAGAATGTCTGAGATTTCCCTCTGCCAACAGACTTGGGGTTACTTGTGTTTTAGGCTTTCCCCTTGGCGGCCAGGTAGGTGCACCCATCACATGTGAGGTACCGTTTTTGTCGGGACACCTGTGGGAACATGAGAAGGTATGACACCTGCTGTTGGCGACGTGTTTCGGTGAGTGGACACAGGGAATTGTCTCTGAAATTGGCCGGAAATGAAGACAATTCTGAGACATTTTGCTCTGGCCACCCACCGAAACACACCGCCAACAACACGTGGCCTACCTTCCCGTGTCCCCACACGTGTCCCGATGAAAACGGTACCTCACATGTGTGGGTGCACCTACCGGGGGCGCAAAAGGAAAAGGGTAACCGACTGGGAACCCCAAGCCATTCGCCACTGCCCATGTTGTTCATGTGGGCAACCTACAGATTTGGGCCTAGGGTGTCGCAGCCAGCAAGGGAAACGGGGAACCCCATGCATTTCCCAAAAGAGGACACCCGTGGGAATCCACAGAGGTCTGACTTACGCAAATCGGCCCAGAATGTAATACCCAGAACCACCAGCAAAGACCCACATGGGAGAAGGGTGCCCAAGGCCAGGGATATTACCGCCGACTTTGCTGGATGCTGGCTGCCCTGCGTTACAGCTTCTCCCCACCAAGGAGTCTCGTCAGTGTGCCAATACCTCCCCGAAGGGAAAAGCTGTAATGCAGCCCAGCCGCAACTCCAGGACAGTTGGAGGTGATTTGCCCAGACGGGCCATTCCCACCCACACCACCAACAATCCAGCCCCAGTCTCACCCACCCCACTGACAGTGGGCCCTAACCATAGAATAATAAAAAACAGTACTCACATAACGTTGCAGCTGCTCGGGTAGAAAAAGCTGTAAACAAAACAAAGAACATGTGTTACCTACGGTCACACCAGCAAAATGTAGCCCTCCCCGGGGGCAGATAAGGGGGGGGGCTGTCCTGCACCCCTCCCTGGGCTCAGGCGTCCGTTCCTAGGAGCAGATATCTGGTCCCAGGAAGGGCTACATGACTTGGCACCCACTCCATTGCGGGCGGGGGGGAGGGGGTCAACCCCCCATCCCATTCGAAAATTCCCTGACCCTTTGGGGTGCCCCACCGCCCCCCCCTAAAAACCGTTCCACTATTTTCATTTTTTTCTTTTGGTAACCCAACTCCCCTTGGTGCAGAGGGTCACATTGGTGTGCCAATCTGGCGCCGGGGTGCCCAAACCTTACTGGCCCACCCACTGGGGGGGCCTGTCCCACCATTTTTGGGGGCCCTCTCCCACCCCACCCCCAATGGCTGGGGGACACACCTCATGCAGGCCTCCCTGGGCCTCCTCCAAATGGCTGCGTGAGGTACACCCCACCTCCATTTGGGGTGAGGGGGAGAGGGCCACCCCAAAAGGTGGGGCGGGACCCCCAATAGATGGGGCAGTAAGGTTTGGGCACCCTGGGGGCAGATAGCCACACTAATGTGGCCATCTGCACCAAGCCAAGTTGGGTAAACAACAAAAAAATATACAAAATCACAGGCTGCTTTTTAGGGGGGGGCTGAGGGCCACCCTAAATTGGCAGCGCCTGATGTACCGCAACGGGGGGTGGCCCTCAACCCCCCCCCCACCCCAAATGGAGGGCCCCACCTCATGCAACCCTCCCTGGGGGCAGATATCTGCTCCTAGGAAGGGGCATCTGACCCCAGGGAGGGATGCATGAGGTGGTGCCCCCCCTATCTGCCCCCAGGGAGGGTTGCATGAGGTGGGGCCCTCCATTTGGGGTGGGGGGGTTGAGGGTCACCCCCCGTTGCGGTACATCAGGCGCTGCCAATTTAGGGTGGCCCTCAGCCCCCCCTAAAAAGCAGCCTGTGATTTTGTATATTTTTTTTTGTTTACCCAACTTGGCTTGGTGCAGATGGGCCCATTAGTGTGGCTATCTGCCCCCAGGGTGCCCAAACCTTACTGCCCCATCTATTGGGGGTCCTGCCCCACCTTTTGGGGTGCCCCCCCCCCGCCCCACCCCCAATGGCTGGGGGACACACCTCATGCAGGCCTCCCTGGGCCTCCTCCAAACGGCTGCGTGAGGTACACCCCACCTCCATTTGGGGTGAGGGGGGAGAGGGCCACCCCAAAAGGTGGGGCAGGACCCCCAATAGATGGGCCAGTAGGGTTTGGGCACCCTGGGGGCAGATAGCCACACTAATGGGCCCATCTGCAGCAAGCAAAGTTGGGTAAACAAAAAACAAAATGCAAATTCACAGGCTGCTTTTTAGGGGGGGCTGGGGGCCACCCTAAATTGGCAGCGCCTGATGTACCGCAACGGGGGGTGGCCCTCAACCCCCCCCCCACCCCAAATGGAGGGCCCCACCTCATGCAACCCTCCCTGGGGGCAGATATCTGCTCCTAGGAAGGGGCATCTGACCCCAGGGAGGGATGCATGAGGTGGTGCCCCCCCTATCTGCCCCCAGGGAGGGTTGCATGAGGTGGGGCCCTCCATTTGGGGTGGGGGGGGTTGAGGGTCACCCCCCGTTGCGGTACATCAGGCGCTGCCAATTTAGGGTGGCCCTCAGCCCCCCCTAAAAAGCAGCCTGTGATTTTGTATATTTTTTTTTGTTTACCCAACTTGGCTTGGTGCAGATGGGCCCATTAGTGTGGCTATCTGCCCCCAGGGTGCCCAAACCTTACTGCCCCATCTATTGGGGGTCCTGCCCCACCTTTTGGGGTGCCCCCCCCCCCCGCCCCACCCCCAATGGCTGGGGGACACACCTCATGCAGGCCTCCCTGGGCCTCCTCCAAACGGCTGCGTGAGGTACACCCCACCTCCATTTGGAGTGAGGGGGGAGAGGGCCACCCCAAAAGGTGGGGCAGGACCCCCAATAGATGGGCCAGTAGGGTTTGGGCACCCTGGGGGCAGATAGCCACACTAATGGGCCCATCTGCAGCAAGCAAAGTTGGGTAAACAAAAAACAAAATGCAAATTCACAGGCTGCTTTTTAGGGGGGGCTGGGGGCCACCCTAAATTGGCAGCGCCTGATGTACCGCAACGGGGGGTGGCCCTCAACCCCCCCCACCCCAAATGGAGGGCCCCACCTCATGCAACCCTCCCTGGGGGCAGATATCTGCTCCTAGGAAGGGGCATCTGACCCCAGGGAGGGATGCATGAGGTGGTGCCCCCCCTATCTGCCCCCAGGGAGGGTTGCATGAGGTGGGGCCCTCCATTTGGGGTGGGGGGGGTTGAGGGTCACCCCCCGTTGCGGTACATCAGGCGCTGCCAATTTAGGGTGGCCCTCAGCCCCCCCTAAAAAGCAGCCTGTGATTTTGTATATTTTTTTTTGTTTACCCAACTTGGCTTGGTGCAGATGGGCCCATTAGTGTGGCTATCTGCCCCCAGGGTGCCCAAACCTTACTGCCCCATCTATTGGGGGTCCTGCCCCACCTTTTGGGGTGCCCCCCCCCCGCCCCACCCCCAATGGCTGGGGGACACACCTCATGCAGGCCTCCCTGGGCCTCCTCCAAACGGCTGCATGAGGTACACCCCACCTCCATTTGGGGTGAGGGGGGAGAGGGCCACCCCAAAAGGTGGGGCAGGACCCCCAATAGATGGGCCAGTAGGGTTTGGGCACCCTGGGGGCAGATAGCCACACTAATGGGCCCATCTGCAGCAAGCAAAGTTGGGTAAACAAAAAACAAAATGCAAATTCACAGGCTGCTTTTTAGGGGGGGCTGGGGGCCACCCTAAATTGGCAGCGCCTGATGTACCGCAACGGGGGGTGGCCCTCAACCCCCCCCACCCCAAATGGAGGGCCCCACCTCATGCAACCCTCCCTGGGGGCAGATAGGGGGGGGCCCACCTCATGCATCCCTCCCTGGGGTCAGATGCCCCTTCCTAGGAGCAGATATCTGCCCCCAGGGAGGGTTACAAGGGGTGCCCCCTTTCTACTTCGGTTGGGGGGGCACCCTCCCATGGGGGGACACCCCCCCTTTCATTCAGTAAAAAAATCCATGGTGGCTAGTGGCCCCCATCCCTTCCCCCACCCGTTTCCCATCATTTCAAAAAAAAAAAAATTCATTTTACATTCCCTTGGGGCAGATGGTCAGCCATCTGCCCCAGGGTTCACATGCACGTGTCCCCATGCTTTGGGGTCGGGAGGGGGGAGAGGGCTGCTGACTTGAAGCAGCCCCCTCCCCCCCCCCCACCTCACAAAGAGATCCATGGTAGTCTAGTGGGTTGCTGGTCACGGATCGAGCGCTCTGCGCCGATCTGTGACCAGCAATGCCTCATATGTGGTGTCCTTGGAAAGGGGAGAAAGTCCCCTTTCCAGGGACACCACTTTCTGTTCAATCCCTGGTGGCCTAGTGGGCCCCTGGACCCCAAACCCCATCCCACCTCCCCCCATCCCTCAGATTATGATTTTTTTTTTTTTTATATATTTCCCTGGGGGCAGATGGCCAGCCATCTGCCCCCAGGGTACATTTTCATGTGTCCCCATGCTTTGGGGGCCGGGGGGGGGGGGAGAGGGCTGCTTACCTGAAGCAGCCCCCCTCCCCCCCAACTCTCAAACAGATCCATGGTGGTTTAGTGGGTTGCTGGTCACGGATCAGCGCTCTGCGCTGATCCGTGACCAGCAATGCGGCATATGAGTGGTGTCCCTGGAAAGGGGAGAACGTCCCCTTTCCAGGGACACCACTTTTAGCTCAATCCCTGGTGGCCCAGTGGGCCCCAGGGCCCAAAACCCCCTCCCACCTCCCTCCTTCCCTCGATTTTTTTTTTTTTTTTTATTTTTCCCCCCACCCCTGGGGGCAGTGATCATCTGCCCACAGGGGTCCCTGGCGCTGTGGCCCCATGCTTTGGGGCCACGGGGGAAGGGGGCCGCTTACCTAGTAAGCAGCCCCCCCTCCCCCACGCGTCACAAAAGGATCTTCTTTGATCCGTGACGTTGCTGCCCGCGGATCGAGGCGCCCTGCGCCCGATCCGCGGGCAGCAAAGCCACACAATGGGTACCGTTGGAAAGGGGAGAATCTCCCCTTTCCAACGGTACCCGCCTCGATCTCCGGCTTGAAATACAGCCGGAGATCGAGGCGGAAGAAGAAGGGCACTCACCTTCTCTTTCCAACGCAGCAGCCGAAAATGGCTGCTGCGTTGGAAATACTTTCAGTTTCACGCCGACGTGCGTTACGCACGTCGGCGTGAAACTGAAGGAAATCCAACCCCCGGGCAGTGAGGGGGGACCTCCCCCTCACATAGCCCAGGGGTTGGATTACAGTTTTGAGCGATCCCTGCTTTGCAGGGATCGCTCAAAACAAGATGCCAAAAAGGACGAGCTATCTCGTCCTTGGCACTGCGTATGCACTTCCAAGGACGAGATACCTCGTCCTTGGCATTTAAAGGGTTAATATAATGTCCATAAAGTACAGGAGAAGAATTACTGTGTCTATGTTACAATGTATTTAAAATAATATTGCAGCCAGACTGGCGCCCTAGAGTTTGAAATCTGAGGCAGCCACCTGCAGTGTTTGATGGAAACAGCGGGTCTGCAAGTTTATGGGAGTACCAGTTCTCATGAAATTGTTTAGACATGTTGTTACAAAGTGAGAATGTATTTGGATTCTGAGTGAAGGTCACTAGGTTTGCTTTTTTGGTTGCGAGCTCAGGAGGCCCACGCATCCGACTGAACCCATAAGGGTCAATTGTTTTTTGACCTTGAGCGAAAGGCAAAATTCACTAAGAATGCAGGGAGTGAAAGTTTGCAAAAAGGAACATTTGATAAGGTTATTCATTCTAAACGTTTGTGAGGCACATGCAATATCAGTTTATGAAGATTCTTTGGTGCCAGCACATTGCTTTCTGAGTTTTACAAAGAGAATGGAGAAGGTCAATATCGTGTAAATTTGCTTTTGACGACTCTACACCGGAACAAGACTTCATTTTTTATTACCTGAACATTAATTTTGGCAATGTAACTGAAGTACTATCTTTCTGTGTAGTTGTCATTTCATTGTAATTATGGAAAGTGCAGATTTTCGGCATTTCTAGACTACCACTAGATTCACCCATGTTCATCGCTAATATTTCTTTAAAATGTCATGTATGACCACATCGATTTGGGTATCAGTTTCCACGTTCTTTTTGTCTTTTTTTAAATTGTTTGCTGTGTGTTGTAATCGTTAGTTTAAACTGTATGCCGAATTAAGAAATCAATTGATGTATTGTAATAAAGGTTGGGTATTGATACGTATTTTCTGTTATGTTTTGCAAATAGTTACATGCTGCCTTACTGTGATTGCCATTGATTCCAGATGCCGAGTGATGGTTTGTTTCAATGGCAGATGCACGTACTTGTAAACGCCTGGATCACTGGGACTATTTTTTGGGAAAACGAATACTTTGTGTATGGGAAAAGAACAACATGTGCCTCACGATTAACTTTTTCCATCAGGAGCGCAGAAACAATTTTGCTATTTGCTTGCATATGGGAATAGTCCGATGTTCTCGGATACTTCATTGTGAAATAAAAGTACTTTACAAATTGTAAAGTGTTACTGTTTTCTTTTAAAAAATGGTTTATTATTTCATATTGTGATGTGCTATGTTGTAAGTCAATGTGTGTTCATTTTCAGGTTCTGCGTCATGGCACGTAGGTGCTTATGGGCGCATGTGGCTACACTGGAGATGAAAGTTACCGAGAAAGGTGTTGAATATCACTAGGGTTGGCTATGTAAGGGTCAGGGGCGGCCCATATGATTTAGTGACATCAGGGCAATTTATCTTAGCCAGATGCAGCAATGGATAACAATAGCACAAGATGGACGCGCTGTGCTGTCAGATTTCGTATGTTTCTAAAAGAGGAAAAATGAGGTAAGATGCACTGAAAATGTTTGCGATAGATCAACATGTGTAAAAAAAATACATGGTCGAACCCTTGCGATAATAATATTTTCTGATCCTTGCACTTGTGAAACTTATGAACTAATGTGTGGGGAGGTGAAGGTTAATGCTAATGGTTGGAATATTTCTGATGTGATTGTGAATGACTTTACAAAGTTTGTTGGGATTTTGTGCACACCTAATATGACAAATCATTTGTGTATTCTTTTGACAGTTTTGAAAAAAAAAATTGTTGCATTTACAGTAAATTTGCGTAAGGCTGATTGGCAACAACCGAAAAGCATGGTGTTGGAGATGTGGCAGTGTTTTCGTATTGTCATAATGTAGTTAAAAAAAATAGCGGTGCAGCTTCAGTCACTGAGGGGTAGGCTGTAGCCATGGGCAGTGGGCAGAATGCTGGGGTCATGGTATAAGGTCATGATCCGGACAATGTGGCTACTGTCTATTACCAGAACGGACAAAACATAGGATTAAAGAGGCTTTGTCAACCTGGGACTGGCTTTGTTGTAAAGCTGTTCCACAATAGGATACATTTGAAAGGGAAGAACATTGTGCTCATAGTAATATTGTGACAGGGTTTCCTTTCTGCTTTTTGCAGGCTGCAATGGAAAGCGAAGAAGGGCCCTGTGTGGAAAACCCGCCTTCCCTTTCTATGGTGGCCATCTTGGAAAAGGATTTTGTTTCCTCTGGCATCCCGGTGTAGGACAAAAAAAATCATCTTTTTTAGTATGAGTACTACTTTGGAAATCTAGATTGTTAATGGCATTCATCCCCCATTTTAAGGGTGGAATGGGGTTAATGATCCAGAGACCTCATTATGCACTCTCGCTTTGATTGGGCTGATAACTTGGCCTGGTGGCCCTTTATCCACCATTGCAGTCCCTTGAACGGAGAATGAACTCTACAATATTCCCATTAGCATAACACAAACTTTTAAAGGAAATGTTGGAAAATCGTATTGCGTCTATGTACTTTACAATGAAATATAAAGTAGATGGAGTCTAAGCATTTTTTTTTTACTTCCATTTTTTAACTGTGAAAGGTGGATCATAAAGGAACATTTATTTTGTTTATGGATGCATTTTTTTGGGGCGGACAGCTAAGAATGAAAGTTGTGGATGGACTGAGGAAAGAGGCACCCAACAGTAGTATGGAGGGGTAGGTGAATGGGGGAAAATGTTGTGTGTGTGTTATTTGTAAGCTACGGGCCGTGTTTCTCATGCTCCTTCATTACAGCAGTGCTGCTGTTTCTTGGGGAGGAGGGATGGCCTTAGCTGATGTCGTTTTAAGATAAATAGCATCAATGACATTTGTGATGTCATCTTTCAGAGAAGGGGTGGTCATTCCTGGCTATTTTGCTTAGTGGGTTTGAAAGAATAGTTCTCACACGTTTTTGACTGCGATGCAATTTGCTTTTATTTGTGCAAGTGGTTGGTTTATGTTGTCATATACATATAGTACATTGGGGGTTCTTGGTCCCCTTGTTGTCAGCCGACACGTGTTTCGACCCGAAGGTCTTTATCAAGGCTGATTCATTATTCAAAACCAAATGGTGTGAAAAACCATGACAATAGCTGTGACATACATCATAAGTGTACAGGTAAGGTGAGTGGTGTTTGGTGATAGTGACGTTTGAGAAAAACATATTAAATTGTCATAACATCAATACAATACAATGGGAGCCAAGGTGACAGCAAGGGAAAGAAGAGGAGGGAGGAAGGAGAGACAAGGTAAGCGAAGGGAACTGGGGGTTCCTGGTATGAATCACTTTGGAGAGTTGTGTCCTCTTACCTATTGGTACTGGCTTGTCGCTCCCTGTGGGGTCCTGGTTGGGGTGTCTGGTGCATGTGCTGCATTTGTAGTGGCTCCGGTTGGGCCCTGAAATACAGAAGTTCAGGTTGAGACCAGTTGTGGCCACGGGGTGTGCCAGGCTGGTTGGCGGTGGGCCCTTGGTTAAAGCATTACGAGCAGCAGGGGGTGGTCGCGTCTGGTCTGGGGGCAGTGCGGGGCAACCCAAGGAAGTTGGTGTGGCATTGGCATGGTGCCCGGGGGCTACCCCAAGGGTGGGAATTGGTGATGGGCATTTATGAGGCATGGTGGTACATACAGTGTGGTCCCGTATGGTCTATTGGTCCAACTGGGTATCCTGGATTGGAACCCTGAGGTTGGAGTGGTGCCTGGTGGCTGGTCCCATGGGTGATCAGCTAGGAGAGCTGGCGGGGACAGGTGGTTGAGGTAGAAAATGTACCCTGGTTAGGGCATGGTGGTAAGAGGGTGAGGTCCTGTATAGAATGGGAACCTGGGGTTGGGGTGGTGCCTGGTGGCTGCCCCATGCAGGAACCCCCAGTTCCCTTGACTTACCTTGTCTCGCCTTCCTCCCTCCTCTTCTTTCCCTTTGCCGCCACCTTGGCTCCCATTGTATTGTATTGATGTTATGACAAATGAATATGTTTTTCTCAAACGTCACTATCACCAAACACCACTCAGCTTACCTGCACACTTATGATGTATGTCACAACCTTACTAACCTGTTGACAGTTGCTTGCGTAAGTGTTATAGGCCTTATAGAGCTCAGGCGTGTCTCTTTAGATGTTGCATACACTCATCCAGTGTATTACCAGTAATTGTCACAGCTTTTCACAACACATGGTTTGAATAATGAATCAGCCTTGATAAAGACCCTCGGGTCAAAACACGTGTCGGCTGACAACAAAGCGAATTACATCACAGTCAAAAATGTGTAAGAACTATTCTTTCAAACCCACTAAGCAAGATAGCCAGGAACGACCCCCCCCTTCTCCTACTCAACAAATGAGGTGTTTCAATAAACCTCAAACAAGTTACCTGTGATCTTGCAACCTGTTTTTTCAACCAAGAATACAGAGCCCAGCGAGGTAATTTCCATGTCTAGAGCCAACTAATCCTCTATCTATATACATGAACTGTATCTGAATCCTCTTAAGAGGAATATAATAAATGGCGGATTAAGGCTACAGAAATCCAAACTAGTTTATATATGTATGCATGTGTGTGTGTGTTTTTGTGTGTGTGCGTGCATACATGTATGCATGCGTGCAACGGTGTGTGCCTATAAGTATGAATGTCAATAAGAGAGTATGTTGTTTATTTGTGCATGTGAATGGGAGCACTTATGTTTTCTGTGTGTGCATGTGAATGAGCGAGTGTATGCTGCATTAATGCATGTGCTTGCACATGTGCCGCAGATGTGGAGAGAGGCTAGCATTTGGGTGAACTACACTGGTGCAGTGGCAGGCAGTTTGAACATATTGGGCCTCATTCCGAGTGGGGCGGTAAGGGATAACGGGCACCGGTAAGGAGACCAGTGCTGGTAATCCCTTACTGCCCTACTACGAGTTCTCTTTGCGTGATCCCTCCTTTAACGCTTAGTTTTACCAGACGTTATGGATGGGACCTGCCAAGGGACTTCGTAGCTAATAACGGTACCGCAAATTGCGGTACCGTTATTAGCTACTTCCCCATTCCCATTTGAGCCCTATTGGGGCTCAAATGGGAATGGGGAATGGTTTTTTCAATGAGGACTTACAGGTCTCGCAACTGTGTGAGACTACACCGGTAAGTCCCCACTGAACGAGACTGCTGCCGGTACCGTTATTGGAGGCGCCATGACTACCTCCAATCTCGGAATGAGGCCCATTGTCTTAATCTAGAATGTCATATTATACTTGCATGGAGGGCAAAGTCAACATGATGAGTTTTGTTATGTGGCCATATTGCTCTAGATTGGTGTAGTCAGCCTTGACATTATTTCTTACTGTGGCATGGCATTTTTAATGGCAACAACAATAAAACCAACATGATGATCATTCATATGTGGCCATACTGGCATTCATTGTTGATCCAAATCTGGACATATTTCCTTACTATTGCATGCCATTTATGGGCATCAAGGGCAAAGCAAAATACATTGGATTTTATGTAGCCATACAGGACTACATTGGTGCATCCAGTCTAGATAGATATTCTTACATATGCTTTCTTGCTGTATCATGGCATTTCTTACTGACATTAAGGATTGAGTGTTCCTATGTGGCCATGCTGATCTACATTGGTGCAGCCAAACTGTATATACATATATTTTGCTTGTTTTGTTTTTACTTACGCACTGGTGTATGTTCCTACACGGGAATATTTCCATGCATTGGCAGAGCCAGCATGGACATGCTTTCTCATTGCCATTAAAGAGTCTCATATGGGAAGACAGGCATATACTGGTGCAGACGGTATGGACAGGTACATGTACAACTTGCATGAAAATGTTTAATTTTGTATGTATTTATTTGTTGTATATTTGGTTACACTATTTGATAAAGTGGCCTTTAATAATAGTAAAAGAGAATCAAATAGTACTAAAACTTGAAACTAATGACAGATCTATGTTCACATCTATGTTCAACTTCAGACAGACCCTGATCAGGTGGCTGAGAGCTAATGACATCTAACTACTACAACTGGCATAACCCCTAGATGCACTACCCCTGACACAACTGTATATCATAACCCCATGACTATCAGGACACAGGTACCCGGTTACTTCACTGTTCCTTGACCTGATCCTGTGTACATATGTGTATATATCTGATTATTGCAACATTGATGATGTCTGTACTTTCCTACTTATTGTAACATTGATGAGGGCACAAGCACTCGTTTTTTCGATTCATGGAGCACATTGTGAGTGGCTTACCTGAGATGTGCGCAGAATCGGTGTGGGCTCAACACATCACAGCGACACCGCGAACACCTTCCACGAGACGCCCGTCGAAGGCGCATACCGCCTAGCTCAGTCACCTAAAAAGGGGGCAGCACACGTGGAATGGGGAACAACAAGCATAAATGTGGGCGTTACATGCGAAGTATCACAGTAAAATACTTGCAACGCCCACACGCAAACTAACAACACATATTCATGGAATCAAACAGGGCTCACCAGCCTGCGTCAAAAGACGCGCAAACCCAGAAAATCGTCTGCCATGCGAAAACTGGCATAAGCCTCACTGACACCCAAAACAATGCTTAAAAGTTAGTGTGAAAAATAAACGCATGTATACAGCTACAATGAATGTACCATTTCTCACAGCAGTGATCGTGGGACACGGCAGGAGGAGGAGGAGGATAGACAGGCCTGCTTTTTTTTACCCAGGACCAGCCTTTTTGGGATGCTTGATGACCTAGTCTATGACAGGTATAGGTTTCCACCTCGTATCATCTTAGACCTGGTCAATGAGTGGGAGGATGACCTTACATCACCCACCCTGTGCTCCCAAGCACTGAGCCCCTTGAAAAAGTACTGAATTTTTGGGCACTGGGTCATTTCAGCAGACAACTGCCATAGTTGGGGGTGTTTCACAGGCCACGTAGTCACGCTGCCTACACCAGGTGTTGGCAATCATGACTGCAAGCCCCTCTGTCTGCATGCACATATGCATGCCCAGAACACCTGCAAAAATGAAGGTCGTGGTCCAGGACTTTTATGGAGTGGTACACTTCCCCAAAGATCTTGGTGCCATTGATTGCACCCATGTAGCCCTACGTCCAACCAGGGCCACAAAGCACATCTATCGCAATTGTAAGCACTGGCATTCCATCAATGTGCAGGTTGTATGTAGTGCCAAGGGAATCATTACCTCTGTATATGCCAGCTATCTAGGGTCCACCCATGATAGTTTCATATTCAGAATGTCACCCCGAAACTGCTACTATATGCACCACCAGTAGTGTGCAGGATCATTGTGGCAGCATGTGTCCTGCACAATGTTGAAACACAGTGTGGCATACCAGTGGACATGGTGGTGCCCCCACATCCCCAACCACAAGTATGCCCACTGCGCATGGGATGGGAAAGGGCACGTGGCGAGGCAGCCCGTACCCAGCTTGTGGCACAATTTTTCACTTAGAATCCAACCCCTGCAGAGTGCACACAGGCCTGGCACATTCCAGGTGACAATCGATGATGACAAAGGGACACTGTCCCAACCTTACTACTTAAAGTAACCCAATCTTGTGTGAACAAAAGGCACACATTGAAGAAGCAGTATGCCATTAACCCCATGCAAAAGTACACATCTAAATGCTGGTATATCACCAAACCCTCCCAAACTTCATGTCACCCGGTTGCTACACCATGCTGTGGAATGCAATGTCAAAAGGGACAAATAAATGCCCAAAACATAACACCACTGTCACAAAGTGCACTCCGATAAACAGAACTAGGTCAGAAATAACTCACTCTCACACATCAAAATAAAATTGTACACAGGAACATCCATTGTCCAGCATAACATATCATAAACACAGGACCCAACAGTGACACTATCAGACAGTGACCAATCACAATAGCACAAGTGCCTCAATGTGACTAAACTACCACATGGACCCCTTCTATCTTGAGTGTGGCTCTGCTAACTAAACAGGGCAGGGAAACGCAGATAGCAGGAAGGCCAACAAAAATGGAGACAGGCAAGGTAATACATGAACAAAAAGGTATGCTAACCATGCACTGGACAAACAATCATGAATCCACACTACGGGTGTATACACAGGTTGGACTTCAGACTGGCCACAGAAATAATGGAAGCCCAATGCCTCTGTGTAAGTTACTTTAACACGCTGCCCTCCTTGCAAGCCCATGGAAAGGGAAAGCAGGAGTGGCATATGTGTCTGGACCCTAAGGCACAAACAAGGAGTATACCAACATGAGACAAGCCTGTATGGGCCCAGCCGAAATACACAGTGGATGCCTCCAGATGCCACACACTATCACATGAATGCACAATATACAATATATATTTTTTTAAATACAAAAATGGCAATGGTGGACCGGGGAGGGCACCCAGGAGAGAGGAGGTGCATGGTGCACCTCAACACCCACATGCGGGGATGCTGATAAGAAAAATAAAACCTCCACGGGTTCATGGCCTGCATGGCTAGCATAGAGTGGGAGAGGTGTTGATGCTGTCTTCGTCCGCTGGTGTAGCATTAGAAGGTGTGCGTGGTAAGGGAGACTGACCACATATAGCCCTGGTCTGGTCCTCAATGGCAGTGACCATGCAGGCCTGAAAGGTTTGATTCTGCAGCATGATGGTACGGAGGTCCGCATGCACCATCTCACGGATGCACAGAGTTCCGCTTGTAAGACCTCACGCGATGCATGGATCTCCACTTGCAAGACCTCACAGGTTGCACGTAGTTCGACAGCGATGGTGTGCATCAACTGCTCTTTCTGCTGTTCTGCCCGTCTACTGTGGGATAACTCGAGTGCACCCAGAGTAGATCTGAGGGAGGTATTCGCTTCCCTCAGGGCAGCCCTGTGGGCCTCAGCCTTTGCAGTTATGGATGTGCGCAGAGCCCCCAGTTCAGCTTGTCGTGCCCTTTTGCTGGCCAACATGTCCAGCCTGTGTGAGCGGAATGTGGACTGCAATGCCTGTTGCTGCAGCTCCATCCGTCTTACGGGGGGAGAATGGAATTGGCCACCCTATCCATGCCCTGAGCAAACATCTCACATGATGCCCCTGTTGCTGTGCAATAGCATACATGGATTGCTCCCATCCAGGATTCCCAGGTGGCACACACCACCGTGTTGCTGGACCCCACACCTGCCAGACCCAAAGATACCTGGCCCTTGCTGCGCTGGCACTGCATGTGGCTGCAGGACTGCATTCCTCCCTTGATCAGCTGCCCCAGGAACAGAAGCCAATACATTGGAGCATGACCCTGCAGCTGTAACCACCAGAGATGAACATTCCAACACTGACTGGCCCATGAGGGGTGTACCCCCCTGCATGTGTTTGGGACAGCACAGCAGCCACAGTGGAATCACTCACCTGTGACAGCAATGAGGGTTCCATGTCCGTTTCAGCACCAGAGGCATAGACTTCCTCACAGGTGTACTCAGACACACCACTGTCCATGATGGTCTGTAGCACCAATGGCTTCTCATGGGCTACCACACCACGTCCTCCACTGGTGCCTGGCTGTGGCTTAGAATACATTTCCTCCTCAGCCATCTCCTCCTCCTCCATGTCCTCCTCCACTGCATCCAGTGCCTCATCATCTGCACAAATTCAAAAAAATACATTAATACACATGTAAATAGCACAGGCCACACACATATGTATCACATTGTTGTCAGCCAACACATGAACCTGCCATGTCACACATGGCACACACTCAGGCACGCATGCAGTGTCAATGAAAGGGAAGGGTATCATGAAAGCAGACATGGATGTGTGTCAAAGGGCACAGTAACACATGTACTGCATGGTGCATAGCACCTGCTTCACACACAAGCATGTGACTGGCATAGGTCTTCCACAAACATGACTGATTCTAATACACAGATGGCACGTAGAATAGCAATGCCAGAACTGTCAACCAGCCTCAGATGGAAGTTGAATACTACTGCCCATGAGACATGTATGATGCATGTCAGATGACATTACATGGAAATCACAATTTGAAAACACGCATGTGTCACAGGCTGCCACAACACTAGGGTGGTGTAATAAAGTGAAGGCAGGCACACTAATTCCATAATGCTAGGACACATTGACATCACTCAAGTGCAAGTGAATAGGCATGTTGAAGGGGAGAACAGGCTTAGAGGCGTGAGGGTGAAGTGCAGTATATGGGAACGACCTCAACTATTAATAAAAACACAAAACCAGTAATGTCAACATTGTGGCCTGATGGCAGTGTAAGGCAAGTGGAGTAATCATGTGTACATTGTTGACAGTGGGTTGTAGAGATACAGTAACCCCCCCGCCAAGTGCAGGGGATGGCTGGGAGGCAATGCATGGGTTAAAATGGTGGCTCAGAGCACTGTGTTGTAGCTGACTGTGTGGGCAGGTGACACATGCATTCTCTCAGTCATCTGGGACTACAGCAGGGGAGAGGAGGACAGAAATCACAACACATGAGGAAGCATCAGAAGTGCCTCTAGACCCAGAGAAGCTATTCCTCCAGTTACATAGAGGTAGGGAGGCTGTACCAAGAGGGAGGCCCCCAGCTCAACACAGATGATAACCACAAATGAATTGCCATGAGGAGCAACTGACCCTGAGGGAGTAAGAAAGGGATGATTAAAGACCAAGAGAAGGAAGTAAATACTGGAGATGGAGTTGCAGGTCCAGGGCCCATAGGGCCTTGCTGAGAATGCACAGGGTCAGATATGAGCACCGGTAGCCACTGTGAGACTGTTCCATCATCACAGCCCGAGGGAGATACCTGGCACCAAGCCTAAAGGACTTTTCACACAGTCCAGTCTGGGAAGAGAGTAGAATCACAGAAATCCTGGTAAAGCCTGTTGCAGTAGTCCACGATAGGACTAACCAGTCCTCTGGAGACACTGGGGGAAGGAAAGGAAATAATAATGCCTCTGAGGAGGAGCAGCTGGCAGGGTGACCACTCAGAGAGGTCAGACATGTGAGGATAGAAGGCAAGTGTTGAGTGGAAGATCATCACAGGCTATCCGCCACCACAGGTTGGAGCAGGAATAGGGCCAAGAGAGGCTGAACAGAGAGTGTCATGGAAGGAGGGATCAGGTGTGGTGATGATATTGTTTTTGTGTGCAGCACATGGATTCTATGCAGTCTGCATGACAACAAGCATGTGTCAGTCCAACATCACATGGTTCACACATGGCAGTCATGCCAATGTAGTTTGAACTGGTAGACAATCAAAACACATCCCCCAAGCAACATACACATGGCCTGGACACACAAGCATCACCACTTACCCAGACATTGCCTCATATATTGACAGGTCTCCCATGCCTTGGATCTGCTCCATTATAATGAAATCACTAGCAATATCCTCATGTACAGTGAGTTCATCGTCCTCTGGTGGTGACTCACTGCCAGTCTCCATAGTAGAGGCAAACTTGGCAGCCGGCTTATCTTTTGCTCAGCGTCAGAGGTCATTCCAATGCATCAAGACATCACCAGCTGTGCTCCTCTCATAGCCAAAGGTGCTAATACGGTCCGCGAGGCACTGCCAGTGGGCCATACGCTGAGCAGGCATATTTGTGCTCCCTGCCTGCACCAGCATTTCACGTCCCTGTTCCAACACATAGTCCATGAGCATGTCCACTTCCTGTTCACATAAACTGCTATTTCTCGACATGTGGGACTCCTATGCCGTGTCGGGGGTCTCAGCCTGTACCGCTACAGCAAGCTTCTGCTTCTTGCAAGGTGGTGCAGACCCTGAACTCAGGTAAGTAGGGGCTGCAGTAGAGGAGGACTGGCCTATGGCATCAGCCACTAATGTAACGACAGAAGGTCTGCTTACAGGTATCGGTAGCTGGGTGCTGTTGCCAGGACCCTGCGCTTCCCGTGTCATGCCCTTAGTGACAAGGGAATTGGCTCCTGAGTCACTCTGTGTTAGGCAGAATCATATGCAGGACCCTTTGGGAACACCACACACAACTAAGACTACAAGTGCAAGTACAAATTCACCTTTGGTACAAGCCTGTACTGCACAGTAAAGTAGCAGTGGCTGAGCAGACAGACTTATCTCAAGAGTAAAGTGAGCAGTACCAGAAGTTACACAAAGTACAGCAATAACTATGGTTCAAACAAACACTGACTCAAGGTTTCTGAGTAAAAGAATATACATGTATTTACACCATCAGTTATTAAACAATTCACTATTATAAAGCAGCAGAAAATCACAATTTTAATATACTACACCACACCCAATCAATTCTGGGCAAGTTAAGCTCAAAATGAAGTGTGTGAAAAATGGCACTCCAGCAATTTAAAAAGGGAGGGACAGACAAGGTTATTCAAAGTCAAGCAGCACCAAAAAGTTATAGGCAGGGCAAGCTAGAAAAGGCTTACTACAACTTGGATTCAAATCAATAGGCCTGGGCCAATGTTAATGGAGTCTTTGCAAAGGATCACACAGTTAATAATAGTTTGCGGTTAAGTCTTTGCCAAGAGTTCAAAAAGAAGTTGGTCGGAAGAAAAGTTATTTAAAAGAGTAGAGAAGGACAAGCCCTCGTATTGGAGAAAGATTTCGAACACTTTCAACGCGGTCGGACGGAACGAACAACTGGGTTTGCACAGTACCTTAGTAGAAGAAGAATGCTGTAGATGAGGCAGAAGTTCCTGGCAGGTCCTGCAGGCTCATGGTTCCTGAAGCGACTGTCGGACTGACAAGAAGGAGGAAGACTGGAGGTTCCTGCACTGCCAAGGGAAGAAACCAGCAGCAGAGTAAAGCAACAAATAAAAGTTGTGCTCCTTAAAACCCAAGCAGGGTCCACTGCTCCTGGCTATCCAGTTAACTGCAGCGATGAACAGAAAATTAATTGCGTGACATTTGGCAAACTGGTTGGTCCCACCAGCTCAAGGGAAGAAGATTCCTTGCAGATCTTTTCTGTCGTCGAAGTTTAGTGAATTTGGACCAACAGCTGCGCTTCACCGGGAGATTCAGTAGTTGCAGTAGTCCTCTTCCTTCAGCTTCTCTTCGGTTCTCTTAATCCAGTGGTGACTCTGCCTTCCAAGTCCCAAGGACCTGCTTTTTATGCAGTTTTCCCCCATTCAAACAGCCTGGCTGTCAATCACACAGCAAGGTGGCTGTCCTGGCAATCAAACAAGAGTGCGACTTGGGTCTCCAAGGCGACCCTGAGCAGGGGGCCTCAAACCCCTCCCTCATATCCTGTCCACCCAGACACTCAGGCACCTAAGGAGGGCTTCTGTGCAGAAGCCCACCAAAGGACGACGAACAAAGGAACCAAACCTGGTTTGGCACGCAGAGTAAAACACGAGAATGACCTTTACAGAAAGAAATGGGGAATACACCTGACCCGAACCAAATACAATTAAATAGGGTCCAGCGGACTAAAGTTCAAGGTTACTAACATAGCCTAAAACAGTACCAAGGCTATTTTCATAGTCCACGGTAGGAAACAAATGGTATATACCACTGCCACCAGCAAAATCTTAGTGAAAGGGGAATAAAATAATGTTCTATGAGAAACCGACAAAAAAAGATAACTATTAACCTTTTCCAGTACTCTATGGAAGATAGATTGTCCTGGGGCTGTGGATTTAAAAAGACTAGTAAAGTCAATGGTAACTTTACATGTTCTGGGAGACAGTAGTCAGTCCCAGAAAATGGAGATTAAAGTTGGAAGTCTGAAAAAGACAAACCTGTATCATTGCACTAAATTTGCTATGTAACACACAGTAAAGAGATGTTGTATGGAGTAGTTGAAGCTCCACAGTCTATGAACACAAAAATGTTAAACGTACACAGCAAAACACATGTAAGAGTGGGAAAAAAGGTTCACACTCATATCAGGTGAAAAAAATAAATCCTAGAAATCCAGCAAAGCTGCTGAGGACTCAGTAGGTAAGGGAAATTAGCCATTATGGAGAATACTCCCTAACACTCTGTTACACTCACCTGGTCTCTGCGGAGGTGATGGTGCACGGTTGCAGCCCTCCCTGAACTTGAATCACCCCCTTCAGGCATCGCCACCAGTAGAAAAGCTGTGAGTGGTGGTACGTGGTTATACTGCTCCTGCGTGGAGATAAGAGTGTGTGAGTGCGCCAATCTGTGATTGTTGTACCTCTCAAACCCTTCACCCCAAAGTACAGTTTCTGTGAGCACACGCCGGCCCATAAAGCTCATCTGTGAATTATGGAAGATAAGCTCTCCATCCTGCTACTTCTGGCAGTGGCGCGTTGAATGGCATCTGGTTCCTTCACTGATCCCTGTTAAGGATTAGTCGAGTCCAGCTGCGACTATGCTTCACCTTATGATTGGTAACTCTTTCTTGAGCTCTTGTGATGCTGTTTGTTCTCTTCATTGTCTGTATATGTTGCTGCTGTGTATGCCTGCAATAATGTCTCTCTTCTGTTTTCTTTCCTCAGATGGAAATGCAGCCTCATTGCAGCTGTGAGATGCGAGACGTGGCCGGATGGAAGATGGATGCAACCGCAATGCTCGACAGCAGATAAGTGATGGTTTAAGGTAAAGCGCGAAGTATGGCAAAGCGCAACCTTAAACTGACCGTTTTCTCGATGTCTAACCTTGTCTTCAGTTTTTCCTTGCAGTCGCTCCTCGACAATGGAGCATGTTGTGCTGCGATGCCAAGATGAAGATTTTGGCATTCCAGAAAGCGTAAAGCTGAATACTTGGTTTACCGAAGAGATGTACAGGTAAGAACAGATGCCCCCAGTTGGTAAATATGCTGGCAGGAAGCAGGATGTCCAGGAAGCAGGATCTTCAAAGGTAAGTCTGACCTCAGGCGATGGGGAGCGTTACGCTGCTTGCAAGTGCAGAATAACGTGAATCGTCTGTCTTAAGGATCGGGGCAGCTTATATAGCTGAGATTGTGGGCACGCCCATTAGGGCCAGCTTACCAGCCACACCCTGCCACTCCTAGAGAGTGAGCATGTGCAAAGGCAATCCATTAGCAGCAACACCCAAGAATACACTTGGGGGTGCTTATTGGATGGAATGTTCAAGGTTAATGCATCTGAAGTGCTATGTTGATAATAAAAGTCTTTTGGTGTTAAATGGATGTTCTTGTTTACTTTTTTTCATGAGCCTGGCGCCAAAGGCGCCAGCACAGTGTCCGCCCAGGTCTCCTGTGCATGCTACCCCTGCATGTCTGTGCCCCCGACTTCATGACCATGACAGCACTCCCCCTCAAGGCCCCTCTCAAGGGTGGTTCTCCTCCCGGTCCTGGTTTGGTGGGATTATTGCGATGGATCTGTCTGATTAAACGCGGAGCATGGACGTGTTCACTGGGTTCCCAAGTTCGATCTTGAGGTCCGTAACCTTTCCAGTCAATTAGGTAATACAATTTTGATCAAACCACCTTGGAGTCCAGGATGGATTTGACTTCATATTCTGGTTCTCCATCTATTACTTCAGGCACTGGCGGAGAACTAAGCCATGTATTGGATTTCATTGGTTTGAGGAGGGAGACATGAAATACGGAGTGAATTTTCATGTGAGATGTCAACTCCAATGTCATGGCAACAGGATTGATTATGGATTGTATAGTATAGGCGCCCAGGTGTCTTGGGTGGAAAGCTCTTTTCCCCTTCACGGGAATATATGTGGATGCTAACCACACCTTTTCTCCAATATGGTAGGCGGGAGCGTCCTTCCGATGTCGATCAGCAAACAGTTTTTTTCTTTCCTTAGCCTTGGTCAGATGCTCTGTCGCCTCCTTAAGAACCTTAGTGATGGTTTTATGCAAGTTTCTTTTTTATGGCTGGCATTTCCAGGGTATCGGGTGGTCAAATACTGATGTCCTCGGATGTCTTCCGTGCACAGTGTAGAATGGAGTTTGCCCTGTGCTTGTGTGAACTGAGTTGTTGTATGCATACTCACCTATCCAGAGACTATTTTTCCAAGAATCCTCAGACTGTTGCAACATATACCTGAGATATTGCTCTAAAGTTTGGTTGGTTCGTTCAGTTTGCCCGTCAGCTTGAGGGTGATGGCTTGTGGACCACCAGAGATCGATTTTGGCAATTGTACAACACTTTCTCCAAAAGGCAGAAACAAATTGAGTTCCGCGATCAGACACTAATATCGATGGAAATCCATGCAATCAAAGGATTTGCTCTAGGAACACAGAAGCGAGAGTGGACGCAGTTGGGAATCCCTGCAGAGGGATGAAATGGGCCCTTTTGGAGAATAAATCCACAATGACTAATATGGTGTATCCATTGCAGGTTGGAAGATCCGTGATGAAGTCCATCAACAGGGTATGCCAAGGTGATGGCGGTACTGTAAGGGGATGTAGTAAGCCAGCAGGGTTCTGTTTCTGAGACTTGTGTTGTGCACAGACACCGCAGGTTTCAATAAATTGTGCAATGTCTTTTTGCCAGTTTGGCCACCAGTATTTTTTTTTTTACCTTTGCCTGAGTTTTGGCTATTCCTGGATGTCCTCTCACTAATGAATCGTGGTAATTTGTGATGATTTGCTTTTGCAGTTCTTAGTCTTGGACATATAATCGTCCTTGGAAATAAGGTAGATTGTCTTAGATGGTGTACTGGTCACCTTTTAACAGCCATTCCTGTTGTGTTTATTGATCCATCGGGGATTGCAAACTGGTTCTTTGGTCATCCACAGACATGGTGGCAGCTATTGTGGTCTGAATCCTTTCCTCAGGAATTATGGCAACGGGGTTGGACGCTGTAAAAGCCTCTTTTTCTTCACTCATGCGTGACAGAGCGTCTACTTTCCGATTGCGTACTCCAGGTCTATAAGTGATAATAAAATTCTATACTGCGAAAAAGAGAGCCCAACGAAGTCGACGCGAGGATTGTGCTTTGGCGGCTTTTAAGTATTGCAAGTAACGGTGGTCCGTGATGACAGTGACCATATGTCTCGCCCCAAGAAGGTAATGTCTCCAGGCCTTGAATGCTGCTTTAATCACCAGTAATTCCTTATCTGTGATGGCGTAGTTCAACTCGGAGGCTGAACATTTGTGGGAAAAGAATCTGACAGGGTGTAGTTGTCCTGTTTCAGGGTATCGTTGTGATAATACTGGTCCCATGGCTATTTTTGAAGCACCTGTCTCAACTATGTAAGGTAGGTCTGGTCGTGGGTGACGAAGGACTGTTGCTGTAGTGAATGTTAGTTTCAACTTCTGGAAGGCTTCTTCAGCTTCTGTCGACCAATGGAACTTTTGATTTTTCTTTTACAAGGAGGTAATTGGATGTACAATTTGTGAAAACCCAGGTATAAACCGACGATAAAAGTTGGCGAATCCAAGCATGCTTTGCACTCCTTTCGTGGGTGTTGTAGAGGGCCATTGGAGGATTGCATCCACCTTTCGTGTATCCATATGTACACCTTGTGGTGTGAACATGAAACCGGGAAACTCGACCTCGGTTACATGGAAAAAACATGTTTCCAACTTGGCATACAATTGGTGTTGTCGAAGCTTCTCTAAGACTTACCGGAAATGGCCTACATGTTCTTCCATAGAATTTGAGTAGATAAGAATGTAAACAAGAGCGCAAACATCCAGTAGTTCACAGAGTACATAATTCTTAGAGAATTGGAACTCCGCTGGGGCATTGCATAGCTTGAAGGGCATGACCTGGTATTCGTGCAGAAGGCCGTTTTCCACTCATCTCCATCTTTTACTCTTACAAGACAGTATGCTCCTCTTAAATCCAGTTTTGAGTAGATTTGAGCATGAGCATGTTTCACTTGGTCCAGGAGCTCTGGTATAAGTGGTAAAATATATCGATTTTTTACTGTGATCTGGTTGATGGCTGTATAGTCGATGCAAGTTCTTACGTCCCCTTCCTTTTTAGGCATGAAGAATAAGGGCGAAGAGGCAGGTGACTTGGACGGGCGAATGAAACCATTTGCCAGGTACTGATCCAGGTAAATTCTAAGATGCTGATTTTCCTGTTCTGTCAGAGCGTAAATTTGGCTGCAAGGGATCTGTGCTCCAGGTACAAGATCTATTTGACAATCGTAGGGTCTGTGCGGGGGCAGAACATTGGCTTGCTCTTTTTTGAAGACATCCTGGTAATCTTGGTATTCAAGCGGTAGGGAGCTGATGAGACTAAACACGATTCCGTTCTTCTGTTTCAGATTGGTGTTATTTTTTTTTTAAACATGTGTCGGCACAATCATGAGGAAATGTCAGAACTCGTTTTCGCCAGTCGATCCTAGGATTGTGGGTTTCCAGCCAGGGCATTCCCAATATCATCTGGAACCATTTTCCGATTCTGCAACCTATGATCGAGTTGCACCGTCAGGTCTATGTAGTCTGCACACCTCTCAGGGGGAGTCACCACTTGTGCCAACACATCCTTAAGTTCTCCACATAACCCTCGATAAAAGAGTGTAGTCCTCTTCTCTTCTGGTCTGGGCTATGAAACAATTGAAGGTTGCAATATAGGTTAATAGATCTTGACTCCCTTGTCTGAGTGATAACAACTCGTTGTCCAGAGCTTGTCCATGAGTATGACAGGCAAACAATTTCTCCATCTCATGTTGGAAATTCCCAAAGTTCCGGAGTAAGGGGTCATTTTGATTTACCAAAGGTATAGACCAGTCCGCCACACTACCTCATAAATACGAGAGTACAAACGCCACTTTGGCTTGGTCATTAGGAAAGGCTCCTGGTCTGCGCAAGAAATGAAGGCGACATTGGTTCATAAATACAGCAAACTTGTTTGGGTCGCAGATGAAGCGTTTGGGAGGGGCTAGAGGCACTGCTCCTGGAAGAACCACCTGAACCGGTGTTGACTGTTGTGGAGTGGAAGAATGAGAAGAATGGGTCACTCCAGGCAGTGGAACCTGTCCTGCTTGTACTTGTAGCATTTGTCTTGCCAATTCGTCAATTCTTTCTCGAGTTACAATAATATCCCTCCGTAATGCATTGGTTTCCTGTCTTGAAGCATGTACTTCAGCCCGTAATTCCCCTAGTAAGAGGGCAAACTGATCTGTTTCTGAAGTTTCCATATCATCCAGGCAGAGAGAATTAGAGGCTTCACGTTCTGTTACTCTCACCTGGTCTCTGCAGAGGCGTTGGGGCATGGTTTCAGCCCTCCCCGAACTTGAATCACCCCCTTCAGGCCTCTCCCCCAGTAGAAAAGCTGTGAGCAGTGGTATGTGATGATACTGCTCTTGTGTGGAGATAAGAGTGTGTGAGTGCACCAATCTGTGATTGTTGTACCTCTCTAACCCATCACCCCAAAGTATGGTTTCTGTGAGAATACGCCAGCCCATAAAGTTCACCTGTGAATTTTGGAAAATTAGCTCTCCGTCCTGTTACTTCTGGCAGGGGCACGTTGAATGGGATCTAGTTCCTTCACTGATCCCTGATAAGGATTAGTCCAGTCCAGCTGCGACTATCCTTCTCCTTATGATTTGTAAGTCTTTCTTGAGCTCTTGTCATGCTGTTCGTTCTCTTTAATGTCTGTATATGTTGCTCCTGTTTATGCCCGCAATAATGTTTCTCTTCTTGTTTCCTTTCCTTAGATGGAAATGCGGCCTCAATGCAGCTGGGAGACGCGAGACGTGTCCGGATGGAAGATGGATGCAACCGCAATGCTCGACAGCAGGTGAGTGATGCTTTAAGGGAAAGCGCAAAGTATGGTAAAGTGCAACCTTAAACGGACTGTTTTTTCAATTCCTAACCTTGTCTTCTGTTTTTCCTTGCAGGCACTGCTGTCCACGATGGAGCGTGTCATGCTGCGGTGCCAAGATGACGATTTTGGCGTTTTGGAAAACTTAATGAAGTCAACTTGTGTGGTCATCCAGATTGCTACAGCCTTCCACATATATTCCAACCAAGTCCCCATTCTCTGTGCTGACACTGACCCACCTAGCACCAATGTGAAGGCACAGTGTTAGATGAAGGTGGTAAGGGATTCACAACACACCTGCAGTACCACCAAGTAGGATTTTGCACTGGGTGATGATCATTGTCATTAAAGATGGGAGTTGTCCTAAATCAGTAAGTGTGTGCCTGTCTCCTTGAGCATTTACTGATGTGCTTTGTGTTATTGGTTACACCTCCATGCCTGGAGCCACTCTCATTGGATATGTCCCTGTGCACATATTTTTCGTGAGTGGTGATGCAGTCTCATATTTCTGGTGCAGCAATACATTTAAGCTCCTGTCATATCAGGCTTGCATGACATCGCCTGACATATGTCATATCAAGTGGCACTACATCATGCATGAGCATGCAACATACCTGACTCTCACAATGAACAGGAGAGGATGATCCAGATAACAAATGTGCATCTGGATGATGTGTGAAGTATGCTGTTCATTGCTGGTGAGGTGTGGGTGTCAGAGGGAAAATTGTCTTTTTCATGTGTCATGTGTAATGTTGCTTCTGTGTTCCCATTAATAGAAACAAGAACTAATGCTAGTGAGATGGAGATTTGGAGAACATCTTCAAGGACTTGTTGAGTGAAACCCAGAAACCCAGAAGACCCAGCCTCTCTTTGATTCTCTTTGTGAAAGCTGGTATCCTCCACATCCAGAAACTGCTGCACAGCAGGCAGTGGCCCTGGTCCCAGTTATCAGAGAAGCACATCCATTCAGATGGAATAGCCCCACAATAGGATGCTGCATGTCTAAAGGTAATTTGTTATCAGTTGGAGGTAACAGGGGCTTGAGTATGATAGGCAGGATTGCGCTGGACATTGGAAGAAGCCTTCGGCCATGCTGTTTCTCACTGTCTCTTTTTCCCATCCCTGTCTCCTCTGATTCCCCTAGAGCAAAGCACTTTGGGTACAAGATGAAGGGGCAAATTCCACTCTCTCTAGGAGCAGGGATCGGTCCCCTAAAGCAGGATAGCTTTAGACCAGTCACATGATGAAGTTTGCCCTTAAAAGAAGGAGTCTCGCACCCCTTCAACAGAATACCTAAAGTTCCTTGAGGATCCTTCAACGCCAAAGAGAAGTTCTGGGGACTCTCTTCTGGAATTCTTTTCAGACAGTTGCACTGCCCAAAGCATTCGGCTGGAGTTGAAGAAGTATCCATCCAAGACAGAAGGAATTTCTGTCCTCTAATTACTGCCAGGGACTATCAGAAGTGATGAGTGTTGTGGAGAAGGACCCAGCCAATTAATCTGTAATGGATCTTCTGTGGCAGAAGAGCAGACCCTGAAGTTGAGTATCCTGTCCTAAAGCCCTTTCAAAGGTCACAGAGCATCCCAGAGGGCTGGACCAGCCAAATCTCTCTGTTCACCTGCACCAAAATGCTATGCTCAAGTTCCCTGCATTCTGAATCAGAGGGAAGGCGCTGGTGCTAGTTACTGCATTCTTGCGACCAGCTAAAGAATTTCACTGCAGATCTATCAGCAAGAAACTGAATTGCGTCCTAGCAGAGCCTGTCATCTTCCAGGCCCGAAGCGTCTGCTCAATGCCAGAAACCAAACCAACTCTCTGAGGGCCACTCAATGATATGACCTGGTAGTTAACACATGACTCAGCCCAGCTTGCCCGATGAACCATTACCTCATTGCTTGCACCACAATGCCCCATTGATGCATTGATCACCACTTCACAACCACCGCCTGTCAACTCAACATCACTCACCAACCTCTTCCAGTGGCTAAAGCCCAGGCCAACATTGAAGAGTTCTTGGGACTGCCCCATCATGCAGCACTTGAACTGCCACCATTCAACCACACCAGCACCTGCATTTGCCCTTGCTTGAGGGCTGCTTGCTGCCAGGGCTTCTGCTATCCTATGTTCCTGACTGAGCCTGATCAGCTTGCATCAATGTTCAACCTAGGTCTGATGCGTCAGCCCACCAAGAACCACATTTAGGTATTGTGACACTGAATTGCCTTCCCAATGTACGTGGGCCCTAGACACTGGTTAGGTCACGATTGTCCATCTTCAACAAGATATCCTTTTTAGTAGTACCTTACCTATCACCTCTGGAATTTATCTCGAAGTGCTAATTTCTCCAGTCTGTCACATCTACTCTGTCTATCCTCTGGGATGGGTTTTTGTACAGTACTCTCTTTTTGTTCTACTTGCAGATGGTGTGTTTTATTTGTGTTTACCAATCATTGAACGTTCCCTTTATTTTGGACTGTGATACTGTGTCATTTGAGTCACTACTGGTTCACCTTCACTCCCCTCTTAGCAGTAAAGCCTGTCCTCAGCTTGCATTACCACAACAGGAGAAGTAGGTATGTCTCTTAACTGTCCCTGTTTTACCTATATGATTGCATTATGTTTTAGTTTGTAGAAGCTTGAGGGCTGAGCAACCCATTTTGTCCCTGCTTCCCCTTGTACTCCTGCATGACAGAATCCAATTTGTCACACCTGGTGCAAGAGTTTAAATGATATTTCACCTGCAACATTAGGAAAGGTACACCCAATCTGTCAGATACATGTCATTTTGGCAGGGAAAACATTGCATTCTGCCGACATGAGTCCTTTCAACTTTAGTATTACCTTCCACATGCATCTGCTTTTGGACCCATCCATAGTGATTTTCTGGTGGGGATTGAAGGTTAGCAATGTGGCACACCCAGCGAGGATGTCTTTCACAACATCTGACAGTGTGGGTAGAACCCACTCTGAGACAAGTTAGGCGAGGCACCTACTACATTACATCCCTGTTTTGTCATAGACATGTATAGCCAGTGGACAAGTGTTGGGACACACACTCCTGCCATCCACCCATTGGTGTAGGAGAAGTGCTATCCTCACATCACGTGAGTTTAGTTGCAAATCCCCTTAAGTTACATCTTCTATTGTACACGTTATGATAACTGTGCCAGAGGTTGGCCCACCTATTTTTTATGCACAGGGACAAGGAAGAGGGACAAGGGGGCAAAGGGAGATGGAAGCTAGAGGATGCTAGGGTCATTGTGTAGTGTATACAATGGTTCTTGTTTGCCATAAGGTGTTTTTGCAGGTGGATGGAGTGATGGTGCATTTCATTCTGCCTGTGAGTTGACATTTGTTTCTACTGGGGTGTGGTGAGCCAGTGGGAATATCTGCAGAAGACTTTTTCAATGAATACGTGTATGTTTCCGTTGCTGCATATTAAGTAAGTCTGTCTGATCCATGTCCGTCGGCAGTTTTGGTACACAAATAACACATGTTTGAGCCACTGACAACCAGGGGTCATTGAACTGAGTTTTCTTTCACTGTGTGCGACCTGAGTAGGATTGTTCTACGGCAAATGTGTGAGCTCCTATACACGGGGGAGTCCAGCAACAGGACATTTTGGACTCAGACATTGGGTGGCAGTTGCCGCACAACATCAGGGATGTTGTAGTGCATCTGCATCTACACATACTGGCTGTGCTGTCATAGGAAGATGATATGGCATTGGTGTCTTTATGGTCTTAACAAGGTTGGAACCTACCTTCCCCATTAGTGGTGTCTGAATTGGCACATCACGTTGCACATGTATGTTTAATTTGTCAGTGATGTGTTGAGGCATGAGCTGATATGTGTGCTGGTGTGTGCATACTGCGCATGGTGGGTCCCAGAGGGCACGCAGAGCATGAACTCAGAAAATAACAATTGTTAAGGTGAACACTTTAAAAATAGAAATGATACGCCAGCAATGGGCCAAAGACGTTTCATGTATAAAAGGAAAAGACTAAAGTAAATGCATGAAAGTACTGGCAGGAGAGTATACCAGTATAGGTAATTGCTTGAAATTGCTTAAAATTAAATGCATAAAGGTCCTGGCAGGAGACTATACTAGGTGAAGGTACATTTTTACAGTAAATGTGTGAAAGTCCTGGCAGGATAGTATACCAGGTGAAGGTAAATGCTTATAAGTAAATGTGAAAAAGTCATGGCAGGAGATTACACCAGGTGATGATAAAAAGCTAGGAATAATTGTTAAAAGAGGCCTAGCAAGAATGCCTACCAGGTGAAGAGAAGTGTGTTGGAAAGATACCTGAAGCCCTGGCAGAGGAGAATACCAGGCCCATGCAAGTGTGTGTATAAGTGATAAAACACTCAGGGAGGAACCTGCCCTTGGGATTATGAACTGTGAGAATCTTAAGGAAGAAACATACCTTCAAAATTAATATTTTGTGATAACAAGAATCCCTAGGAAGAGTCATGCCTTTAGGATTCCAAGTTGTATCTTAAAGAGGAACAGAAATCTCATGAAGGGAAGTATTGTCCCCAAGAACTATGAATATTGTCTGCGTGGAACATTTTTGTTGGAGTTGAATCTTTTGGTTGGAAGTCAAAAACTGTCCTTTTTACACCTTAGAATCACATTAGAGTGTGAGGGCCAGTATAGGATTATGGACACAAGACATATTTTGTTGGACATCTTTACAAAGGATAGCCCCATTAGTGTTTGGTTGAGGTAGGGAAAAACCTCCCAGACTAGGGAAAATGAGATGTTTTTGTTTCGATAAAACACTATAGCCAAAACTATGAATCCTCTGTGTCCGCATCTCATTCCTGGCTCTTCAAAGCAGTCAATGGCATGTCAGATAGCGTGGAGTTCGGTGTAACAGGGATGTGTAAGAGAGGTTATGGGCCTCTGGCAATTGAAAGGCTGAGGGAGGCAAGTGGTGCATCAGCAGGGTCATTTGGTGTTAAGGTGTTAGATCTGTGAGTGCAGGTGGGGAATGATAGCAATGGAAGGATGTTGTATAGAATTACTGTGATAGGAGGTGCAGGGTTGATGGACAAGGGTACACAAGGAGGAACAAGGCAAAAGAGGTGCATTGACGGTGAAACAGAGTGAAGGGAAAAAGGGACAGTGTGCATGCTGTAACCAAGAACGTATTTGGTGTAAGTAGTTGACCTCAGTGATCATTTTTCATTTCATTTGATGCATGCAACACATGGGTGCACATGGCATAGAGCTATTGGTCCTCATTATGAGCTAAGCGGTGTGGCCAAAATGTGTGGTAATGCAGTGGTAGCATAGTCACATTACTGCACTGCCAAACAATGTGTTTGGAGGTAAGGTGAAGGAAAAACTGTTAGGCAGAAACCTGTGCAGTTCCCTTTGGGAACACTGCAAAAGATTTAGGACTACAGGTGTTAGCAGTAAACCCACTTGGTAGCAGTCTGTACCACCCAGATTTACCTGGCAGCTGTGGCTGAGCAGTCAGACTTCCCTCAGGAAGAGTTAGGCAGTATGCAAAGTATACACAATTGGCACTCAGACACAATAGCACAAGCAAACACTGACCAGAGCTTTGGTATCAAAGTATATAATTATTTATTTAAAAACACACTGTTTGAAACACTCCAGCACTCTTATTGTAAAACACTCTAAACACAGTTACTATTATGATATATACAACCCTTAGTCCTTATCAGACAAGTCTTAGTTAACACCACTTATTTCCAGACCGAGGTGAGCGCTTAACTATAGATGGCACTCCAATAAGTTCATGAATAAGCTAGGGAAAAAGACAGAATATGTGAAGATACACCACTCTAAGATTTAGGAACACTTTTAGCAAGGCAGAAGAGCAAAAGTTACTTGTGAGCCAAAGTCTATAGGCTGGGCCCACTCTTAGAGAGAGCAGAGCACAAATGCGCCCAAGATCACACAGTTACTCTAGGCTTTGAAAGTCTTGCAGAGAGTTCGAAAATAGTTTAGAGAGGCTCAGAAAAGTTTAGCCAGGGTGTCCCAGTCTAACCCAGGTTCGAAGGCCGGGGGCTAAATCTACCCCGTACAGTCGGTGGCAAGGGAAGCCAGGCGGAACACAGTACCTTAAGTGGGAAGGATCCTCCAGCGGTGGCAGTTGTTCCTGGCAGTGGGTGCAAGTCTCGGTGTCGTCCAGAGGAAGAGAAGATCTCGACTTGGAGAAGAAACCAGCCGCGGAGTTTTCCGGTTAAAGGTATTACCCTTTATTTCGCGGTCGTGGTAAAACGTGGTATTCCGGTTGCCGGGGTGCTTGGCACAGGCAAGGCGGCCACGAGATGTGACGGGAAGGCAAAAAGACGGTGAAACTGGTTATCCCCACCAGTCAAAGGAAGAAGACTCTCCGGCGGTAGATCTCCTCTGTCATTGGGAAAAGTGGTGAGACGGTTCAGCAGGGCTCCACCGGTGGTGTCGTCGTAGCAGGTCGGCTCAGCTTCTCCCTCGTCTGATTCTTAGGTCCTGTGGCGACTTCTGAAGTTCCAGTCCCCAAAGCCCTGCTTTTATGCAGAAAACCCCCATTCACTCAGCCTAGCTGTCACTCAAACATGCTAAGTGGTGAGCTGGCCGGCTCACCACTTGGGCCAATCAGGACGGAGTGCGACTTGAGTTGCCTAGGCAACTCAGTCCAGGGTGCCTAAATCCCCATCCACCCCTCCTAAGAACCCCAGACAGAGTGGGACCACTTTGAAGGGCTTCTGTGGAGAAGCCCGCCAAAAAAGTGGAACAAAGGGCTCGACTTGGGTTGGAGTCACAGAAGAGAACACAAACGCCATTTTAGAACCGAGTTTTGGCAAAAAATACCAACCGGAGAATTAATAATAATTAAATAAACCAGCGGTATGTTCGAGGCTATCGTAATTAAATAAATAAAGATAGTAGCCTCGAACAATGGGAAAATCCCATAGAGAAATATTCGCAGTTGAATATAAAAAGTAGTATCCACTGCCACCAGCCAAAACCTGATCAGGGGGGACGGAGACGTGCCCCCTCGACTAACAGACCCCGGGGCAATCGAATTGCCCCGGCCAGTACGTCCACAATATGATGGTTTGTACTGGTTCTGTTCAGAATTCAGGACTAGTAAAGTCAATGGTGACTTTACATGCCCTGGGAGACAGTAGTCAGTCCCAGGGTATGGAGTCTATACTGGGGGGTCACTATGACACCCCTGTGTTACTGCACGGAGGGTGCTGTGTAACACACATCACAAAAACACATGAAGCCCTATGGAGTAAAAGACCCCATAGCCCATTAAACACATCTAGAGTTAAAGGAACACACTCAAATCATGTACAAGAGGGAGGGTAAAAGAGTCTCACTCTTGGCAGGAGAAATAAATAAACCCCAAAAATCCAGCAAAGCTGCTGGGGGACTCACTAGGTTAGGAAATTCAGCCTAAACAGACAATTCTCCCTAACAAAAACTTCCAGCAAAAAGCTGGAGGTAAATCTGTCACTATACCACCAAACAATTGCCATTTCAGCAGAACTACCACCAGCGGTTATTCTGCCGAAATCCCATGGAGTCCAATGAACTATATAAATGGGGACTAACACTGTCTTACTTCCACCTGTAATCTGGCGGTAACATTAAATTCATTTGGTGGTATCTCAGCAGATTTACCGCTGAGATACCACAAATTCATAATGATGCCCATTGTGCTCAATGCTCGGTTAGCAATATTTTGATTTTGGGAATTGTGATATGGGCATTTTTCTTTGTACTTCACATGAGTGTGGACGTGGTTTGTACACTTTATGGCAAGGATGTCCATGAGGCAGTGTAATTTTAAAATTATGGGCAAAGCTAGTATACCAATCCAAGACACACATTCTCAGGGTGTTATGGGCAAGCTAGATTAGCCCAATTTCATCATCTGGGATGTGGCTTTACTGTGCATGTTCCACAGGTTGTGTAGTCCACGTAAGGTAGGTTGGTACTACCTGGTTGCATGTTCCCAGCCCCTGTGCCCTTTGTCCTGCTAAGCGAATGGTTGATGCCTGTGGATGAGGGCACAGGCCCTCCTGCATCTCTATTCTATGCCAAAACTTGCAGCAATATTATGCAGGACACAACATATAATAATGATTTTGCTTACTACAGGTGGTGCTTGAAATATTTCACCTGAGTGGTCAAGTGAGTGGAAGCGTGACTTAAGCAATCCAAATGTGCACTCCACTATGCCCTAGTGACAATATGTGCTGGGTTGTAGTGTGCCTACTATGGGGTGGCTGGATTTCCGATCACTGCCAACATTAATACTGCCAGTGGGTAGGCATTGTCCTCTGCAAAGGAGTTTATGAATACTGAAATAATTGATATTGAATATGTGTTTCATCCCTCTCTCACAACCCCCTATCCCTACCATCACCATTCATAGCCACCCACACTGCTCGACAGCAACATAATGGACACTGCATCACAGCGACTTCACCCACATCACCATACACCCCATTACTAGTCAGACTTGAGCCAGACCGCCATAAATTCTGGAAACTTCTCAAAACTCTGCCTACCTCTACTTCCTTCTCTCTTTCCCTTCCTTGCTAATCACCCCACTGTCACTGTGACTGGCAGTCTGGTCCTTCATGAACCTCACAGGCATCAGGCCTCTATCCAGTAAACACTGAACCTCACACAGAACACGAAATACCAAACTCCAGGAATGGTAATACTCTTGACCTCATCATCACTACCCTACTCACCCTACATCATATCTCTCATATTCTGCTCAACTGGTTGGCCCATCTGGCAATCCCCACTGGGATTTGTCACACCACACCTATCAAGGAAACCCATTGGAAAACAAGTAAACAACCCTTCATTCAAGAACTTCCCAGTGGAGGCTCTCACATGGGTTGATCTACCTCTGATGAACCACCAATGGAACTCTCTTCTCCAAGAACTCAACACCACCCTCACAAACAACATCAACTGCAATGCCCTAATGCAACGGTGCACCCTCAAGCCTCAAAATTCCACACCCTGGTTCATTCTAAGAACCTCAACAAACGAATCATCAGTACACAAGAAAATAATTGGCTAAAATCCTTCAGTGCATCCAACCTCAACCTGCTCAATGAAATATGGGCTACATGCAGACAAGTGATCAACACTGCTAAGGCCAACTACTACCAAACACTATTTTTTTTTTTCCTTTATTTGTTTTGGTTTCTGAAAACCTTTACAAAGTTCACAAAATAATTTTCCTTTACATAATTTCACAAGGTCAAATTAACAGAAATCCAAATAAATGCTAATACATAGTAGAACTTAAAATACAGATAAACAGAAAAAAAATAAACCGTACGAAAAATTAAGTACCGTAATGCACCTTAAAACAGAGCACAAATATTTCTCAGAAATGTTGCAACCCTGTTATTTAAATTGCCTTTACTATTGTGTAGCATTTTGTACCAGATGCATTCTCTGTCCACATTCGCCGTAATATGAACATATTGACCAAAATATAGAAGTCTTTTTTCCCTAAGGTTCGGACAGACCAAAAGTATGTGTTTCAGGTCCTCAACCATACCTTCTATGCGGCAGAATCTGCACCATGACCAAGATCCTTGTACAGTCAATCTAATTGAATTAATCTGATTAGTAGGAATAACATAGAACCTAAAACGCATAAAATCATTACGAATTGTTTTGTTTTGGTATATAGTTAAGTAACTTTCCATAACTGGGAACCATTTATTTAGCGCACACACTGGTCGGTACAATTTTGTATTCAAGATAGCATTCTTTGTGTTCATCCAATCAAAGCCCAAAACACTTTCTTTCACCCTGGATGGGTGGTTCATAAGAGAGGTGACTGACATACCCAAGAGTTTCAAACTTTCAATGTTTCTTTGTTCAATGCAACAATAAACAGATTTCCTGTATCCACACCAGCATAAGAATACAATAAATTGGTCTCTGAGGACTTACATTTCCTCCATAGCTTCATTCTTTTCCAAGTCACCTGCGCCTGAAGAGAATTTAGCCCCAATTCGTACTTGATAAGATGATAAGGAATACATTTCGGTAAGTAGTACATGACCAATTTCCAAATATAGCTTTCTATAAAAGTCCAATCTCCTACACTACCTGCCGATTGAAATTCTGCTCCATAAATTAAGTGATGAATGACTTTTTTGTGTAGTATTCTCTCAAAGGGGTCATTGAAAATTTCCCAAATTTGGAATCTAGGGCACGCATTTGGTGAATGGCAAAATCAGCCTTAAGTTTCAATTGTGTCCTTAGAAGGGGTCTCGAGTAAGCGCCCGAGATTACAAATCCCAGGTATTTAAACTCCGACTGTGCTTTAAGTCTGCTAGTCCCACAAGACCATGATAACATATTTAACTTCTTATTCTTCCTACCTAGGCAGACTATCACTGTTTAGGCAGGATTGATCTTTAATGCTATCGAGGTAATAAAACCCTCAAAGGCTCTAAGCATTCTTTGAAGTCCTACCTTAGTGGTGTCCATAAGGAGGAAGTCATCCGCATATGCTAACCAAGCCAAATGTGTATTCAAAAGTCTGGGATGCACTAGGCCCTTGTTTAAAAGAGCCTGGTTCGCTCCACTGACATAAAGGTTGAAGATTGTGGGAGCCAATCAACAGCCTTGGCGCAGGCCATTGTGTATGGTAAATTCATCAGAGAGAGTACCCTCAGAATCTAGTCTGACTTTCACACCAGTCTGGGAGTACATTGCCCTTACTATGTCTAACAAGATTGCTGGCATGTTTAAAGCTGTTAGTCTTTTCCACAAGATAGTCCTGTCCACCAAGTCGAAAGCTGAACTCAGGTCCATTGATGCGACAAAGACCGAAGTAGCACCCTTCTTCACTGCTTCAGCTCTAAGACAGTTCAAAATTAGCCCCGCACATTCAGTACCCATGTTTTTCCTAAAACCAAATTGTCTCGTTTCTAAGATCTATTTTTCCTTCATCCATTTCTGGATATCTCTTAGAACCAAAGATGAGAACAATTTTGATTCAGGGTCGGCAATGGCTATTGGCCTGTAGCTCATAGGACAAGATCGAGGACCCTTTTTAAAAATAGGGATAATAATTGATACCCTCCATGACAACGGAATGGTTTTAGTTGTTAATATGTTGCTAAACAAGAGAGAGAGTATTTTCGCCCATAATTCGGGGTCACACTTAAGGATTTTATTAGACAAATAATATGGGCCCGGTTCCCCTGAGTTTTTAGATTTTACAATCAAGTTTTTTATGTGCCATGTGGTAAAGTTCAACAGCCATTTCGGTTCATGTTTCCATGTTACCGATGCCTCATCTTTATTAACACGGTACAAATTAGAAAAATGGCACTGCCACATTGATTCATTGATGGGGTTCAGAAGTAACTCTTTCTGAGGTTTGTCCAAGTTATTAATTAGGTGCCAAAAGTTCCTTGAGTTGGCTCCTCTTAGGGAGTTTAACATGATTTCGCCATCTCTCTGGCCTTTAATTATTTGATGTTGTATTGACCAATTTTTGTAACTTTGTTTGGTTTTTTTGATCATATCAACCTTGTTTAAAAGCATAAGTCCCGAATTCTTAATCTGTATGATCTCTTTCCTCATGATACGCTTTTTATCTCTGACTTCCATGTTAAAATTGTGGGATTTCCACTTCGTAACTGACTTAACAGTTGTGTCTAAATCCCCAAGTTTTGACAGGGAGCGACTAATATAGTCTGTGAATTTGAGTGCTGAATAAGTCTTGTTCCTCTGCTGATCGGAAAAGGGCACAAGGTCTTCGATCATGGTCGCAGTAAATCTCCTAGGTTTTTTTCCCAACCATGTAATTCGATTCCCTGTGGAATTAACTTTCAGGTTATAATTAAACACAATTTTAGGATCAATTGGTACAATTGTGCCTATTTCCAAAACAAGCATACAATGACCACTAACACTAGCCGGTCAAGTGGCACAGCAAGTAGAGCGCTCGCTTTGACATCGGTGCAGAGTCTGCTAACGCAGGTTCGAATCCCGGCGGGGCCAAACTCAGCCTTTCATCCTTCCGAGGTCGATAAATGAGCACCAGAGCTTGTGGGTAATAATAATAAGCAGCGCTCAGATACCTGAGGGTTTGCAGCGCTATATAAATGCCAAATTATTATTATTATTAAAAGTATTCTCCACAATTTCCAATTTGCCTGAACAGTTAAACACATCCATTGAACATATGATATAATCGATTATGGAATGATAACCTCTTGCTTTCCAGGTTGGAAGAAGATTTACAAGTATTTCCAAACCCCACACCCCAGAGAAGTGAGACCAGATTCTCCCCATGCGTTTGGGAGTTCCCACTATTTGACAAGGTTCCTCCCAGTTACTAATCAGAACATCCCCCATTAAAGAGTCCTCATGAATAACTGCATTGGGATCACCAGCAATCACAATCTGACCCCCTGGGTTTATAAGCACCCTGTTCTCCAACAGGGACCCTAGATTACATAGGTCCAGCCATAATTGTCTATCAGAGTGTTCTGCCGGATTCCATTATATGTTGACAAGCAAAAAGGGTGTGTCCCTGTTATTGAACAATAGTGTGAAACCCACAACCAAGAAATGATAAGCGAATGCCCATTCACCGATATTTTTGGGATTCAAGTAATTTTTTACAGCAATTAAAAGGCCTCCTTTCGGATGACCTCTAACGCCCCCTTGTGCACACAGTGAACATACCGTAAAATCCTCCCAACATAAGGGCGCCCTTGACCAGGTTTCTTGAATAAAAAGAAGATCATATTGTGCCAATTCCCTCATTAAGGTCAAGTTATGTAGGAGGTTAACAGAACCTCTTGAGTTCCAACTTAATAGTTTCAGGTTTCGGTTATCATTTGCAAGAGTGGCTTCCCTAATTTTTTGAGGGTATCAATGGACTCTCGTAAAGTCTGGGCAAGCATCTCCAGTCCTGTTTCTCCACAATCTCAGGAGTTTCACCACTTTCCCCCACCTCCCTATTTGATGAGTCATCCTTCTGTGGTCTATAATTATTTTGTGTTTGTAATGTTGGGTGAGATTGAGTCTGAAAATATTCAAAAATATCAAAACCTCTACAGTGGAATTGCACGGCGTCTCTCATCATGAGATTTCTAACCAATGGTGAGGGGATCACTAAATTAACACAATCTAAACGCTTCCTATGAATGTAATCAACCAGTAAATATCAGACGATTCAATCAGACTTAAGTTCGGAATCTGCCCCAGAAGAGACAATATGAAGGGTCTGTTGAGGGAGGTGTTTGTTTGATCTGTAAATAATGTTGTCAGGACTAGCCCTGGTATATCTGGTCGTACCAGATCTTTTAGATCGAGTATATGATGTAACTGGAGCTGATCCTTCTCTTTGACACCCTTAATCTCATTTTCCGCTCCATGTCCATCCCCACTCAACTCAGAGCAATATTCCTCATATGTACCCACCCTTATATTATTCTGGGGTGGTTCGGTCCAGATTTTGGATGCCTCCTGAGGATGTTTATCCCTATGCACTCTGATTATCGATTGATAAAGGGCATCATCATACATCACATTCATATCCTCATTTGTTTTCCTTTCAATTTTCTTATTGACCTGCTCAATCTCATTTCCCCTCAGTGTATCACCATCGACTTCCGAGATCACTTCAAAAAGCATCTCCTTGGAGTAACCATATCTTGTCATTTGATCATTAAAATTACCTGACCCCTTGTTGGCCAAAGTCCCTAATTGAGACCGTATTGGCCTGTGAGGATCGCTGAAATCGTTGTTAGGCATCATACCCACATTGTTCCCCCCTGTCACTACCTCTCGACCCATATCATACATTCTAGTATTACCCGGAACAAGATTCGGGTTAGGTTTAGGGTTTTTCCCGGATGCAATTTTCCAGTCCCTGCTGCCAAGGCCAGTATTGACTGAAAGGGCAACCGTATTTCTGACTGGCTCCCTGTCGGTAACTCTTTCCTTCGTCCCCTTAGTCTTACTTTTTGTCATAACTCCATCCATTCGTATAGAATGGTTCACCTCTTTAGCGTTTGAGAGCCTAGCTGTATCTGCCATATTTTCTAGCTGAGGAGCCACATTGAAGATTTCATATACATCATCGCTATAGTTTTTGTTTTCATTACTTCCCATAGTTGGTTGTCCCCTTCCACATATACACTTTGAGTAGATTGATCCTTAGCCTTAATGGCTCTCTGGGGCTCCTCCTCTATTGTATTTTTGTTTTGTTGTTGTTTGTAGAGGGAGGAGATTCCTCATTCTCCCTGTCCTGGATGGTATCTCTCCAAAACATTTTTTTAGATGTTTTAGCTATTCCTCCATTTTTGTTATTGTTTTTCTTTTTTGCTTTGTGATTTATTTTTCTTCTCTTTTTGACAATTTGAATTCAGGTAACCCAAACTCAGACCCTTTTGGGGTTGTTTTGGTTGCTTTAGTACTTTGATCAATTTCAGCCAGAACAGTACTGACATCATCCCTGACTGACTCAAGTGCATGTTCTTGGGAAGCTTCTACAATAATTATCTCTTCTATGGGAGGTACCTTAGAGAAGCCCCGGGTCTTATGCTCCCCTTTCCATTCCATATTAGTCTTCAATGTCTTAGTCAGTTTATCTGACAATTTATCTGGTAAAACTCTAAATTCTAAGGCTAAATTTGCTAGAAATTCAGTTTGCTTGCGTAATTCAGACAAAATTAATCGGTTAAAAATAGTCATCATTACATTACAGAAAGTTCAGAAAGGGAAGAGTCTGAGCCAATCTTTGCCGCTTTCTCCCCTCCGAATGTAGTGCCATTAGAGAAGTCCAACAGCTTATCATAAATCAAATTGCCCAGAAGTTCATTGTTGTTTACAAAAAGAGTGTTTTCATTGTCTTTACTAGTGTTAGATATCTTCTCTTTAACCTGTATGTTGTTCACTGGGTCATCATCTCCAAAAAACAGTTGGGAAGGATCAATATTATCCTCACTCGGTTTATCGAGCAAGGAACGTTTCTGTGCATATTTTAAGAATTCCGCCTCTTGAGAGGGATCAATATTGTCCTCAATCTGCTTATCAAGCATAGAACAATGTTGAGCACATTATAGAAGTTCGACCTCTTCCTCATTAGCCTCCGGCTGCAGTAAAGCTGCAGCACGGGCGAGGCTCGCTCTTCTTGTGCTTACTGCAATGAAAAAATCAGCCCTCGCAACTTTGCGGAGCGGTAATTTAACTATCCCCATTTAACAGTGAAATCGGTTATAACCCTATTATCACACTGAAGTATAACAACAAGGGTCTACCATCTACCAGGGCACAAATTGCTCCTACCCCATACACCAGCCGCCAGCCGAACAGCCCAACAGCCGCACTTCCGAGCACTTCTGGATGCGTGCACCGGATGCGTGAGAAAATGTGCTCTTATGGGAGTGGCTGTGGGAGTGTGGGCAAGTAGCAAGGTGGGACCAGAGGGAGGAGCTGCAACAATGGGAGAAGAGAGTGAGTAAGACTTGCGTCACAGCGAGACCCACGGTACACCCGCGGTCCAGGTACCCAAATCAGGAAGTTAAATCAGTAAATACCCAAGTCCACACGAGTCCAAGTTCATGCTCGTTTTGTGCGTAGAAAACAAGTCGGAACTTCCATTTGCCGACGGTGGTGGTGCGGGCTGGAGAACAGGAAGAAGCAGAGTAAGCAGCCCAACAGCCGCACTTCCGAGCACTTCCAAACTCTATAGCCAATGCCAATAATGAAAGCAGATCACTCTTCAACACCATCAGGCAGTCCATCAACACTCTGCCCAACCAGAATCACACTGCATTGAGAAATACACCCCCACCAACTCTTTCTTTGTCAACAAGATCAACATGATCTGCCAACACATAGACAACAACTGATGGCACACTGCACATCCCCTCTCGCAAAAACAAAAACAAAAAACTACCTGTACAACTTTCAAGGCACTAACTATGGAATACCTCACTGTCACCTTAGCATCCTCAAGGCCACAACATATGCAGAGATCTTCCCTGCCTCAGTACTCCAGACCATTTTGACTGAAGTGCTCCTCCCTCAACTGACTATCATCAAGTGCTCCCTGTTGCAAGGCACCTTCCCCTCAACCATCAAGACCAGACAAATCCTCCCGCTGCGTAAAACACAAACACTGGACCTTGTTTATCTCAACAACTACCCCCAACACCCACCTTCCCATCATAGATAAGATCCTTGAGAAAGCAGTCAGCATGCAACTACTCCAATGCATTGAAGCCAGTAACCTCCTTCAGCCCTACCAATCTGACCACAGACCCAGATGCAACACAGTAACGGCTACCATCAAGGTGATCAATGATGCCCTTAAAATCATTGATGATGGCAATCCTTTACTCCTAGTTCTCTTTGATCTTTAGCAGTATTTGACACAGTAGACCATCAGACACTCGCTGCATGGGGATCAGGGAGATTCTTCAAGATCACAAACTCTACCCATCACCTGTGGATTCCTGCAAGGATTCATCCTTTTCCCTGTGATCTTTACATGGAAAAGCACTGAACCCTCCTCAATCCATACAACATCCACATCCACCAATACGCAGTTGACACATAGATGTACCTAGATATATCATCCATCAAAGACATCAATTGATCAAGTACAGGGAGGTCCAGTGCTTAGCAGATGCTTAACCACTCCCCGATTGAATTCACACTGCTAACCAAAAACACTGTAACACCCAGACATCCAGACATGGATGTCTGCTATGGTCCTTGAGGGCTTCACACCCCAGCTGGCCACCGATACCAAGTGCTTTGGGTTCAAAATCAACAGACACCTCACATTCAAACAGCGCGTAGTAGGGTAGACACAAACAGCTTGGTACTAATGTTCTCTCCTGTGGAAAAACAAGCCCATCATCTCAGAAAACAAGCTGTTGAAGACTTGGTCCTCTTCCACCTGGATTCTGATAGTGCCCTTTTGGAAGATCTTCCGGCAACTACACTGGCACTCCTGAGATATGTACTGATTGCTGGAGGAAGACTCATCAAAGGACTCACCCTCATTGAGCTGCATTGGCTCTCATTTTAGGCCGGTATCATCTTCAAATCCTGTTGCATCATCTACAAGGCCATCCTGAAGACCCCAAGCTACCTCACTCAGAAACTCAGCATCTTGTGAGGCCTGCGATCCACGAGAAGTATGAATTGTGCAGACATGAACTGTGGTGCAAGAAGGAAAGAACCAGAACACAGGTCTTCTCTGTCTATGCTTCAAGACTCCTGTATTTGCTTGGCAGGTGAAGAGCAATGCTCTGGAGTGTAGCCCAGAGAAATGCCAGAGGTTAAGATTCATTCTAAACCTACTAGCCACCACCTCTTTTGTTTTGTTGTAGTTGCCCCTAGTGGGATGGCTATCCCCAGACGTGAGTCCCATGCTTGCTGGGCCTGGACACCCAAGATACTCCTAACTGATGAGGCCCAACAAGGCTGACACAGTCTGGGGATGCATGTGGTCTCATTCAGAAGGGATGTGACCAAGCAGTTCATGCTGGACTGCCACATTTGGGGTGAAATCAATCCTGATTTGCATATGGTCCTTCCCCTTTTGTATTGACTTAGCAGATGAAGAATGGTGATCCAGAGGGTTGCCCATAGCATTGCCAGAGCTTTAGATTCATTCTAAACCTTCAAGCCATCACCACTCTTGTTTTGCTGTTCTCCCCATTAACAACAGACTCAACAGACCTGCCCTATACCTTTACTGTTCAGGAAGTGCTCAAAACCTTCCTCTTTACAAAGTAAACAAAGCAGACAGAGGAGTCTTAAGACCCCATCACAACACACAACTTAGAGTATAATTCTATTTTATGTTGGAAAAGCAACAAACTCATCTTTCGACCAGCCCAAAAAGAAAAGTGTCTTGTGAGGGAAGGCAGGTATATTTGGGCATATTTTCCCTGCGGGCTCACAGGAGATGGTATCATCCACATGCTTGGCAAAATGAAAGGAGGACAGGGCAGCCTTTTTCCATCCTGTAACTGCAGGAAATTGGTACATTTGCACCATGTCCCTACCCCAGAAAATGTTGCTGATTTACAGATGCTCACAAACACAGTTGGAACACGATCTTTGCTTACAATATCACAGAACTCAGACAATGTATTTCCCCCTCAATGTGCCACTCCATCATTGCGTGGGATTTGAGGAAGGAACACAATATCACAAAAGAGCACACTTCTGCATCTATTCAATGACAACATTGATGTAATGCTGGCAATACATTGAGAACCCTATTGTGTGGTAGACAGCCATGGATTCATATGGCTCCTAAGTGATTTGTAATTTTGACACGCTTAATACTGAAGAGGTTTCTAAGCAGGGACCCAGGATTCAAACCTGTGTTGCTCTGTGTCGTCGACTTGCAAGACAAGTATATTGCCCCTGAACTATCCTCCTTGGCCCTGTTGACAAATTATTTTCAAACCTCTGTACCACACCTCTGAGACCATGTTGTGAAAGCAATGGGAATGCCAAAGGATGACTGTGAGTCTAAGTGGTCAAGTCACATAATTCATGGCCATCCCTGTGCACTGGGTCACTTCCCCCAAACCACTCCACAGCCAAACCCAGGACAGCCACAATATGTAATTCACCAGCAGGCCACCTTGTGTATTGCAGGCTTTCACTGCGATTGCCACAGGGGAAGTTATTTCTGGAAAACAGTAAAGGAGGTTGCTGCTAATTGTATCACTCCTATGGCTTGCATTTGGACTTGGTGGGAGCCTTCAAATAATGTGACCGGTGCGCAGCTTCCCTGAGGGTAGTTATAACCGTGTATGATCCCTTCTTTGCACATGTCCTCCATCTTGTGGTGCCCCACTTCATACTCCAGTACCATACAATAGAGGTCTGTGCCCACTTGTGGTGTTCCTAAAGTGCCCAGAACATGTCAGGAAAGTTGCAAACATGCAACTAGCTCCCATGCAACCAGTTGACATTTTTAATACCAACCCAGTTGAATTCAACCCTCCATATGCTGGCACATATGTGAGAACATTGCAACACAGAGATCGACTACTGCAATAGCCAGAATAAGTGACTGGATGGTGACTATGTGAAAACATGACGTCTTTTCTATTCCGGAGTACATGGGTAACTAGTGGCTCAACTGCCTATGCAGCACCCACACTTGTACAAACCGACTTTGATCACAATCATAAAGGTAACATGGGTACAGCTTAGTAATATCTTCCTTCCCCTTCTGTGCTACGAAAGGTTATACTCTCAGAAGGGGTGTGAATGCGAGACAAATGCAACCTAAACCGCAACAGAAGAACAGTTCAAAAATAAAATAATGCCTGATCACTAAATTAATTAAACAACTAACTATTAAAAACACTACCAAAAACCCACCCTTTTAAAAGAAGGCAGAAGATACAGAAATGTATAAACATGCTGGGGAAAAACATACAAGAAATTAGTGTTACGCTCACCTGACTCCCACGGAGGTGCTGGCCTGGTTCGCGCTGCTGACCTCTTCTAAGGTGATGCGCAGGGTTTGGAAGACGGACTGGACCGTGCCCCCAAATCTGGCTTGTCTGGCTCGCAGAAGTATCCTTCTGTAGGTAAAAATAGGGGATTAACTGTCTGTGGGGTAATGCAATCGGCCTCCCACTTTTCCCTCTCACCCTCCTCGAAACCCTTCTGTGATTCCTCGTAGCGTCTCACCTTAGGGTCTGGAAGGATGAGCTCTCCATCCTGCTTCTGATGCAGGGACGCGTTGGTATCCAGTTACTTCACTGGATTTTCGGATTGGTGAGAACCAAACTTGCTTGGCTTCCAGGTAAGTTTTTTGATAAGAGGTTCCCCTTGTTTCCATGCATTAATGTACTAATGCTATTGTCTTTTTCCCCATAGGGGCCGAATTACGGAATGCCGGGGAACAGGCACCGACCCGAGATGAGAGCTGAAATCCTTGTAGAATTCAGGTAAGTCTTTAATGAGCGTTTTTTGGTAATGTCTTTTCATTTGCTCATTAACGCTGATGTCTCTTTTTCCCCTTAAGGGCTGGGGTCCGGAAATGCCAGGATGTGGCGCGGACCCGAAATGAAGAGGGAATGAATCAACAGGTAAGTCTTAACATGGAGATTTAGCTTTCCTTATTCCCTTCTCTCTCTCACCTTTTGTTCTGGTCTTTTTCTCCCTAGGCGCTGGGGCGTAACTGCGAATCCGGATGATCGCTACTGAACATGGAGGCGCCCTGTAAAGGTGAGTGGAATGCGGCGCTGCAGCGATCGACGCGATGAGCTTTTAAATAAAAGTTTTCCTTTTCAGGATTGTCGGCGAGATGTCTCCGAGATGCGGATTTAGCAGGTAAGGACTTTTCCTTCTTCTGTTCTCTTCTTCTCTTCCTTTGCAGGTGATCCAGGAGGCTGGCAGGTGTGGCAGAAGTCAGGATGCAGGAGCAGACACGGTGAGCGTCCAGCTGCTAGATGCAGAACAACGCGAAGCACGTGTGGCTGTTCGGGTGGGGTTTAAATAGCCTTGGAAGAAGTTCCAGGTATGTATCCTTCCTCCAATCAGGTATGTATCCTTCCCCGACCATGCTCGGATGGTAAATTAGTCCCACAGGTAAAGTAGTTCCTTTCAGGCCTCAAGGAGGCCGGGATCCTGCAGCATGGTCTGCATCAGGTAAGTGCACCCAAGCACTCCCATAATGAGCCTGGCGCCTATGGCGCCAGGACTGATGTCTTTTATGAGCCTGGCGCCATAGGTGCCAGGACACTGTCCAAAGGGCCCCTATATGGGGTTGCTGGGTCCTTCCTTGGGGACTGGATGTCCGCTTTCGGGGACGCCGGGCCTTGAACCGGCTCCCCGGGAGCGGGCATCATGACAGCACTCCCCCCCAAGGCCCCTCCCAAGGTTGTTCCCTCCTGGGGTTTTGGTTTGTCTAGGAAGAGTCGGTGGAATTTCCTGACTAATCAAGGTGCATGCACATGGTCGCTGGGTTCCCACGACCTCTCCTGAGGTCCGTACCCCTTCCAATCAATTAGGTAGAACAGTTTTGACCTAAACATTTTTGAGTCTAAAATGTTCTTCACTCGAATTCGGGCTCCCCATCTATTAGAATAGGTTCTGAAGGTTTGAGTAGTCGGGTTCCGGGTACCACTGGTTTCAGAAGTGACACATGAAAAACAGGGTGAATTTGCATACTAGCTGGTAAATCAAGTTTAACAGCCACTGGGTTAATTATTGCCGTAATAGAATAAGGTCCCAGATATTTTGGGTTAAAAGTTTGAGGCCCTTTGAGTGGTAAATGTCTGGTAGCTAACCACACTTGATCCCCAATCTGATACGGAGGTGCTTCACTCCAATGTAGATCAGCATTCTCCTTGTATTTTCTCTTGGCTTGTCGTAAATGCGTAGTTGCCTCTTTGAAGGCTTCGGTAATTGTAGAATGCAGATGTTCTACTGCAGGCATTCCGAGGTTCTGAGGTGAGTCAAGGTTTGAGGTTCGAGGATGATACCCAAACAAAGTATAAAAAGGACTGTGGCCAGTTCCAGAGTGTACCGAATTAATATATGCGTATTCGGCTATCCAAAGAATGTCTTTCCAGTTGCTTTCAGATTGCTATAACATACACCGTAAGTACTGCTTAATGGTCTGATTTGTCCTCTCGGTCTGACCATCGGTCTGAGGGTGGTGACTGGTCGATAATCTTACGTCGATCTGCGCCATTTGACAACATTTGCGCCAGAAGTGGGAAATGAATTGGCTTACCCGGTCAGAGATTAGTATAGATGAGAATCCATGTTGCCGAACAATATTTTTGAGGAATTATTTGGCTTGGACAGAAGCTGAAGGTAAACCTTTCAAAGGAATAAAGTGGGCCATTTTGGAAAACAAATCCACAATTACCAGAATAGTATTGTACCCCGAACAAGGAGGCAGGTCCGTAATAAAATCCATTGATAGGGTGTGCCAGGGTGCTGGTGGTATGTCTAGAGGTTGAAGGAGACCGGCTGGTCTTTTCTTTTGACTTTTATTTTGGGCGCAAACATCACAGGACATCACAAAAGAGTTAACATCTTTTCGCCAAGAGGGCCACCAAAATTGTCGTTTCACCTTTTCCTCTGTCTTGGCAATACCGGGGTGTCCCTCTATTAATGTATCATGATAACCGGAAATAACTAGTTCGTGTAATTCCTTATGTGGCAGGAATAAGCGTCCTTGGAAATAAGGTAAACCATTATCTATGGTAAAGTCTGATCCCTTTTGTTTCCATTCCTGTAAGGTTGTAGGGTCCAGGAGTTGTTTCACTCTGGCTTGAATGTCTTCAAGCGTCTGTAACGAAGTCATGCCTAGAATCCTCTGTTCGTGAATTATTGGTACTGGTTCTGAGTTTGTATCAGATTCTCCCATTCCAATTCGGGATAAGGCGTCTGCTTTGCCATTCTTGCAGCCAGGTCGATAGGTAATCACGAAATCAAATTCAGCGAAAAACAAAGTCCATCGGAGCTGCCGTGATGACTGAGCCTTGGCGGTTTTCAAATACTGTAAATTCCTGTGATCAGTGATCACTGTGATGGTATGTCGAGCGCCAAGCAGATAATGCTGCCAGGCTTTAAAAGCGGACTTAATGGCTAACAGTTCTTTGTCCTTGATTGCATAATTAACCTCGGGTGGCGAGAATTTTCTGGACCAAAATGCTACGGGATGCAGTTGGTTGGTTTCGGGATCTCTTTGGGACAGGACAGCTCCCATGGCTAGGCTGGATGCGTCAGTCTCGACGACATAAGGGAGATCTGGACGCGGGTGTTTCAATATAGGTGCGGAGGTAAACTTAGCTTTTAAATCCTGAAAGGCCTGCTCGGCTTCTTCAGACCATTCAAAACGTTTATTTTTCCTCAAGAGTGCAGTAATGGATTGTACCACGCGTGTAAATTCCGGGATAAACCTGCGATAGAAATTGGCAAAGCCGAGCATGCTTTGAACCCCTTTTACAGAGCTAGATGATGGCCATTTGAGGATGGCATCCACTTTTCTTGAGTCCATTCGGACTCCTTTGGGTGTCAGGATGAAACCTAGAAACTCAAATTCTGTGGTATGGAAAACACATTTCTCCAATTTAGCAAATAGTTTGTGTTGGCGCAGTTTTTCAAGTACTGCCCTGACGTGTTTTCTGTGATCAGATTCCGAAGAGGAGTACACCAGAATGTCATCGATATATACGACAACACAAACATCGATGAGTTCCCGAAGGACATCATTCATGAAGTATTGGAAGGCAGCCTGCGCGTTACACAATCCGAAAGGCATCACCTGGTACTCGAATAATCCGTATTTAGTACGGAAGGCAGTTTTCCATTCGTCGCCTTCTTTAACTCGTACCAGATGATAAGCCCCCCGCAGATCTAACTTGGTGTATATGCAAGCGTCCTTCACCTGGTCAAGGAGTTCAGGGATCAGAGGCAGAGGATAACGGTTTTTAACCGTTATCTGGTTCAATGCGCGGTAATCGATACAAGTTCTAAGGTCGCCTTCTTTTTTGGGCACGAAGAACAAAGCCGAGGATGCCGGGGACTTTGATGGCCGAATAAAACCAATAGCTAGGTATTGATCCAAATATTGTCTCAAATGCAGATTCTCAGGTTCAGTAAGGGCATAAATCCTGCTACAAGGGGGTTGTGCACCGGGCACCAGATCGATTTGGCAATCGTACGATCTGTGAGGAGGTAACGTGTTGGCCTGTTCCTTTTGGAAGATGTCCTGAAAGTCTTGGTATTCCCGAGGTAGTTGCATGGAGGCAGAGGTTACAGATGCTAGATTAATCTTCAGGTTTTCTGGGTAGCAGGTTTGTGTACAATCCGGGAAGGTTATTCTCTTAGCTCGCCAATCAATTTGAGGATTATGTGTCTCTAACCAAGGGATTCCAAGAATAACCTGAAACTGTGGAGCCTTGATTACATCAAACACAACACCCTCCCGATGGCCGTCGGGACCAATAAGAGTCACCTCAGTAGTGGAATGTCTTACCGGTCCAGAGGCAATTTCAGTTCCATCGACTGTGGTGATGACATCTTTGCTGGTTTTAGGACGGAGAGGGAGGTTAATCCTAGAGACCAATTCACGATCCACATAGTTTCCAATAGCCCCACTATCGATGTATGCCTTTATTGCATGCAACTGCTTAGGCTGTTCTGGATCTACGATAACCATTGGCACAATGAAATGCGAGGTCTGAGAGTTAGTTTTCAAGCTCGGCAAGCGGACCCCTACACTTGTCGGGCGGAGTCGTTTCCCGAAACAGAGTCTTCATGGTTTTTATCAGCAGCTCCTACCGCCTTTCGGGGAGGTTTTGCCGGGCAATCTCGTAGAAAGTGTCCAGAATTCCCACAATAAAGACATAATTTTAACTGCCGCCTCCTTTCACGTTCCTTTTGAGTTAAGGGTCCTTTAACCCCTCCAATGTGCATAGGCTCAGAGACATCAACTCCCTTGGGATGTAACGCTCACCTGGTTCCCTCGGAGGCGCGGGTCTTGACTGGGCGGTGAAACCGTCTTCAACGTTAGGCGTAGGATTCGTTTGGCTCCCGTATTTGGCCCCTTTCTCACCGAAAGTTTGACCTGAAGGGTGAGGTGTCTGCAAGTGGAAAATCAAGGTATTAGTGGCTGGAAGGTTGGGAGAAGTTCCAAGCCCCTCTCTCCCTCTCTCCCCGTGGTACTTGGTTGATTGTTGTGTTCATCTTAAATAGGTGAATGCTGGGCTCTCCATCCTGCGTCTTGTGCAGGGGCGCTGGGTCCAGTTACTTCACTGGATATGAGTTCAGCCTCTTGATTGCAGAGGGTAAGTTGAGAGCGATGCCGCTGTTTGCTGCACGAGCGTGACTTGTAAGTATTAAAGTTCCCTTTAGATTGCTCTCCTCAAATGTCTTATCTCCTTAATGTCTATGGGCCTCATTACGACCCTGGCGGAAATGGAAAAACGATGGCGGAAATGCAATACCGCCATCGAATACCGCTCGTTGCGATTATGACCCGTCACCGTAAAGTACGATGCCAATAGCGACACCGCAGTGAACGGCAACGCCAACTGCACCAAGTACGCGCACGCGCGCCCTGCAAAACCGGAATGACCGCCATGGCGCAATGGTACGCGAATTCCGACCTTAGCGGACATGTACTGAACGCCATCAAGGACGGCGGAAAGTACCAATCCGCCATGGCGAGAAATACGGCATCGTGAACCAACCGTAAATGGCCCACTGAGTGCCTGTACTCCACTCCCTGGCCACATTGCACAACTCCTGGCAGGCGCAATGTACTCACACCATGCAACCAGTGAAACCTACAATTCACCCATGCATGCCAACGTAGAAATGCATGCAGGGGCTCAAAGCGCCCCGTGAGTGGCCATCCATGCACGGCATGCCACCATAGCCGTACTGAAGCAGCACAGGCATGTGAAGGTACAAGGACACCAAAATGAAAAGCAAGAATACATGACACACCACAACAGTAGTCCCCCATCGCTTGCCACCAGCGCAAGGCAACCCCCAAAGCATTATCCTGACGGAGATTGCACCAGCCCTGTACTCTTGCCAGTTAAAAAACCAACCATCAGCAGAAGCACGTACCACACAAGTCGGCAGAGCAACTGAGCAGCCAGGCCATCACAAGAGGGTCCGACAGGAGCTGCAGGACACAGATGGCACGAATACAGATCCAATTCCAATGGACATGACCCCAGTCCCCTCCAACAAACGCACGCAAACACAGGCACCTGTGACCATCCATATACTGATAATCCCATCATCCCACCAATCCACCTGGCTGACAGGCACCAGTTGGCAAAAAGCTAATCCCCCTCCCATGAGCAGCACATCATGTAAACAGTCACAATCACGCCCAATCCGTCACCATACTGTGCTACGCAGGAAATCGCTGCCAGTACAGTACCACGCAACGCAACACAGAATGCGGAACACAATAAATGCAGATGAACCCACGAAACATAGCGCCACTAATAGGAAATAGATACATCACCAGCAATGAATTACGCAACACGTAGTAAAAGTGAAATGATATAATAAATGGACATCCAAATGACAAAGGGACAGCACAATAATGCACAATAACACCAGAACATCCATCATCACCGCGGTCCGCATCCGCTACAATAGACCAGCTTCCACTTGTGTGACGCCCTGTCCCTTCATGTCACACAGGGCCTACATCGACGTCCCAAAAGGCAACATGGAAGGGCCAAGAACCGCAGGTCCGTCCCATGAGGCAGGCACTAGTCCAGCTGAAAGGCCGAAATGTCACACCTAGCCACCAGTACTGCGTAAGGGCATGTGGCCCATTGGCGATCGTCCCATAAGATCGTTATGGTGCTCCACTGATTCACCCGAAGCTGCAGGTGTCGAGGGTAAAACCCATCTGGAGGAGTGGCGTACAGATGGCATCTGCAAAAGGGCACCAGATACCTGACACCCAAAAGAAAGACAAATCAACCGAATGCATAACGGGACTCCTGATGCATCACACACCTCATGACACACACAGAATACACACCCATATGCATGCACGGCCACTCCAACGGAACATATACCCCCCTGAAGTAGCAGCGAATCATTATGTAGACAACAGGGGTAAATACACCATTGCCAACGTCTGTTTCCTTGCATCCATTCATCATTCCCTCATCCCGCCATGCAATCGCATGTATATTCACTCACATAATATTAGAAGCTTCCATTGCGTCTGTGCGTAATGCAGTCTGCAAAAATCACTGTGCACCTGGCAGGATCTTCAGTGTTGTGTGGCAACATGGATTATTAAACGTCCTGCCTTATCGGCCACTACGCTCTTGCGCATGCCATTCAATGAATATCATTCATTGCTTGCTCGTTATGGGCCCTGTCCCAAGGACATACTACAATAGAACGTTACATTTCCAGCAAGACCTGTGGGCGTATCCCCGCCGCTACTACAAGACCACGAACGCTGTCCTTCGAATTCCTATTTTGCAACATTACGCCCGAAAACGCGTCTGTGAACGCCTGCATCCACTAATATATCAATCTAGTGCGGCTGTGTGTGATAATGGTAACTGGCTGCTATCACGATTGGGAGGCCACGCCCGTCGGTGAAGTCCGTAGTTGTGCTGCATGAGGGTCCTCCGTTGATCGAGCCCTACATACCACTGAGTCCCCACAAGTATGCCTGCGATAGTAAATACAGCATGTGTAATAATGTGAGCATAGCAAAATGATCTTACAACGTACATCACACTGTCATCGGGATTCGATACATGACTGCAATCCCAAGATGCCATGCGGCCATATGCAGCCTTACGGGCGGGACGTGCTCGGCCAGAAGGGATTGCAGCTGCCACAGATTCATTCAATCAGCACAGGTGGAAGCCATACAGGCCGACAGCACATATATAGCAGACCCAAGCACCTCCCACGACCACTACCACTCCAAAATGCGACCGGCTGCACTAGCGATGTTGGCCCTGGGGGAGCAGATAGCACTGCAAGTACTTCAACCGGAAGTAGACGACGAACAACAACAGGTACAACATCCGGCCGCACAGGGGAGACGGAGGAGAAGGAGGAGGAGGAGGATGGGAAGGCTGGTGCAGCAAGGGCCACCAGCACAGCCACTACCACCACGCAGGCGGCCCGCAATCCAACGCATCCGTGCTGATCCGTTCAACCTCACTGCTGAACAGATCCACACCCTCTACCGTTTGGACCGGCAAACCATCATCTCCATTGTGGACATGACACAGGCAGACCTCGTGAGCATGAATGATAGCCCAACCGCCATCCCACCCCTACTGAAGGTGGTGTCTGTACTCCACTTCCTGGCCACAGGCACATACCAGCACACAGTCGGACAGTTGCATGGCATTTCACAGCCACTGTTCTCACGGACACTCTTTCAAGTGCTCGATGCCCTCCTGAAGCACGCCGACGACCACATCACACTACCACGCACGGCCCAGGAGATGACCAACGCTAAAGTTGGATACCATGCACTTGGCGGCATCCCATGTTGAATTGGTTGTCCCACTTGCCATGGAGGCCCAGTACCGCAACCGGAAACAGTTCCATTCCATGAATGTGCAAATGGTGTGTGACGCGAACAAGATCTTCACGCATTGTTGTGCCAGATTTCCAGGATCCACCCATGATTCTATGGTCCTAAGGAACTCAAGAATACCCCGCTACATGGAGCGACACGCTGGGCACAGATCCTGGCTACTCGGTGAGTCTCATTCAATGCATGACATCGTGGCCCATTTGATGCGTCATTCATCTTGCAGGAAGGGGTGGGGGGGCCAATTAGCACTATCATTCCACTGACACCCCTTATCTGTCTCATATAGGTGATGCCGGGTATCCGCTGAGGAGATTGTTCCTGACACCAATCCGGAACCCACAGGACCAGCATGAGGAGGACTACAACCATGCCCCCTGACGCTGAACTGCGTGCACCTGAAGATGAAGGCTCTCACTACTTTTCTCTATTTGTGCCTTGTGTGTCTCGGTGGATGTTTCCATGGCTGCCCTAGAACCCCCGCATTCATTTGCATGGTCCTTGAGTAGCGTGGCCACTTCCTGCTGTTGCTCGATCAGCTGGTCGAGGGACTGTTGCCTCTGCTGGGCCATGGACATTTGCGGTGGTGTGACAGAGGGGCTGCTCAACACATGTTGCCTGGCACTGGACTTGTGGGGGTTGGCCAGTCGTCGTCTTCAGGGTGCCCCTGCGTGGTTTCGTCATGGTGTAGGGGATGGAACATGCAAGGGGATTGGGAAAGGTCATGGATGGTACCTACGTCGCCAGCACTGTTTTCCGTATCGGAGCATGCTGGCATGACAGCTGTGTCACCTATGGTGCTGCTACCACCAGAAGCAGTGCCATCAGATACGTCCTTTGGGGGGACCTCTGGTGCTGGTGTTGTGGACTTGCTGGCTGCTGGGGTGCCTGTTGCAGTCCCCTCCAGTGTGCTGCCACTTGATTCCTGCTGCTGCCGTGTCTTGATCCTTGCACCTGAGGTGGAGTCTCTTGGGACGTTGGTCCTGGCCCTCTTTGCAGGCGTGCTGGTAGGGGTGTCCTGCAGCTCGTCGTTGGTATCAGACCCTGTGGTGGAGTGAAGAGGGGCGAGCGTTAGTTATGGGTCTGTGGGAATTGGAATGGCAACGTATCACATGCATTGGGGTGGTACATGAGGGTGATTTGGGACTGGGCCTTGGAGGTGGTCTCATTTTCGTGTGGATTGAGGATGCATTCATTTGGCTGCCTGCAGTTAGGGGGTGCATGCTGCACATGTAGGGGGTGTTTTTGGCTTTTTGATTGATTTGTTTATTTATTCTGACTTTTAGAGTGCGCTGTCAGGGCACAGTATGTATTGCACTATGGGGTCACATGGTACTGCACATGTTCGTGCTTTGTGGATTTCGCATTGTTTCTCTTGGCCAACCTACCTGATTCTCCGGTTGTCGGCACTCCTTTCTCCATCCCTCCGACTCCCTCTATGCTCTCCATTCCTATGGTGGAGGCGCAGATTCCCTCCCAGGGGGTCAACTTGATGGCCGATTCTGATCCCCCCCCGGTAGCTGTGCCGATGTTCCTGCTCGCAGAAAGTATGCTGCGTACGCGGATCCGCAAGTCGTCCCACCGCTTGCGACATTGCTGTGGCGTGCGGGGTGTTGTCCCCACCGCACTTGCGCGCTGTGCCACCAGGGCCCATATGGCCTTCCTGTTGGCAAGGGCTGTCCTGGTAATTTGACTGGAGAAGACGACGGCGGCATTCTCCTGTAGGGTCTCGGTGTGCTCGGTCAGTTCCTCTCGGGAGAAGTGGACCTGCCGCTTGCGATCACACGCTTTCTTGGCTACCTTTCCCATATTTATTTTTTTAACTGGGGTTGCTAACGGGTTGGGGTGTGTGTCAGGGTCGGATTTTTAATGGTTGTGTTGGGATTCGGATTTTATGGTTGTGCGGCGTGCTGTTTCCCGTTCCGGCTACATGCTTTTACTTCCGTTTCCGTACTTTTACGGTGGCCGGAATTTGCGTTGTTCGCTCATTACGGTGACCGCTCATTACGGTGACCGCAAAGATGGGTGGCGGTATTGCACCTGGTGCAGCGTACGGCGGCGGTAAGGGGCGTTTTGGGGTCATTTCCGCCATCGCGGACTTTCCGATTCCGCCATGGCGTGACGCTCGTGCCCGATGGGTCGTGATTAGCCGCACTTTGCTCCCTCGTCCAATGGCGGAAACGCTATGTACGCCATCGCGGTCCGGTCTGTGGATTTCCGCCAGGGTCGTAATGAGGCCCTATGTCTTTTCCTTTTCAGATGCTGTCGGTGCCGAAGAACATGCTCCCCCAGGTTCGTGGCAGAGAGCGTAACAAGAAGATGGTGAATACGAAGGCACGTAAGTAGAAAGGCTGCTCTAGGGCTGTAGAATGCACCTTAATGTCTCTTTTGTCTTTACAGGTGCCGGAATGCAGCGCAAGCAGAGTTGGAGCGAGCGTAACACAAGTAAGCAGTTTTGTAACGAAGCGTTACTAACCAATGTTCTTTGTCTTTGCAGGCCCGATGCCGGACGAGAAATGCAGAAAAAACGCCTTGGATGCTGCCGATGGATTGGGTAAGTTGAAGCGCTAACTTTGCCTTTGCCTAACCTGTGCCTTTTGTTTTGCAGGAGCTGCTGAAGACTGAAGATTGGTTCCCAGCAGGTAATTTTCGTATTCACAGGATCCGGAGCTGAAGATTCGCTGGAGCTGACACGGTGAGCGTCCTGCTGCAGATGCAGAATAACGCGAAGCACGTTGCACCAATTGGGTGTGGTTTAAATAGTCCATAGGAGTGCTTAGGTGTCTTCTTCCACAGCCTCGCCCAGGCAAAAAGAGTTCCTGCTTCCAGAAGGGTTCCAGCATCAATGATCCAGGGAGTGGTGCCTGCCCCACCCAGAAGGAAAAGTAGTCCCTGCCAGAAGAGAGTGAAACATCATCTTGCTGGTAAGTAAGCAGCATGGTCTGCTGCAGGTAGGTCCACCCAAGCACTTTCACACTTGTTATGAGCCCGGCGCTTCCTGTGCCGGGACGGGTCCATTCTATGAGCCTGGCACCACCGGTGCCAGGACAAGGTCCAAAAGGTCCCTATTGGGACTTGCTGGTGCCGATAGTATATGCTATGAGCCTGTTTCCAAGGATGTTGGGTAGGTCCTGACTCCTTGGAAGCAGTGGTCATGACAGCACCCCCCCTCAAGGCCCCTCCCAAATTCGTCTTCTCCGGGGGTTTCGGTTTATCAGGAAAAGTTCGATTACACTTCTTAACCAGACGGGTTGCATGAACATGTTCCGACGGTTCCCAAGATCGTTCCTGGGGGCCATAACCTTTCCAGTCAATCAGATAGTATAATTTTGATTTGGAAATCTTGGAGTCTAAGATGTCTTGTATTTCGAATTCCAGTTCTCCGTCCACAAGAATAGGGTCTGGAGATTTCGTCAAACGGGTTCTAGGTTGCATGGGTTTCAGTAGAGAAACGTGGAAAACTGGATGTATTTTCATATGGGCAGGTAGGCCCAATTTAACTGCCACTGGATTTATTATGGCAGTGATTGGGTAAGGTCCCAGGTATCGTGGATTGAAAGTATGCGGTCCTTTTAGAGGTAAATGTTTGGTGGATAGCCAGACTTGATCTCCCACAAGATATTGAGGAGCCTCCTTTCGATGTAGGTCTGCACACTTCTTGTATTGTTCCTTGGCCCGCTTAAGGTGAGACGTGGCCTCTTTAAAGGCTTGAGTGATTGTAGAATGCAGATGATCTACAGCGGGTGTCCCAAGAGTCTGAGATGGATCAAGATTTGAGGTGCGAGGGTGGATTCCATATAAAAGAAAAAAAGGAGTTTTTCCGGTTCCGGCATGGACTGAATTATTATAAGCGTACTCTGCAATCCAGAGAATGTCTTTCCAAGTGCCCTCTGATTGTTGTAACATGCAGCGCAGATACTGTTCCAGGGTTTGGTTGGTCCTCTAGGTCTGCCCGTCGGTCTGGGGATGATGGCTGATTGAAAGCCTTACGTCAATTTGGGCTAGGCGACAACAACTCCGCCAGAAGTGGGAAAAAATTGACTTCCTCTATCTGAGATTAAAACTGAAGGAAAGCCGTGCAACCGAACGATGTTTTCGAGGAACTCTCGGGCCAGAATATAAGCTGTAGGTAACCCTTTCAATGGGATAAAATGAGCCATTTTCGAGAATAGGTCCACAATCACTAAGATTGTATTAAATCCGGAGCATGGTGGTAAATCCGTGATGAAGTCCATGGAGACAGTATGCCACGGGTGTGGAGGAATGTCTATTGGACGTAAGAGGCCTGCTGGTTTCTCCTTCTGACTTTTGCTTTGAGCGCACACACCACAGGAATTTATGAAATCCTTAATGTCCTTTCTCCAAGACGGCCACCAGAAATGTCTTTTTATCTTTTCCGACGTTTTGGCAATGCCGGGATGTCCTTCCATTAAGGAGTCATGGTAACAAGAGATCACCTGTCTTTGTAAATCGGTACATGGTAGATATAATCTTCCTCGAAAGTATAGTAAGTTCTTATCCATTGTGAAATCTTTTCCCTTGAGTTGCCAGTCTTGCACTTCTGCTGGAGTCAGAAGTTCTTTAACTTTAGCTTCAATGTCTTCAATGGATTGTGCATTTATCAAACCCAGGATTCTCTGTTCCGGAATTATGGGTACGGGTTCAGGATTGGTCGTGAGTTCATCTACTCCAATTCGGGAGAGAGCATCTGCTTTACCATTCTTGTTGCCTGGTCGGTAAGTTATCACAAAGTCGAATTCGGCGAAAAATAATGCCCAGCGAAGTTGTCTAGAGGATTGAGCTTTGGCTGATTTAAGGTACTGTAAATTACGATGATCCGTGATGACGGTGACTGTGTGTCGGGCTCCCAGGAGATAATGCTGCCAGGCTTTAAAGGCAGACTTAATAGCCAAAAGTTCCTTATCTGTAATAGTATAGTTGATTTCAGGAGCCGAAAATTTGCGGGACCAAAATGCCACTGGGTGTAACTGGTTTGTTTCTGGGTCTCTTTGCGAAAGCACTGCTCCCATTGCGAGACTGGAAGCATCAGTCTCCACGATATAGGGAAGTTCCGGGCGAGGATGTTTTAAAACTGGAGCCGAGGTGAATTTTGTTTTTAGTTCCTGAAAAGCTTGTTCAGCCTCTGTAGACCACTCGAAACGTTTATTCTTTCTGAGGAGGGCTGTAATGGGTTGGACTACTCGAGAAAAATCTGGAATAAATCTACGATAAAAGTTGGCGAAGCCCAACATGCTTTGAACTCCTTTCACAGACGTTGGTGAGGGCCACTTAATGATAGCGTCCACTCTTTTTGAGTCCATGTGGACTCCATTAGGTGACAAAATAAATCCCAAAAATTCGACCTCAGTGACATGAAAAACGCATTTCTCCAGCTTTGCAAAAAGTCTGTGTTTTCGGAGCCTCTCCAGTACTGCTGTTACATGTTTTCGATGATCCGCCTCAGAGGACGAGTAGACCAGAATGTCATCAATATAGACAACTACACATACGTCAATGAGCTCTCTGAGGACGTCATTCATAAAATACTGAAAGGCAGCCGGTGCGTTGCATAATCCAAAGGGCATTACTTGATACTCGAACAGTCCATATTTAGTACGAAAGGCCGTCTTCCATTCATCGCCCTCTTTTATTCGTACTAAATGGTAAGCTCCTCTGAGGTCCAGCTTTGTGTAGATACAGGCACTTTTAACTTGGTCAAGAAGTTCAGGGATCAATGGTAACGAATATCTGTTCTTAATCGTAATCTGGTTCAGGGCACGGTAATCTATACATGTTCTTAGGTCTCCCTCTTTTTTTGGAACGAAGAACAAAGCTGAAGAGGCTGGGGACTTCGAAGGACGGATAAATCCATTAGCCAGGTACTGGTCCAAATACTGCCTCAGGTGAAGATTTTCAGGTTCTGTGAGGGCATAAATTCGACTGCACGGAGGAGTGGATCCCGGAATCAAGTCTATCTGGCAGTCGTATGATCTGTGAGGAGGCAGCAAATTAGCTTGATCTTTCCGAAAGACATCTTGAAATTCCCGGTATTCAGGAGGCAGGTGAGGACTCTCAGAAGTAGTTGCTGCTAGCTTAGTGGGGGGCTGAGGATAACAGGTTGGAGCGCATTCTGGAAACCGGATTGTCTTTGCTCGCCAATCAATTTGAGGATTGTGTTTCTCCAACCAAGGGATTCCCAGGATAACTTGAAACTGCGGAGCCTTGATCACATCAAACACGATCTTCTCTTGATGTCCATCTTGGCTTACCAACGTCACTTCCATGGTGGTGTGAGTTACTGGTCCGGAAGCTATTTCCGTACCATCCACGGTGGTGATGACGTCTTTCACCGTCTTAGGACAAAGAGATAGATTCATCCTGGCGGCCAATTCACAGTCCACGTAATTGCTGATTGCGCCACTATCAATGTATGCTTTAATGGCATGCATACGATTGGGTTGTTCTGGACTCACGAGGACCATGGGCATGATGAAATGCGAGGTCAAAGAACTGGTTTTAACGCTCGGCAAGCGGACCTCTACACTTGTCGGGCGAGGTCGTTTTCCGACTCTGAACCTTTGGCACCTTTATCGGAAGCTCCTACTGTCTTCTTCCTTGGTTTCACCTGGCAATCTTGAAGGAAGTGCCCTGAGTTTCCGCAATAGAGGCACAATTGCAGTTGTCTTCTCTTTTCCCTTTCCTTTTGGGTTAGAGGTCCTTTCACAACCCCAATCTGCATGGGTTCCACGGTATCATTTCCTTTAGCGGAACTCTGTGGTCTTGAAAAAACTCGAGTCTCAAATCTGGAACGATCGGCTTTTTGATTTTGTATTCTATGATCCAATTGAACCACCAGATCGATGTATTCGGAACAGTCTTGTGGAGGATTCACCACCTGAGCCAGAACGTCTTTAAGTTCTCCACGCAGGCCTCTGTAGAAAAGGGTGATCCTCTTATCCTCAGGCCATCCGGTTTCAACCACTAGTCTGTTAAATGATGCAATGTAGGCCAGAAGATCTTGATTGCCCTGTCGTAGTGAAAGAAGTTCATTGTCCAGGGCCTGTCCCTGAGAATGTCTTGCGAACAATCTTTCCATACTAGCTTGGAAGTCCTGGAAATTATGAAGAATAGGGTTATCTTGAGTCACTAAAGGAATAGACCAATCTGCGGCACTGCCACTAAGATATGAGAGCACGAAGGCCACCTTAGCCTGGTCCGTTGGAAAAGCGGCAGGTCTACACAAAAAGTGCAAACGACACTGATTGATGAACACAGCAAATCTTTTCGGATCACCTGAAAAGCGTTCGGGCGGGGCCAAAGGTACATTTCCTGCTAGATTAATTTGCACCGGATTAGAGGAAGTCGTTGGAGCATGGCTCCCACCAGGGGTAGGCAGAGGAGTTTGTCCCGCTTGGGCTTGCAACAATTGTCTAGCCAAATCGTCTTTTCGCTCCTTAGAAACCACTAACTCCCTCCTTAGGGCATTTGTTTCCTGGCGTGCTGCGTGTACTTCTGCTCTCAACTCCCCGAGCAACTGGGCAAATTGGTCTGTGTCTGAAGTTTCCATTGCGCCTGGGCGGGAAATATGTGGTAAGGCTTCGCGTTCTGTAACGCTCACCTGGTTCCCTCGGAGGCGCGGGTCTTGACTGGGCGGTGAAACCGTCTTCAACGTTAGGCATAGGATTCGTTTGGCTCCCGGATTTGGCCCCTTTCTCACCGAAAGTTTGACCTGAAGGGTGAGGTGTCTGCAAGTGGAAAATCAAGGTATTAGTGGCTGGAAGGTTGGGAGAAGTTCCAAGCCCCTCTCTCCCTCTCTCCCCGTGGTACTTGGTTGATTGTTGTGCTCACCTTAAATAGGTGAATGCTGGGCTCTCCATCCTGCGTCTTGTGCAGGGGCGCTGGGTCCAGTTACTTCACTGGATATGAGTTCAGCCTCTTGATTGCAGAGGGTAAGTTGAGAGCGATGCCACCGTTTGCTGCACGAGCGTGACTTGTAAGTATTAAAGTTCCCTTTAGATTGCTCTCCTCAAATGTCTTATCTCCTTAATGTCTATGGGCCTCATTACGACCCTTGCGGAAATCAACAGACCTGACCGCCATAGCGTAAATAGCGTTTCCGCCATTGCACGATGGAGCAAAGTGCGGCTAATTCCGACCCATCGGGCACGAGCATTACGCCATGGCGGAATCCGAAAGGCTGCGATGGCGGAAATGACCCCAAAACTCCCCTTACCGCTGCCGTACGCTGCACCAGGTGCAATTCCGCCACCCATCTTAGCGGTCACCGTAATGAGCGGTCACCGTAATGAGCGGGCACCGCAAATTACGGCCACCGTAAATATACGGAAACGGAAGTAAAAGCATGTAGCCGGAACGGGAAACAGCACGCCGCACAACTATAAAATGAGAATCCCAACACAACCATTAAAAATCCGACCCTGACACACATCCCAACCCGTTAGCAACCCCAGTTAAAAACATAAATATGGGAAAGGTAGCCAAGAAAGCGTGTGATCGCAAGCGGCAGGTCCACTTCTCCCATGAGGAACTGACCGTGCTCACCGAGACCCTCCAGGAGAATGCCGCCGTCGTCTTCTCCAGTCAAATGACCAGGACGGCCCTTGCCAACAAGAAGGCCATATGGGCCCTGGTGGCACAGCGCGTAAGTGCGGTGGGGACAACACCCCGCACGCCACAGCAATGTCGAAAGCGGTGGGACGACCTGCGGATCCGCGTCCGCAGCATACTTTCTGCGAACAGAAACATCGCCACAGCTACCGGGGGAGGATCAGATTCGCCCATCAAGTTGACCCCCTGGGAGGAAATCTGCGCCTCCACCATAGGAATGGAGAGCATAGAGGGAGTCGGAGGGATGGAGAAAGGAGTGCCGACATCCGGAGAATCAGGTAGGTTGGCCAAAAGAAACAATGCCAAATCCACAATGCACGAACATGTGCAGTACCATGTGTGCCCATAGTGCAATACATACTTTGCCCTGATAGCGCCCTCTAAAACTCAGAATAAATAAATAATTTAATTAAAATGCCAAAAACACCCCCTACATGTGCAGCATGCACCCCCAACTGCAGGCTGCCAAATAAAAGCATCAGCAATGCACACAAAAATGAGACCACCTCCAAGGCCCAGTCCCAAATCACCCTCATGTACCACCCCAATGCATGTGATACATTGCCATTCCAATTCCCACAGACCCATAACTAACTCTCGCCCCTCTTTACTCCACCACAGGGTCCGATTCCAACGACGAGCTGCAGGACACCCCTACCAGCACACCTGCAAAGAGGGCCAAGACCAACGTCCCAAGAGCCTCCACCTCAGGTGCAAGGATCAAGACACGGCAGCAGCAGGAATCAAGTGGCAGCACACTGGAGGGGACTGCAACAGGCACCCCAGCAGCCAGCATGTCCACAACACCAGCACCACAGGTCCCCCCAAAGGATGTATCTGATGGCACTGCCTCTGGTGGTAGCAGCACCATAGGTGACACAGCTGTCATGCCAGCATGCTCCGACACGGAAAACAGTGCTGGCGACGTAGGAACCATCCATGACCTGTCCCAATCCCCCTGTATGTTCCATCCCCTACACCATGAGGAAACCACGCAGGGGCACCCACAAGACGACGACTGGCCAACCCCCACAAGTCCTGTGCCAAGGCAACATGTGTTGAGCAGCCCCTCTGTCACACCACCGCAAATGTCCATGGCCCAGCAGAGGCAACAGTCCCTCGACCAGCTGATCGAGCAACAGCAGCAAGTGGCCACGCTACTCAAGGACCATGCAAATGAATGCGGGGGTTCTAGGGCAGCCATGGAAACATCCACTGAGACACTCAGGGCACAAATAGAGCAAAGTAGTGAGAGCCTTAGGGGAGAAATGGAGAGAAGCACCGAGAGCCTGAGAGCACAAATGGAGAGAAGCACCGAGAGCCTGAGAGCACAAATGGAGAAAAGCACCGAGAACCTGAGGGGGGAACTGCATGCGACGTCCAAAGACGTATGTGCTGAACTTGCCGCTGTGCGCCGTGTGCTCACGGAGCTCTCACAAACCCTCAGAGACATGCATGGACGCGAGCAGGCAGAGACATCATCCGTGGCATGTTCCGTCCAGGGCAGCCCCCAACGCAGATCTGGCAGGAACCTGCGCTCCACGGGCAGGGGTGCCCCTGATACCCGTAGAGGGGGCTTGCAATAGCGTCTACCCACGGACAACATGCATATTTGGACACTGGTGTTGGGGGGGGAGGTAGGAGGGTGGAGGGGGTGTGTTGGGCTTCACTGGGTGGCGGGTCCATAGGGTGTATTAATCAATTCACATTAGCAATACAGTACATCATTATCATCCAATGAGATGTGTGGACATTGATCTTTGCGTACGATGCCTTCATAGGCGTACAGTCCAAAATGTGCCTGTACTACACACACACAGTGCCACAGGTCCCCTTTCCATGTAATAGGCACCATGCGTGGTTGCTAGAAGCATGCATCTATGATGCTCTGTAAGATTTCACGTGCATCCTGTGCCTCATGGACTCCTTGACGTGCCGCCACATCCCCACCCTCATCATGATCATCTTCAGGTCCATGCAGTTCAGCGTCAGGGGGCATGGGCACATTCCTACGTACGCACATGTTGTGCAGCATGACACATGCCATGACCATCTTAGAAACCTTCTCATGGCTGTACATGAGTGCCCCGCCAGACCTGCTGAGGCAGCGGAAACGAGCCTTCAGTAGGCCGAATGCCTGTTCAATGACCACACGGGTACGTGAGTGGGCATGGTTGTACTCCTCCTCATGCTGCTTCTGTGGGTTCCGGATTGGTGTAAGGAGCCATCTCTTCAGTGGATACCCGGCATCACCTGTATGTGACAAATAAAGGGTGTCAGTGGAATGATAGTGCTAAGTAGGCCCCCCCCCTTCCTGCAAGGTCATTGACGCTTCAAATGGGCCACGATGTCATGCATGGAATGAGACTCACCGAGTAGCCAGGATCTGTGCCCTGCGTGTCGCTCCATGTAGCGTGGTATTCTTGTGTTCCTCAGGACCATAGAATCATGGGTAGATCCTGGAAATCGGGCACAACAATGCGTAAAGATCTTGTTGGAGTCACACACCATTTGCACATTGATTGAATGATATTGTTTCCGGTTGCGGTACTGGACCTCCATGGCATGTGGGACAACCAATTCAACATGGGTGCAGTCGATGGCACCAATGCAACCCGGGATGCCGCCAAGTGCATGGAATCACACTTTTGCGTTGGTAATCTCCTGGTCCGTGCGTGGTAGTGTGATGTGGTCGTCGGCGTGTTTCAGGAGGGCATCGAGCACTTGGAAGAGTGTCCGTGAGAACAGTGGCTGTGAAATGCCATGCAACTGTCCGACTGTGTGCTGGTAGGTGCCTGTGGCCAGGAAGTGGAGTACAGACACCACCTTCAGTAGGGGTGGGATGGCGGTTGGGCTATCTATCATGCTCACGAGGTCAGCGTGTGTCATGTCCACAATGGCGATTATGGTGTCCCGGTCCAAACGGTAGAGGGTGTGGATCTGCTCAGCACTGAGGTTGAACGGATTGGCTCGGAGGCGTGGGATTGCGGGCTGCCTGCGTGGTGGTAGTGGCAGTGCTTGTGGGCCTTGCTGACCCTGCCTTGCCCTCCTCCTCCTCCTCCTCCTCCTGCGTCTCCTCTGTGCGGCCGGTTGTTGTAGCTGTTGTTGTTCGTCGTCTTCTTGTAGTTGTAGTACTTGCAGTGCTATCTGGTCCCCCAGGCCCAACATCGCTAGTCCTGCCGGTAGCATTTTGGAGTGGGTGTGGTTGTGGGAGGGGTTTGGGTCTGCTATTTATGTGCTGTCGGCCTGTATGGGCTCCACCTGTGCTGATTGATTTAATCTGTGGCAGCTGCAATCCCTTCTGGCCGAGCACGTCCCGCACGAAACGCTGCATTTGGCCGCATGGCATCTTGCAATTGCAATCATGTATCAAATCCCGATGGCAGTGTGATGTACTTTGACTGATTTTCATGCTATGCTCCCATTGTTACACATGCTATATTTGCAGTCGCTTACATACCTGTGAAGAGTCAGTGGTATGTAGGGCTCGATCGACGGCGGACCCTCATGCAGCGCAGCAACGAACTTCACCGACGGGCGTGGCGTCCCATTCGTGATTGTAGCCAGTTAGCATTATCACACACATCCGCACCACATAGATGTAATTGTGAATGCAAGCGTTCACAGAAGCCTTTTCGACGTAATGTTGCAAGTGAGGAATTCGAAGGACAGCGTTTTTGGTTTTGAAGTAGCGGCGAGGATACGCCCACAGGTCTGCCTGGAAATGTAACGTTCTATTGTAGAATGTCCTTGGGACAGGGCCCATAACGAGCAAGCAATGAATGATTTGAATTGAATGGGATGCGCAATAGCGTAGTGGACGATAAGGCTGGACGTACTAAATTCCATGTCGCTTCTCAACACTACAGATCCGGCCAGGAGCACAGTGGTTTTTGCAGACTGCATTACGCACAGACGCGATGGAAGTTTCAAATATTATGTGAGTGAATCTTCATGCGTTTTCATGGCGGGATGAGGGAATGATGAATGGATGCATGGACAGTTGATTTGATTTGAATCTGCCATGTACATGGGTTTGATGAATCGATCCCCTTCCCCTGCGCTATGTCATGCAAAGCTGCCATAGTGGGACCAACGTCTGTCTGCCCTTGTCGGATCCTCCCTGTGTCGACGCACCTTCATTCACTTGTGTCTATGCACGTTACTAATCCCATGTCATGGGTTCTGTCTTGACGGACGCATGCACAGTAACAGACGTTGGCAATGGTGTATTAACCTCGATTGATTTCGTTATGATTCGCTACTGATTTAGTGGTGTATATATTCCTTTGGAGTGGGCTAGCATGCATATGGGTGTGGATTTGGTGTGTTGATTGAAGTGTGTAATGCATCAGAAGTCCCGTAATGCAATCGGTTAATTTGTCTTTCATTTGGGTGACAGGTATCTCCTGCCCTTTTGCAGATGCCATCTGTACGCCACTCCTCCAGATGGGTTTTACTCTCGACACCTGCAGCTTCGGGTAAATCAGTGGAGCACCATTACGATCTTATGGGACGATCGCCAATGGGCCACATGCCCTTACGCAGTACTGGTGGCTAGGTGCAACATTTCGGCCTTTCAGCTGGACTAGTGCCTGCCTCATGGGACGGACCTGCGGTTCTTGCCGCTTCCATGTTGCCTTTTGGAACGTTAATGTAGGCCCTGTGTGCCATGAAGGTACAGGGCGTCACACAAGTGGAAGCTGGTCAATTATTGCGGATGCAGCCCTCGGTGATGATGGATATTTTGGTGTTATTGTGCAAATTGCTGTTTGCCCTTTGTTATTTGGATGTGCATTTAAAATGTATTCTGATATTTGCCGTGTTGCGTAATTCTTTGCAGGTGATGTAGCAATTTCCGATTTGTGGCGCTATGTATTGTGAGTTCATCTGCATTGTGTTCCGCATTCTGAGTTGCGTTGCGTGGTACTGTACTGGCAGCGTTTGCCTACATAGCACAGTATGGTCACGGATAGGGCCTGCCATTGTGACTTTTCATGATGTGCTGCTCAGGGACGGGGGATTAGCTTTTGCCCAACTGGTGCCTGTCAGCCAGGTCGATTGGTGGAATGATGGGATTATCAGAATATGGCTGGTCACAGGTGCCTGTGTTTGCGTGCGTTTGTTGGAGGGGGACTGGGGTCATGTCCATTGGAATAGCTTCTGTATTCGTGCCATCTGTGCCCTGCAGCTCCCATCGGCCCCTCTTGAGATGGCCTGGCTGCTCAGTCACTCTGCCAACTTGTGTGGTACATGCTTCTGCTGGTGGTTGGTTTGTTTACTGGCAAGAGTACAGGGCTGGTGCAATCTCCCTCAGGATGCTGCTTTGGATGTTGCCTTGCGCTGGTGGCAAGCGATGGGGGACTACTGTTGTTTTGTGTCATGTATTCTTGATTTTCATTTTGATGTCCTTGTACCTTCACATGCCTGTGCTGCATCAGTACGGCAATGGTGACATGCCGTATATGGATGCCCACTCACGGGGCGCTTTGAGCCCCTGCATGCATTTCTACGTTGGCATGCATGGGTGAATTGTAGATTTCACTGGTTGCATAGTGTGACTACATTGCGCCTGCCAGGAGTTGTGCAATGTGGCCAGGGAGTGGAGTACAGGCACTCAGTAGGGCCATTTACGGTTGGTTCACGATGCCGTATTTCTCACCATGGCGGAATGGTACTTTCCGCCGTGCTTGATGGCGTTCAGTACATGTCCGCTAGGGTCAGAATTCGCGTACCGTTGCGCCATGGCGGTGATTCCGGTTTTGCAGGGCACGCGTGCGCGTACTTGGTGCAGTTAGCGTTGGCGTTCACTGCGGTGTCGCTAATGGCATCGTACTTTACGGTGACGGGTCATAATCGCAACGAGCGGTATTCGATGGCGGTATTGCATTTCCGCCATCGTTTCTCCATTTCCGCCAGGGTCGTAATGAGGCCCTATGTCTTTTCCTTTTCAGATGCTGTCGGTGCCGAAGAAGATGCTCCCCCAGGTTCGTGGCAGAGAGCGTAACAAGAAGATGGTGAATACGAAGGCACGTAAGTAGAAAGGCTGCTCTAGGGCTGTAGAATGCACCTTAATGTCTCTTTTGTCTTTACAGGTGCCGGAATGCAGCGCGAGCAGAGTTGGAGCGAGCGTAACACAAGTAAGCAGTTTTGTAACTAAGCGTTACTAACCAATGTTCTTTGTCTTTGCAGGCCCGATGCCGGACGAGAAATGCAGAAAAAACGCCTTGGATGCTGCCGATGGATCGGGTAAGTTGAAGCGCTAACTTTGCCTTTGCCTAACCTGTGCCTTTTGTTTTGCAGGAGCTGCTGAAGACTGAAGATTGGTTCCCAGCAGGTTATTTTCATATTCACAGGATCCGGAGCTGAAGATTCACTGGAGCTGACACGGTGAGCGTCCTGCTGCAGATGCAGAATAACGCGAAGCACGTTGCACCAATCGGGTGTGGTTTAAATAGTCCATAGGAGTGCTTAGGCGTCTTCTTCCACAGCCTCGCCCAGGCAAAAAGAGTTCCTGCTTCCAGAAGGGTTCCAGCATCAATGATCCAGGGAGTGGTGCCCACCCAGAAGGAAAAGTAGTCCCTGCCAGAAGAGAGTGAAACATCATCTTGCTGGTAAGTAAGCAGCATGGTCTGCTGCAGGTAGGTCCACCCAAGCACTTTCACACTTGTTATGAGCCCGGCGCTTCCTGTGCTGGGACGGGTCCATTCTATGAGCCTGGCACCACCGGTGCCAGGACAAGGTCCAAAAGGTCCCTATTGGGACTTGCTGGTGCCGATAGTATATGTTATGAGCCTGCTTCCAAGGATGTTGGGTAGGTCCTGACTCCTTGGAAGCAGTGGTCATGACATGGGATTAGCATGGGTCTTGACCAACACTCGGGTCTCAAACCTGGACCGATCTGCTTTTCTGTTTTGAAGTCTGTGATCCAAATGGACCACTAAGTCTATATACTCTGTGCATTCTTGGGGCGGATATACAACTTGGGCCAAGACATCTTTAAGTTCTCCGCGTAGGCCTCGATAAAACAACGTGACTCTTTTATCCTCTGGCCATCCCGTTTCCACAGTTAGTCTATTAAAGGTTGCAATATAGGATAGGAGGTCCTGATTGCCCTGTCGCAGGGATAGAAGTTTGTCATCCAGAGCCTGCCCCTGAGAGTGTCAAGCAAATAACCTTTCCATGCTTGCTTGAAACCTTTGAAAATCACAGAGAATCGGGTCATCTTGAGTAACCAGTGGAACTGACCAATCGGCAGCGCAGCCGCTGAGATATGACAATACAAAGGCTACCTTGGTCTGATCATTAGGGAAGGCCCCAGGTCTGCATAGGAAGTGCAAACGACACTGATTCATGAATACGGCGAATAGTTTGGGGTCCCCAGCAAAGCGTTCGGGTGGGGCCAGCGGCATGTTTCCAGGTAGATTAATCTGCACAGGGTTACTGGAAACCACAGGAGCGTGATTCCCTCCGGAACCGGGTAGAGGAGTGTGCCCAGCTTGACCTTGCAAAAGCTGTCTGGCCAGATCATCAGTTCTTTCCTTTGATATTATGAATTCCCTCCTGAGGGCATTCGTCTCTTGACGAGCGGCATGTACTTCGGCCCGTAATTCCCCCAGTAATTGGGCCAACTGATCAGTCTCAGAACTTTCCATAGCGCCTGGGTGGGAATTTGTAGGAAGGCTTCGCGTTCTGTTATGCTCACCTGACTCCAACAGAGGCGCTGGCCTGGTTCGCGCTGCTGACCTCTTTTAAGGTGATGCACAGGGTTCGGAAGACGGACTGGACCGGGCCCCCAAATCTGGCTTGTCTGGCTCGCAGAAGTATCCTTCTGTAGGTGAAAATAGGGGATTAACTGTCTGCGGGGTAATGCAATCGGCCTCCCACTTTCCCCTCTAACCCTCCTCGAAACCCTTCTGTGATTCCTCGTAGCGTCTCACCTTAGGGTCTGGAAGGACGAGCTCTCCATCCTGCTTCTGATGCAGGGCGCGTTGGTATCCAGTTACTTCACTGGATTTTTGGATTGGTGAAAACCAAACTTGCTTGGCTTCCAGGTAAGTTTGTTGATAAGAGGTTCCCCTTGTGTCCATGCATTAATGTACTAATGCTAGTGTCTTTTTCCCCATAGGGGCCGGGGTACGGAATGCCGGGGAACAGGCACCGACCCAAGATGAGAGGTGAAATCCTTGTAGAAATCAGGTAAGTCTTTAATGAGCGTTTTTTGGTAATGTCTTTTCATTCGCTCATTAACGCTGATGTCTTTTTTTCCCCTTAGGGGCCGGGGTCTGTAAATGCCAGGATGTGGCGCGGACCCGAAATGAAGAGGGAATGAATCAACAGGTAAGTCTTAACATGGAGATTTAGCTTTCCTTATTTACTTCTCTCTCTCACCTTTTGTTCTGGTCTTTTTCTCCCTAGGCGCTGGGGCGTGACTGCGAATCCGGATGATCGCTGCTGAACATGGAGGCGCCCTGTAAAGGTGAGTGGAATGCGGCGCTGCAGCGATCGAAGCGATGAGCTTTTAAATAAAAGTTTTCCTTTTCAGGATTGTCGGCGAGATGTCTCCGAGATGCGGATTTAGCATGTAAGGACTTTTCCTTCTTCTGTTCTCTTCTTCTCTTCCTTTGCAGGTGATCCAGGATGCTGGCAGGCGTGGCAGAAGTCAGGATGCAGGAGCAGACACGGTGAGCGTCCAGCTGCTAGATGCAGAACAATGCGAAGCACGTGTGGCTGTTCGGGTGGGGTTTAAATAGCCTTGGAAGAAGTTTCAGGTATGTGTCCTTCCTCCAATCAGGTATGTATCCTTCCCCGACCACGCCCGGATGGTAAATTAGTCCCACAGGTAAAGTAGTTCCTTTCAGGCCTCAAGGAGGCCGGGATCCTGCAGCATGGTCTGCATCAGGTAATTGCACCCAAGCACTCCCATAATGAGCCTGGTGCCTGTGGCGCCAGGACTGATGTCTTTTATGAGCCTGGCGCCATAGGCGCCAGGACACTGTCCAAAGGGCCCCTATATGGGGTTGCTGGGTCCTTCCTTGGGGACTGGATGTCTGCTTTCGGGGACGCAGGGCTTGAACCGGCTCCCCGGGAGCGGGCATCATGACAATTAGACAATGTTCAAAATGATATGCTTCTTGGTGGCAAAGCTGCAAAGGGGACTTAACAGTGCTCCATGTGGTTAGAGGCGTCATTGAACGATGCAGGTCAAATGGATTATAAGGAGTGTTTGTGTATCGAGCGTGGTTTGAAACGATGAGTAGGGCTAGTTCGGTTCAATGAGGGATGCAATGGTCCAATGGTTCATGTCAGTCTTCGATGCTTGGTTCTATGCAGCAGTTGATAGTCATCTTCACTGTGCACTGTTATTCGGTTCCGACAGTTGATGAAGCTTGGTTGAAGCACAGATGCAGTGTTGAACCATTTGATGATGCAAGCGCTCTGGTTTGAAGTTCAAGTGAGTGCCAAATGCTGCACTGGTGGGCTCTGTTGCATCAAAGTCATTGAACATGGCTTGAAATTGGCATGAATCTGTTTGCTAAGGAAATCAAGGTTCCTGTATGCCCTAGCCCTCAGGTTGCGGTGAGACCCATTGACGGTAAGCTCTAGGACAAGGTGAATCCTTCTCAGTCTCTTCTTTCCCAGCCGAGATAGATTTGCAAGCAGAGTGGCAGGACTTTGTCCACATCAAGTATCACTAGTAGAGTATATAGAGCAGAGATTGCTACTGCCTTGGAACATGCCTTCTTCACCATGCCTTCTTCTCAATGGCTAAGGGCTTTGGAAAGATCAACTCTCCGAAAAGAGGTCAACATGAAATCTTCCTTAAGTACAGGATGTTCCAAAACGTAAATCAAAGAAGGGGCAGGAGACCCCCTCTTTTATGGTCAAAAGGTCACATGGGATTGTAGGAAAGAAAGCCTGATTACTGATGTCTAATCACTGTCCTTGTAACAAGTGGTCTTTGCATGGCTGCATTATACTCAGAATTCATTGTGCTAAAGGATGTGTAGGGTACAGAGAAAAGCAAGATGGCAGTATCCTTCCACAACTATGCTGAGCTCACTCTGGCTACACCAACCCAGTCCACTTCTCACATGCATAGCATTAAAGGCATTTCGGTATGCAACACCCCTGTATGATGCCAGTGCTTTTGTTTAGGTTGTGCTCTATAAAGCCTGCTTCCCAGGTCGCTCCTACTAAGACATTCCATGACTCGAGAGTGGTGTTTCCCGGCCTCACAAAGAATCTAAGAGCCAGCTCCAACTGGCTATCATCCTGCTGGCTGTAGCAGAGACAGCCAGTCTAGTAAGACTACACAGAGCCTGTCCATGGCTTGGCTGGGCTCACAGATTTGACATGTGTATGATACAGATAAGATGTGAGTTTAACAATTATGCGATCTACCAGCCAATATACCCCAAACTCAGTTATGGCTTATGTGTAAATTTTAAACTACTGTCTATACATAAAAAAGGTAGATACTTTTAGAAAAAAGATCATCCACAATCACTTAATCAATTGGTACACAAGGATACACAGTTTATTCATAGAAAAGATTTTTAAAACAGTGTTAGAATTGACCATTTCTAAATAAAAGACATATAGTCTCAACACATCATAACAACCTTTACAATACAGTAATAGTGACTCACAACAACATATATCCTTTAGTGTCAAAAAATACACAACAAATATTAATAAGACAAAAACACCAAAACAACCTTCAGGGTATAAGCTCAATATACTGTTCCACTGAAGTATGATCTCAACTGATCCAAATATGAATCTAACACAAACAAATACTATATTTCGCCCTCAGGATGTTTCAGTTCACTGTTTACATCTGAAACCTTCTTCAGGAGGATAGGAAAAAGTCACACTGGCTTTGAAATAGATGATCTATAATAGTGCTCCACGATGTGTTTATTAAAAAATGGATGAGCGTTAATAAAAGATAAAAACAGGCTTCAGCTCGATATGCTTAATAACCTAGCAGCCAAATAGTCTGCACCAGGCTAGGCTAAGAAAAATAAGCCTTACCTCGCCTGCGAGTGGGAGTAGTCTACACGGGTAACCTGTAATCATCAATATTCTTAAGGTTAGACTCTGGTCCACTCTGGACAGGGTAATCTAGAAGATACATATACATTGTATCAGACTACCTGATTCAACTGGTCTCCACATTCACCCTGCTCTCATCATCATCATTTACAATTGTATGTCAAATTACAAATTATGCTTACCTAGTCTCAAACTTGTACAATTCAAGCTCAGAACTATTTCTCTTGTAAGACCTTCAATCAATGGTTCTGTATTGCGGTCCAGTCCTGCCCCTTGAAACAATCATGTGTCTATCGAAAGGGAGAGGACGCGCTCCATTAGTGTGGTGAAATATATCCTGCAGCAGGGTGCTCTCTATTCATGGTGTGTGCCCTCATACAGTGTCTGCAAAAGGCCTGCCGTTCACCTAGTGTACAGATGTGGGAACAGACTTGCACTGCAGACTCTCCCGAAAATCAATGATTAAGGAGTCCTTTTAGGAAAGGCTAATCATGCCTGCACCATTGTCTGTAGAAAATAACATACAACGGTCTATTATTACTAGTACTAGTCAACTGTGTTCGCCAAATGAAACTAACAATGCATCTAGTTGTTCAATATAATAGCCAGCGGTCTCGTGTTACTAGTAGTAGTCGTTTATGTGAGCCACATGAGACTAACAATGCATCTAGTTATGTGCTCCTCCATATATAGCCATTATTCAAATAGTGCTACGGTGTATATAGGCTACTGCAGATTAAATCATGCAGAATTTCCCTCATGCAAAATTACAACTCAGTTTGAATTAATCTCAAATTAACTCTTAGTTGGTCCTCACATTAATAGAGACCTGAGCATTCATTTTACCTGTTGTCTGTAAATCACGGTTATGAAACTAACTAGTGATTGAGTCCGCTCTATCTACCAGACACTGTTCTTTCATTGTTGGTAAGGTATCGATTGCGTGCGGCTATTAGTTCATTATTTAAATTTGTTCACAACAGCTGCCCTTTTCTGTTGAAAACACTGGAAACCACAGAAAAACACTGTTGGAAAGCCAAGTACACTAGATCAGCCATCTAGGAGTGGCCCAGTCGACAATGTTCCTAATCATACAAACAACATGTTGTGATGATTTGTATGTGTAGTCTGATCCTCAAGGGACCTTTGAAATTTACCTCTCCGGGTCCATCTTCCTAGTGCGAAAATGGAGTTCTAAATCATTTTGCATTGGGTCAGGGCCACCCTTACAGTACGTATTGGGATGCTATACTACTATGGGCGCTATTCAATTGGGAATTACCCAGAGGCTAGAAAACACTTTTCCTAGGTCCTCAACTGGTAGATTTAGATCACAGTGGGGCTCCCTTCTCGTTATTCGGAATACCCCCATCTCTCCCCAGTATCTATATCAAGCTAATGAGAATATCGAGGTTTCATTTGATTTTATGCCACTCAATGGCCTCATCCAGCCCTTATAAATCACTATGAATTTTATATATGAGCTCTTGTTCTTTTTGCAGCAATTTCTTATTTCTGGAGATTGGGTTTTCACCTTTAACACAGTCCACTGGAAATTCTCAAAACCATGTTGTCTCTCTATAAAATGTTTCACCATGGGTGCCTGTAGAGTCTTATTCTTTAGACAACTTTTGTATTCAATTATTCAAATTCTGATTTTTCCATTGCTCTTCCCAATATATATCAGGCTACAAGTTCATTTGATCATGTATACAACGCGATCAGTATTACAATTCGAGAAGCCTTTTTGTGTCCAGTTTTTGTTCATACCCAGATTAATCTCCTTACTGTGTGTTGTTAGTTTACTCACAGTGCTGTTTCCACATGGGTGGTGTCCTACCACTGGTGCTAGTATTGACTTGTGATACTTGTCACGGATTGAGTTCTTTTTCTTAGCTTACTATGACTAACCATATTTCCAATAGAGATTTTGTAAGCAAACAGTAGAATATCGCGGTTATCCTCAGTGTTTTGAACATTTTCCAATAATTAAAAAAGCAGATAAGGGGGCGGGTATAGTCTTATTCAATCGAGGAGACTATATAAATGAATGCAACAGACAATTGCCGAATGAAGTATACTATAAGAAACTGGCACAAGACCCGTCTAAGGAATTTCTACAATTTATTGACTTGAAAGTGACAATGCGAAGGAAAGGGGGTGGATAAGCCCACAAGAAAGCACATGTCTAATCAATAGAGATGCATGTATCCCTAATGTCTATTGTTTAACAAACATTCATAAAACTCTCATCAAGCAAGCTCCATGGTAGACCAATAGTTGCGAAGATAAATATTGTTCTAGAACCGTTATCAAAATTTGCAGACCACTATTTGAAGGGACACGTGAGGACCATGAGATCATATCTTAAAGACACGAAAGATGTGATCAACACATTTGAAAATATGGAATGCAATAGAGATACCAGCTTGGGACTAGATATGGTGTATTTATATACACACATTCCTCAGCAGGAGACCCTGAACAAAGTGGAAGAGATTTTGCTGACTCAAACTGACCAGGATCCTGTGCCTACTTCTTTCATCTTGTGGCGCTTCAACCTGGATCTAATACGCAATTACTTTAAATTTCTAGGTGCTTTCTACCAGCAATTTGAAGGGACTGCCATGGTTGCCATCATGGCCCAAGCCTTGCGAACCTGAGTTTTTCAAAGAACAGTTTATCTATGCAAACAATCCATCCGACCTACAAATCCGGGCATGATCTCGTTATATCGATGACGTGCCTTGTCATCTGGCAAGCCTCACAAGAACAAGCCAATGCTTTCTTTGTTTGACTGGATGGCCAAAATAGGAATTTATAATTTACCATGACAATTGAGCAAGAATCTATTAATTTCTTGGACTTGACTCTGTTACATGAAGAAGGTAAACTCATAGTTAAGCCCTTCCATAATAGTACGGATAAAAACTCCATGCTTCATTACCAGTCACATCACAAATAGCACAAGTTCAACATCTTGTGAGGAGGAAGCAAAGCATCTCAAGAAGAAACACAAAAAATAGGGGATACCCGAGAAAACTAATTAAAAAGGCAGCAAAACAAGCTTTTAATAATCACAGGGCTGTGCTGCTCAAAGACAAAACTAAGAAGACCTTAGAAGAGAGAATTGTATGTGTCAACACGTTCACTAATCATAGTCTGACGATTTGAAACATAATCTCCAAGCATTGGAACATTTTCAAAACAACTGAGGCTAACCCCGATACTCCCCTGTTTGCTTACAAAAAAAACACATGAGCCAATGGGGACTAGCACCAGTGGTAGGACACCACCCATGTGGAAACTGCACTGTGTGTAAACTAAAGACACTCAGTAAGGAGAATAACCTGGGTTTGAACAAAAGCTGGACACAAAAAGACTTCTCGAATTGTAATACTGATCACGTTGTATACATGATCAAGTGCCCTTGCAGCCTGATGTATATTGGGAAGACAAATAGAAACATCAGAATTTGAATAATTGAATACAAAAGTTGTCTGAAGAATAAGACTCTACAGGCACCCATGGTGAAACATTTTATAGAGAGACAACATGGTTTTGAGGATTTCCAGTGGACTGTGTTATGGGTGGTTAAAGGTGAAAACCCAATCTCCAGAAATAAGAAATTGCTGCAGAAGGAACAAGAGATCATATATAAAACTCATAGTGATTTATAAGGGCTGAATGAGGCCATTGAGTGGCATAACATCAAATGAAACCTAGATAGCCTCATTGGTATTACCCAAATAGACCTTTTACAATTGACCTTTTGCACAATTGACCCAATTATAGAGGTCCTAATTGACCTTCTGCACAATTGAGCTTCTGCACAATTGACCTTCTGCTTCTTGTATTGTTAATTCTTAACTATTCAATTAGATATTTAATGCTTACCTGTTCTTCTCTTCAATATTCTTTAGATATTGTGATTCTTTTATTTTCTATTGTGGTACGGAATAAAACAGAAAGCGTTATGGACAGTACATTTTATTTTAAAATTCAGCAATGTTATAACTGTACAGTAAATTCATTCTCCATGGTTCATTTGCAATGTTACAAAAGTAAAAGCAAAGGCCATACTGGTTAAATAGGCTGACAAGGCTACATTTTCAAACTTCTCAGCAATTTCTTTAATTTGTTTTACATTTTGAATTCTTTTAGAGGTTCATTTTTGCATATTTACGCCGCTTAGTGTTTGAATTATTGCAGTCTCCTGCATTCCTTGTTCGATTGCAGCACGGTTAGGAATTTCCACAAAGTTGGTTTTGCATGCCCCATTGCTACATTTAGACCGTTGTGCCAATCTTCAAGTTTGTTGTTTGTTTTTGGGGATTCATGAAGTATTGCCTCAAAACAGTTCCAGTATTCCACTTTGATTTTGGGAACTTTTCGACCAAAACGGGTCTGTGCAGGTGCATGTATCCTCGTAATAATTCAGGAAGTCTTTCAGTTCTTTTTCATGAGTTTTATAATAGGTTTTATTCATTAGTGCTGTGTAGCCGGATTGTACATCAGTTTTGGGCAAGAAGGCTAGTGCACAGAGCTTGCACATATTATGCTGAAACTCACTATCTGCGCAATATATCTTTTGCAGGCCGTGTTTTTGTAAGTTGTGCCATAGTGCCTGATTGTAGTGAAAATAACACCCTTGAATGTTCAGGAATACATGTGTGATTGCATTTATGGCTTCAATTTCAAAGTCCATGCTGCAGTTTTTGTTTTCTTCTAATAGATTTGTTAACCCTTCCTTCATTTTAGTAGAAATGTCTCTGTAGAATTTTTCACTTTTTTCACTCATTAGAATATACAGAAGTGGGAACAAGTCTTTATTGATTTCTCTGTGTATACTATATAGTTGTTTGAATGGTTTTGGGCATGATTTGAAAGTACCGTCCATCATCCAGTTTTTGCTTAATGACATTCTTGTTAGGTTTTGTTCTGTTGCAAATATCATATATCTTTTTGGTTGGTTCCCACTATGATAGTACAAGAATTTGTCTCCTTGAAGTGTTTTAGTCCGATGTTCTGGTATCTCGATATCACTCATGGTTTTTGGGATTTTTGGCACTTTACATCCTAAATTTCATTGGTACAGCACATAATTTACCACATGGCATTTCTCCTGCTAGGTGGGATGATATTTCTAACAGCACTTGACGTACTAGTTGTTGGCTTGTGCCGGCGTTGCTTTTTGCTTTTTTTAAAAATCATGAAGCTTGTTTTTTACTTCAATTTTTGCAATATTTGGTTCATGATTGTGACATTGTGTGTGTTGTAAAAAATCTACATTAGTACAGGCTCTACCTCTACAATTTTGTTTTTCTGTACTCAACACACTTCCACCACTTTCACTCTCCTTCAAATCCTTCCAAATGATATATTTATCTGTTAATTGTTAGTTGGTTATTGCCTCTTTCAGATTTAACATACTGTGCTTTTTCCATCTTTTTAATGTATTCGAATCTCACCCTATTCAATGATATATTAAATGAATATGTGAATTTAACAGTTTTTTCTTCTACATTTCTAAATGCATTCTTAAATATTAATTATATATTTACTACTTTACAATGCACTTACCTGATAAATTGTCTCTTCCTTTTTTTCAACAATGTTTTCCTTGTTTTCACAGGTTTATTATTTCCTTCTAATTTGATTTCCAGAAAACATACCACATCAATTCAAATGTTTATGTTCTTTCGTTTTATTTATGCCTCCGACGTTTCAATGTTTACTTTATCCTCACGAACGCAAGTTCGCGTTACTTTAACAGTTTCAGTTTACCGGTAAGTGCTCACACTGAAAGATGTGTGTTCTCACGAGATTTCCCAATTCTATGGAATGATCCATTAACCCTTGATTTTAGGTGCATTTTTTTACAACATTCTTTGTTTGTCTTACACCACATAGTATCAAATCTGCGATATACATCTACATTTCATTCTTTTTTCATTTCATTTCGTTTGCATGTTTTATGTGCGCATGTTTTTTCATTACATTGTCCTATATTCTGTGCAGTGCCTTTTGCCTTCAATGGTATGATCCACTAGCAAAGTAAACATTGCATTGCGGGTTCGGTAAGCAGCCTGCACTCATTTTATGGTAACAAAAACAAAGTTGGTTTAATTAATATTTTGCAACTGCGTGTGTGTTTTTATATTTCAATGCGTTCACACCCCAAACGACCAATTGTATGTACGATCAGTTTGGATTCAAACAATTGTTCCACAAACAATTGTAACACAAGCAATTCATATACAACCATTCTCACTTGCTTGTTATAGATACTGAGGCGAAATGGGGGTATTCTGAATAACGAGAGGGGAGCCTCACTGTGATCTAAATCTGCCAGCTGAGGACCTAGGAATAGTATTTTCTAGCTTCCGGGTAATTCCCAATGAATAGGACCCATAATAGTATAGCGACCCAATACGTACTGTAAGGATGGCTCTGACCTGATGCAAAATTAATTAGAACACCACTTTCACACTAGGAAGATGGAACCAGAGAGGTCAATTTGAAAGGTCCCTTGAGGATCAGACTACACATACAAATCATCACACCATGTTGTGTGTATGATTAGGAACATTGTGGACTGGGCCACTCCAAGATGGCCGATCTACTTTCAACAGTGTTTGTCTGTGTTTTCCGGTGTTTTCAACCAGAAATGGCGGCTGTCGTGGACAAATTTAAACGATGAATGAATAGCCGCACGCAAGTGATACCTTATCATCAACGAGAGTACGGTGTCAGGTAGATAGAGCACACACAATCCGTAGTCCGTTTCAGAACCTTGATTTACAGACAACAGGTAAGAGGAATGCTCAGGTCTCTATTAATGTGAGGACCAACTAAGAGTAGTTTGGGATTAATTCAAAATGAGTCGTAATTTTGCATGAGATGATTGAATCTGCAGTAGCCTATATACATCGTTGCATTATGTGAATAATGGCTACATGTGGAGGAGCACATAACTAGATGCATTGTTAATCTTGTTTGACTAACATAATCGACTACTACTAGTAACACGGGACCGCTGGCTACTATTTTGTACAACTAGATGCATTGTTAGTTTTGTTTGGTCAACACAATTGACTACTACTTGTAATAATAGACCGCTATATGCTATTTCTACAGACAACGGTGTAGGCATGATTAACCTTTACTAAAAGGATTCCTTAATCGTTGATTTTCGAGAGAGTCTGCAGGGCAGTCCGTTCCCGCATCTCTACACCAAGGGAACGGTAAGCCTTTTGAAGACACTGTATGAGGGCACACACCATGAATAGAGAGCACCCTGCTGCGGGATATATTTCACCACACTAATGGAGCGCGTCCTCTCCCTTTCGATAGACACATGATTGTTTCAAGGGGCAGGACTGGACCAGAATGCAGAACCATTGATTGAAGATCTTACAAGAGAAATAGTTCTGAGCTTGAATAGTACAAGTTTGAGACTAGGTAAGCATAATTCTACCTACAATTGTAAATGATGATGAAGAAAGCAGGGTGAATGTGGAGACCAGTTAAATGAGGTAGTCTGATACAATGTATATGTATCTTCTAGATTACCCTGTCCAGATATGGACACAATTCTAACCTTAAGAATATTGATGATTCCAGATTACCTGTGTAGACTAGTCCCACTCGAGGCAAGGCTTATTTTTCTTAGCCTAGCCTGGTGCAGATTATTTGGCTGCTAGTTTATTAAGCATCTCAAGCTGAAATCTGTTTTTATCTTTTATTAACAGTCATCTATTTTTTAAAACATACACTGTGCAGGGACAGAATAGATCATCTATGATCTGTTTGAAAACCAGTGTGACCTTTTCCTATCCTCCTGGATAAGGTTGCAGAAGTAAACAGTGATCCGATACATGTTGAGGGCGAAATCTAGTAATTGTTTGTATTAGATTAATATTTGGATCATTTGAGATCGTACTTCAGTGGAACAGTATATTGAGCTTCTACCCTGAAAGTTCTTTTTGTTTAATTTCGTCTTATTAATATTTGTTGCATATTTTTGCTACTAAAGAATATATTTTGTTGTTAGCCACTAGTACTGTATTTTAAAGTTTGTGCTGAGACTATGGGCCTCATTCCAAGTAGGGCGGTAAGGGTTAACGGTCACCGGTAATGAGACCAGTGCCGTTAAACCCTTACCGCCCTACTACTAATGAGGCCCATAGACTCTCTCCCATTCCCAAAGTAAGGTACACATTCTACTACCTCTGTTGTGGTTATTTGGGCTTCCCTCTATTATAGTTGTGCAATAATTAAACTACCCAAGGATAACATGTCCTCATAATGGTATATTTTTAGAGCACCGGAGAAGGTTTTAAATGCAGGCACAGTCAGACAAGTGAACTGTAGCCTATGAACCTGGTCTGCACCACTGAATAACAGGTACTGCAGATGAGGATACTGATGTAGCAGGGCACTTGCATGCACTATGCTTTTGGCATGCTGTTTCATGAAAGAGGGGCAGACCTCCCTTTCTCAGGCGGAATTACTCACTTTATTTTATTATTCATAAACATAAAAAAGCTAGAGGTTATCACCATTGCAACATGGCAATCATTCATAGTCTACTTTAGGCTGACATAGTGGCAAATATTGGATGACATTTGGTCTTTTCAGAAACCAATTGCAAGAGGACACCCAGTGCGTTTTCCTGTCCCCTATATCACTTAGTGAGATGCTGGAACTAGTTTATTTGTTGGTATTAGAACTATCAACAACATTTATGAACATGAACTGTATTGCTATGCAGAAACCAGGAAACTGGCTATGATTTTGCAGTCAATTTTCCAACATGAACCAGAAACTGTTAAACTGTAGTGTAAAGGGATACATTGAATACTTTCTGACAGCTTTTCTTTAAATTCAAGTTGGTAATTTTGAAACAACATGTGCGAGAGGATAACGAAAAGTGACATGTGTACTTAGAAGGATTGTCTGTGTGAACACTTTTACGGACCAGAGTTTTGAAATTACCAATATCATAAAGAAAAACTGGAAAATGTTCAGAACCGCAACTCAACCGATTCCTATGCCTATTTTCGCCTATAAAAGAAGTACCACCATTGGCAATATAGTGAGTAACAGTAAATTGAAATTGGTCAATACTTCGGAACCCAAATTAACCTCACTCTGGGGGCTCCCAGAAGCCACTGGACACTACCCTTGTGGCTCATGTGGCATTTGCAAATTAACCACGAGAACGAAAGAAGTTGATGTTGGTCTTTCAAAGCCCTGGACCCAAAAGAGTTTAACTAACTGTAACACTGACTTTGTGGTATACATGATTACCTGTAGATGTGGATTGCACTATGTTGGCAAGACTATCAGAAAAGTAAAAACCCGCATAATGGAACATCGGAGCTGTTTGAAGAACAGAACTGAGAACGCCCCCCTTGTGAAACATTTCAACCTTTTGAAACACAAGTATGAAGATTTTACCTGGACGATCCTGTTGGTTGTGAAAGGACTTATGAATACAGCACGAGAAATTAAACTGTTGAAAATGGAACAAAAGATGATTTTTACACTACACAGTGATGTTATTGGACTCAACGAGTCGATTGATTGGCATAATATATAATGGCCTTGCTATTTATCTGTGTATCTTTTTATCATTTTTCTGATGCCAATGTTGGCACCTCTACCTTGTAACCCGAAGGTCTAGATTTTTTTGTCCCCTTAGTGAGCCCACCATACCCTTGCCCCTAGAGATTCGTATTACTCTTCGAATCTGGGTTGCTCCACTATTTGATTAGGACACCCTTTACACTTGGGGATTCGGGTGTATGTCCTCTGCCGGCATTTTCTGTTTCTTTCATTCCCGTGTAAGATGGCCGCCGAGTTTTACATACCTACAACACTCGTCTCTAGATACATTAACATAATAGTAGGACTAACCCGTGGTTTCCTTGACAACGAACCTGCATCGGCAGCTCCGCGCTGCTAGCGGACACTTTGTTTAGTTCCTCGTGAGCGAGACAGCTGCTTGCCGTTCACTCTCCCTCATTGGGTAAGTCACCTTATTGTTGATGGCTCAACATTTTGTGGCTCTCTCCGACTTGTCACCAACGAACGGTGTTGCGAAGTTTTCGCATCTCCTTATATCTTATCGCACTTTTCTGTTGTATTTATATTATCTACAGTGCGGATAGTAAGGATTCGCCCTCGATGACACTCTGTTGGTCGTCTCAAGGTATGATGCCTTTTGACATTCTAGGTTTTATGGTTACATGGGCACCCCTGTTCATTACCGCGACCTCGGCACTCACGGCTAGCCTTTCCTGATCCCATTCCGGTGTTACCTCCAGTCATAAACCCCGGTCTCATGCTTGTCTTCCCTATGCTTTAGTACATAGTGTTATATTTTCTCTCTAATATGCTGTGCACGGGTGTTCGGTCGCCATCTGGACTCCGACACCGCTTTTCCCTCACGGGTAAACGTCCCGCTTGTCTGGTGTTTTACATACGGCCCCCTGCTTGCATGTGGGTTTTACCAGGGGAGTTTTCCCAGTTTACGCTGAGACATAGTCACGCTCATCTGGATATTTAGTGTCCTTCTCCTCTCTGGTTGCTGTTGTGTGTTTTTGAGTACTACTAGGCTTTGTTGTAGCTGATATATTGGCTATTTTCACTTTGGTTTTTTTAGGGTCGTGACTCTGACTACCCCATTCCTACTAATGTTAGTAGAGAGCCCCCACAGGCACACTATAAGGTAATTATGTCCCTTTAATAGTTGCCCAGTTCATGCTCTGAACTTTCCAAAGTATACAACTATCTAGTAGTTAACCTTTGATGATTGTTGTTTTTATTTTCTTGCAGGTGCTATGATACTGTAGTGGCATTACTGCTCTCCATCCCAATTGTTAAATAGGCGATACTGTTATGTACTTCCTCCTGATGAATGTTCCACACCTTGCTCTTTAGGAACAGAAACATGTCGAGACATATCTCTGAACCCTAGACAGAGAGTTTAATTGATGACACATTTATCCATACCTGGATAGGGTACCTTGTTACTTTGAAAAGTACCCCCAGTGGTCGTATTATTGCTACAACACCTTTTTAACCGCCCCCTGAGCCTGTTATGTATTCCCTATTTCTGCCTTTGCACATGGGATTTGACAATGCCTGTATTACTGACCTATTTATTTAATTGAGGTTTTAATCTTAATGAAATGTTTATCATTAAAATGTGATATTGTTTTTTTAACCATCCTTGGTCCCTGCTAATGTTTTGACTGAGAGTGTTTACACCACACACCTCTAGTACCTGCTATATAACTCTGTCTCCCGATACCCTTATTATTATCCTCCCGGACATAGACAGAGTATACACTGCTAATTCTTATTAGAACAGTAGTATACCGGGTTTCCTCTCCTTGTAAGTTACTTAGAAGGAGGACATGGTTGTCATGTGTAAGGATGCTCTAAGAGACATTTAAATGGTCAGTGATAACAGCCCGGGTGAGATTCCAGCACTGAGAAAACGCTCTTCTGACAGTGGACTTTAGTTTTCCACAATTTCTGACAGTAGTATAGACAACCACAGTGTGCACTTTCAGAGATTGGAAAATTGTAGAAGGGTGTGGGGCAGATTCCGCCCCCGATCTGACTTGGTATATACATTGTGGTCTCCATGAGAATTCAGCAGCGCCACTGTAGACTAAATGAGTGATGGCTATGTTCTTAACACATGCCAATTGAGTAGTGATGGTGGTCTGCTGATACACTTGCTTGTAAAATGGTCACCGCATGTTAGGGAGAATTCGCAAGAATGTGCTAATTTTCCTTACCTTTTGAGACCACCAGCAACTTTGCTGGATTTCTAGGATTTGATTTATTTATTTTTTCTGGGAAGAGTGTGAACCTTTTTTCCCACTCTTCCATGTATTTTGATGTGTGTTTTACTTTTGTGCTGTTTGGTTATGGAATTGTAAAACAACTCCATAGGCATCATCTTTTTCTGTGTGTCACACAGCACCTTCAGTGCAGTGGAAAAGGAATGTCTTTCAGACTTCCCAAGGTTTAAATACCTTCTCTGGGACTGACTACTGTCTCCCAGAGCATGTAAAGTTAAATTGACTTTACTAGTCTCTTTAAATTTACAGACAACGCACACACTATCTTCCTATAGAGTGCTGGAGGGGTTGCTTAGCTTCCCCTGAGTCAAAACACTCATCTAACAGTAAAAACGTTACCCTTTCCTACTTTAACTGGCTGGTGACAGTGGTTTAGATCAAACTACCATGATTTTCCCTGACCGCGAACAATGGTAGCTAAAAATCGGGTCAGCCATGCTCTTCAATATTGCGCCCAAGATGTATCCGTAAAAAACGACTCTGGTTAACTTTTTTCCACCATTTCTTTTAGGAAAGGTCCTTCTTGTGTCTCTGCGTGCCAAACCAGGTTTGGTCCCTTTGTTTGTTGGCCTTTGGTGGGCTTCAGTGCTGAAGCCATCCTCTGGTGCCTGGGTGTCTGGGGTGGACAGGATGTGAGGGAGGTGCCCAAAACTTCCTGTGCTTAGTCTTCTAGGAGACCTGAATGCACTGTGGTGTGATTGGCCCGCAGCTAGGCTGGAATGATTGGGGGAAATCTGTTTAAAAGCAGGTCTCTGGGACTTGGAAAGCACAGTCGACCACTGGAACGAAAGAACTGAAGACGAGCTGAAGGAAGAGGACTCCTGCAGCACCTGGACGACCGGTGAAGCCCTGCTGAAGGTCTGAGTTGCCTGAAACCAGGGAAGCCCTTCAAGGTTAACTTCTTCCCTTGAGTTTTGTTGGAACAACCAACTTACAAGCCACCTGGACACCATCCCCATCCTTGTTGAATTTTTTTCAGAGTGCTGTTGAAAACTGAATAGCCAGTGGGAAGGAAACCAGTTTGTGGACGTTAAGGCACTCACACCTTAAAGTGACATTTTGCCAAACTTGTGGCCTCTTCCCTGGGCAGTGCAGGAACCTCCCGACGTCCTCCTTCTTGTCCCCATGACTGAAGCTCAGGAACAGCGAGATCTTCTCGAATTTCCAGGAACAACTGCCTGAACTACAGCTCTTCTTCACTTTAAAGATACTGTGCAAAAGCGGTCCAGAAATCTTTTCGGCCACAGTGAAAGTTTGTGAAACTTTCTCGACTTCGAAGGCTTGTCCTTCCCTAAACATTCATCTAACTTTTCGTCTGACCAAATTCTTCTAAGATCCGTGGCAAAGACTTAACCGTTTACTACCAGAACTGTGCTATCCTATACAAACACTCTGCACCATTGACTTTGGCCCAGGCTTATGAACTGAATTGCTGGTTGTAGTTTACTGAAACCCGTTGCCCTGCCTATGAAAGTATCTGTGCTATTTATTCGTATAGCCTTGTCTGTTTACCCCTTTCTAAAGTATGTGAAGTGTCATTTTGCTCCCACTTCAAGGGAGCTGAACTTGTTCAGTAACTTATTGGTTGTGGATTTGTAGTATATTCGTACATGATATTGAGCTGCTCTTGCTAGTGTAATGTTTTCAAACTGACTGTGTAAAGAAATGTATATTCTTTTACCGAGAAACCTTGAATTGAACCACTGTATTTGTTGGTCCTTTGTGTAACTTGTTCTACTGCTCACTCAACTCTTGAGATAAGTCTGGCTGCTCAGCCACTGCTACCACATAACTGTGTAGTACCAAAGGTGAAATTCTAGTGGAACGTGCAGTCTTAATTGTATGTAGTGTTCCCAAAGGGTACTGCTTGTGATTCTGCCTAACACTGCAGCCATCTGTACTTTTTCAATTAAATGTGGAAAACCTAAGTTGCCCTCAGCTAGGGTGCAGTGTGAACAGATTTTTAGCACTGTTGGGCCTATTGTCTCAGACCACAGGAAATGCCTCAATGACACTTATTTTCTTATAAATAAAAGACCATCTTATGCCATTGACTACGGCAGGAGAAAACGCCAGTCCCTTTGCTTGGAGGTTCACACAAAAGATACCTCAGATTATAATGATTTGCATGCGAGCAAGAAACAGTTGGTAGATGGAGTGGCATGAGGAAGGTTTGTGGAGGCTTACACTCTGACAGTATTGGTTGTGTGCACTGCAAAGGTTTATCATTAGTTGTATACTAATCCTAATAATATTTGGTTCTACCAGTGGAGCCACTCTCCAGGTCCTCTTACAACACACAAACTGGAGTTTTGGCCTCAATTTATTTGGCTCTTCCAACCAGAGGTGCCTTTCTTCTTCACTCCCCAATGCAACATCTTCTTCCTTTTACTACCCTCATTGACAGTCATCTCAAAAAGGGTAGGGTGATTCAGGATGAAGTATTTTTCCATGACATCCACCACTAGATTGTCATCTAGTGCACACCAAATGGCAGAGTTGAAGCATTGCATACAGTGACTCCCTGCATTCCTCATTGCCCTGACTCACCCGCTGTGCCCAACTGGCACAAGACACTGAATTCTACCATGAACAACAGGAGTATGTGTGGCTAACTCTGGGAAAGTGGCCTTGTAAATTGGCTGTTAAACTGGGCTTCTTGAGCAAATCATTGCAACCAAGCATAAAGTGTTTGCACATCGAGGTGGTGCCCGAGGCACTCTTACTTGGGTTACACTGAAGAACTTGGGTGAGGTTGCATTTGACACTGTCTGATCCTCAGTGACAGTAACACTGCCCAGTGTTGTCATGGCTGAGCATGTCTTCTGACCTGACTTCACCCTCTTGTGGAAGACGTAGTCCATTTTCACACAGTTAAGCAATGACACATTTGACACAGTCTCCATGCCATGAACAATCTATTGGTTGCCCCTCTCTTCCTCCATTACATGGTGCTCTTCAGTCTCCTGGAGCACCAAAGTATTGCCCTTCTCTCCCCTCAGCTCTTCATCCCACTGCCCTGCCATGGCTATCTCACATTGCTGCTCTGAGAGTACCTTTTCCTCCTTGCCAAATCCAGAGTCTGAAATTGCAGACACCACAATCTGCTCTGATTTCGTAGAAATATTCTCCTCAACCACCATTTGCACTCTCCTCCACCGCAGCCTCTGCTTAAATGCTTTCTCACTCTGCAATCACCATCTCCTCTCCTCAACACCTGTCTCCCATTACTCTACCGCTGTCTTCCTTTTCTCAACAACTCATTCGCCCTCCTGATACTACATCTCTTCTTCCGGGCCCTCCCCCTTCTCTGACTCCCATACTACCTCAACCGTTTCGGTTGAAATGGTCAGAAATCAAATCCAAATGCTGATTTGGTGCATAATAGTCATGGTAAAAAAGACTGACGCCCGTAATACCGAACAAAGGGAGAGAGGGTTGCGGGGTGTCTCCTGCTCCCGTAATTCATTATTATGGGCTGAAGGGGTTGCTGCAGTGTCCCCCACATACTTTTAAGTGCACACCAGGGACAAACAAGCAACATTCCAACAGCTCGAGTTACAAAATGCGAACAAGTGGCCTTTGCAATTTTGTAACTCGAGCTTTTGGGGTTCGGTTTATCAACGTAGATCCATCACAACGTCTGACATGGAGGTTGGGGAGCAGACCAGCTCCTCCTCTTCAGCCTCCTCCACTCCATTAAAAAAAATGACCGATGACCTAAAGTCACATTGTGCAAAACATAAATGTTCCTTTTGCGCCAAAACATAAATCTCAAAACAAAATACATAGGCAAACAAAGGAATTTTCACAAGACACACAATGGAAAGGTTTTCGTGAAACACACGCATAGTAGGGAATGTGACTGAACACACAGCTGGCAGCAATTTAATCTTCACACACAAAGGTTTCTCTATGAACACAGGAAAGGAATGATGTTTGGAAACATTTTGACTTCTATGGGTTGGCAAAAGGGGTACATGAAAAAGTCCAAAAGCAACACTTTGTTTTTGTTAAATATGTTAAACAGGAGCAAGGGAATAACGGACAGCTATGAGAGGGAGCCTGAAGAACACACACAAACAGACACAAGTGGATAACACAGGGATTGAGAAACACCAAAACACCACAACCAACTCTACAATTCGCCAAATGCACGCCACATCTTCATCAAGAATACCAATTCTTTAACTTGACCTGTTCACTACTAACTGCACAGTCAAACAAAACTCTCGAAGAAAGCAGGAAGCAAGCTGTGTCTTCTTAAAGTCCATTAAACCTATTTTAGAATGCACAGGGCCTTAACCTCATGAGTCCCACGCCTTGCAATCGATCAGTGCGCCTTGACCCCTGTGTGGGACTAGTGTTAGATTTTGACCCTCGACATATCTAACAAATATACCCTGGGCCAAGATGAACCAACACAGAAAATCTTGCCTTTACTTTATAGTCCATTTTGGAACGCTTGCGCACGCCAACTTACATATAGCTTTGACTGAACAAGTGAATGCTCCAAAAAAATCAGTCCTCACGAAGATTGTTTGTACATACTTAGGACCTGAGTCACAGAAGTGTTTTATAATGAAGCAATCTGAATCAGGCCCTGTGAGCACTACCTGTTGTTTAGTCAGCAGTCAAATGAGACACATCAATGGAATAACTCTGTCAAGCTTGTTATAGAAAATAAACAATTAAAATGTCGTCAAACTAAATATTGCAGGATAGTTCCAGAGCCCATCAGATGCTGCAATTTCAATCCAGTTATTATGGCCTGATGACGAGATTTGAAGCCACAGTAAACAAATGTGGAATTTGGAAATTCTGAATTGTTTACCACTACATGATTCATTAACAAAGGTCTTGAATTCAACCTGCTTTGTATGGTGATAATTACTGCCACACAAACGCATGACCGCATACCATATTATGACATGCAGACCTCACATGTGAAGTAACATGGCATCTCGCCAATGAGTGGTATGGGACTTCAAAATGTGTAATAACGGAAAGGTCTGCAGGACTCGATCACGCTCACCTTTCACGTTACCGCATGTTTATGGCATGCAGTAATGGGAATTCTATCAAGAGGAAATACAGTGAACCAGTAATCAAGGCAACTAAGAGGGGCATGGTGTAACAGAACATTCAATTAGGGCACATCACAGATTTACGATCCATCCGGGCTATTAAGGGTGTATGGGAGAAACCATGTTAAGAATTGAAAATGAGATCTGTTGAATAGCCTTCATTTCCTGGAAGTATTGGGTGAAGTTTTGGTCAAAATGACATTCAAAACGTCATTCCATTGGACCTTTGTAAGGGTAGAAAACAGCAACTGCTGTATGCTAAGATTTAGCTATGAAATTATTGTGCACTGCAGCCCTAGAAGTGCTTGCGCAGTTTTACATGAAGCAGGGAATATGGGTCTGATTTATCTCTGCCAAATTGGACAATCCTTACTGCACCACAAGAACACTGCACAATACTCCACTGCTACTGAGTCACTACTCACCATACAGGACCTTGATGACACATTCCCAGTGGTCCCAACCTTGAAGGACCCCTAAATTCAATGGAAAATTCAGATTCCAAAGAATCCCAACAGCAGAACCAGGTTAGCCCATTATTTGGTTGTCCCGACACAAAATCGTTCTGAATATATATATACAGCTAGGAGCTTCTGGGACATTTTCAACTTGTGACCCAATAAGAAGCTTATGCTGACAAGTACAAGGTACCGGTATGTAATTGTGCTGCTCTTGGATAAAACCTGACTACTACTTCTTCTTCTTCTTCTTCTTCTTCTTCTTCTTCTTCTTCTTCTTCTTCTTCTTCTTCTTCTTCTTCTTCTTCTTCTTCTTCTTCTTCTTCTTCTTCTTCTTCTTCTTCTTCTTCTTCTTCTTCTTCTTCTTCTTCTTCTTCTTCTTCTTCTTCTTCTCCTTCTTCTTCTTCTTCTCCTTCTTCTTCTTCTTCTTCCTCACTCGCAGAACAGACTTTCTTTCCATACACCCATATCAATCTGATCGCAAACCAGTCAGTTATGGGGTTCTGCAATGACCCTAGACAAGCACAACATTTATTTCCACCAAGATGATGATTCACAAATGCACTTCCAAATTTCATCCTCCTCACATCTGCTCCCACTCAAAAGTTGTCAGTCCATCATCACCACCTGGATGGCCCCCATATCCTGAAACTCAACCTCTTCATCTGCTTCCCTGGCACAAACCTGACCTAAAACCTTGGATCAAAGAACTCATCACATACATTCCATAACTATCCCTCTCCACACCTCTTAAATTCTTAGGTTTCACCATCAACCCCTGCCTTCCATTCATGGGCCACACTGCCTCTGGTGGCTGGTGAATTGTTTAATTGAAGAGCGTAAATATTTGTTTGTTTGTTTGTTTTATTATTTATAGCACGCGCCAGACCCAAGGTTATCAGGGCGCGGAACAGGCAAGAAAGTTCTCAGCTTGGTGACAGTGCTGTAAAGATATATACAAAAGTGTGGTGGAGCATGGGAGTGTGTGGGATATTCAACAAGGAACAAGATATACAGGTGGAAATAACGTACACAAATAATATACAGACAGAGATAATATACAACATTTGAGACATAAAGAGATGTGCAAGCAAAGGCAGACTATATACAGTGTGGACTGGTCATGGGTGTCTGTGGTGAATGTGACTGTGCATGTAGCGAGGGAGCCTGAACCAAACAAGATTTGTTTGCGGTGAACAGATGTTCTCCCCGTGAGAAAATGTTTTGAATAAAAGGTGTAAATGATGCATTAAACAGCACAATTTATGTGGAAACATTGTTAAAAAACGAGACCGTTTACAATCAGTTTTGTATGGTATTTCATGGAAAAAAACAATAGATAAAAGTCACCAAAACTGTACCGGAACATTCACCAATGCATTTTCATGATGCCTTTCCACACAATACATGTTTGTACAAAACATGTACACAACTGACAGTGTATATGCATTACCATGGCATTACCATGCTTGATGCACCTATATATATATATATATATATATATATGCAAGCATACCCATATAATATCAAACTCATGTTCATATGCACATAATACAAGGAATGATACTAAAAGAAAACATGTCCAAGCTGGCTCTTTCAACGTGTATGTCAGTACCCACATGTAAGAACATTCTCCTTTTGGCTTTGACATTAAAAATGCCATGTTACAATAAGAAAACATATTCAAATTGATTTCTCCAATGTAGGCCAGTCTAGACATATACTAAAACGGATCATGTATACTTCATAATAGATGTGCAGTAAAAAAAAAAAGGTAATTTATCTGTAACAAATAGGTATAGTTGCTGTGCCAAAAATCCAGTCTAGCCACAGAATAACACGTATCATGCTTACGCTATCACAGATACCAGTAAAGAATATCATGCCACATTGAAAAATGACTAGATCATCAGCACCAAATGCCACTCTAGCCATGTAATAACACTTATTATGTTTGTTCTATCATAAATAGACGGGCAGTTAAATCGGTCATGCCAGCTTGCAAAATGGCTAGACTGGCTTCACCAAAATGTCAGTCTAGCCATGCAATAAGATCATGTAAAAACAATTCTCATGCTTGCTTTTTCACTGATGCCTAGTACAATTTATCTACCCTGCCCACCAAATCAGACTCTTAGGCCTGCACAAATCTAACACAATCTCACAAACATTCACTCTCTCATTTAAATACACATTCACACAGCATGCACATGCTTCTGTACACAGCACTCACACAGCATTCACTCACTCACTCATTCTTTCAAAGATATATTCACAAAACAGTCACTTGCTCTTTCATACACAATTCAGACAGCATTCATGCAGCATTCACTTGCTCATTCACTCACACACAACTGACCAAACATCATGTACTTGCTCATTCACACATGCATGCATGCACATAATACATACAAAATTATTCTCTACACCTATTTCAGTCCTGGCCTGGATTCTGCTCCTCTCCATAATGCTGCCTCCCGTGACAAGGGGCACACATGAACAGGAACTAGGAAGCACAGAGATCTTCCTGGTTCCAGCACATGGGTGCAGTAGACAGAGGCGGTGCAGGATGTAATGGTGGTAAGCAGTGGCAACTTCGTTACCACTACATTATCACCACATTACTGCACCACAGTACTATAACTTTGATTGATTTATTGATTGATAGAGGTATTTGTATAGCGCTTGTATCATAAAATAAATTGAATCACAGCACGGATGTTGCAAACCTGAGAATGATAGCTCATTCAGTATATGAGTGCTTTATGCTTCATCTACCCATTCCAAAAAATACTTCTCAAATCTATTTAAACTGGTACATTTTTAGTTATTTTTAAAAAAACTGGCAGGGATACCGTTCTTCTTAGGTCAAGTGGAAGGCTGTTTCAAAATGTTGGTCTACAATCTCCTCTGGACACACAACAGGCTGGTGGAACAATTAGCAGATGTTTGTCTTTTGACTTTAGAGACCAAGTTGGTTGATACCGATGTATCTTTTCGTTGAGATAACTAAGAACTAGATTTTTCAAACACTTGAAAATGATACATTATGTTTTGAATTTAATCCGATCCTCCACTGCCAGCCAGTGAAGTGATTTGCACAACCCCAAACACTTGAAAATGATACATTATGTTTTGAATTTAATCTGAGCTTCTACTGCCAGCCAGTGAAGTGATTGGCGCAACCCTAATTAGGGTGTTGACTTCCCTACTCCAAACACCACTCTAACTGCTGCATTTTGTCCCTTTTGCAGTTGAAGTATTTGTTTGGCAGGAGCCCCCATCAAGAGGCTATTGAAATTGTCCACCTTGCCGTGGTCCTTTTAAGGGGCATAGGGAAGTGCCTGGCGAAGCAGCCTTAGGTTGTAAAAGACAGCCCGAACATTCACTGTCATCTGACCATCACACCCATGTTGCTCTGCCATATGCATCCCAAGTTCTTAATTCTGGGGGCATAGTCCAACTCAGATCCCAGAAAAACTGGCACAAGGGGGCACCTATTCCCTTTAGTCAGGTGTTTTGGGCCAAACAAGATTACTTCCGTCTTGTTTCGATTAGGTTGGAGCCCATTCATGGACATCCAGAGTTTGACTTCCTTCATGCAGTTGCTAATGTGTAAGAAGGATTCCTTGACATTATTAAGTCTGATAAACACCTGCGTGTCGTCTGCATTTGACTGAATGCTAATGTAATGTCTTCTCAGTATATCTATGAGAGGTCGTAGATAAACATTAAAGAGCAGCAGAGATAGGGATGACCCTTGCAGTTCTTCACAGCACTGCCAACGAGATTTTGAAAGAAAGGCCACCAATTTCACCCATTGTTGTCAGCCGGACAGAAAAGAAGTCAACCGTTTGATGGCCCTTTCTGTCTCCTTTCCTAAAGTCCTCAATCGCTCGATAAGGATGTTGTGGTCCACAGTGTCAAAGGCCGCAGATAGGTCCAACATCAGAAGGAGGGACACATCTCCTTAGTCTCCTGCCTGTAATAATTCACCCAATCCCGCAACCAGTGCCATTTCAGTTCCATATTTCAGATGGAAACCTGATTGAAAGGGTCGAGTATACCTTCGCTTCTACTATGGTGGTGAGGGGGAGAAAAAACCTCCAGCAAAATGCTGGAGGTAATTCCACCACCTTGAAACAAACAAATTGGCAAAATCAGCACAATTACCACTGATGCCAACTCTGCCTAAATCCCCATGGCGTTGTGGACTCCATAATGGGGACCAACACCACCATACCACCACTTGCAATCTGGCAGTAATTCTGCTTGGTCAAGTGGTAGTAATGGTCATTTGGTTTGGTGTATTTCGGTGGATTTACATCCAGAATACCATCAAACATCTAATGAGGCTAAGAGTGCCACATTATCAGTGCTCCATACAGTCTCAATATTTTGGGAGGTGCAGGAATGCCCTCTTGAACATTCAGATTTTCAGTTTCCCAGGCAGCATCCCCAATGGTCCATACAAGTCTGGGGAAGCTCCCTTACACGCCATACAATACAAAGCAGCAAGACTCATCCTCCACCTCCCCAAACACTTACATATCACCCCAGCTCTCTCCCAGCTCTCTCCCAGTTGCAAGGGTTCACCATACCCCAGAAATTGTGTTCAAAGGGGTCTGCATTGTAGTCAAAGCCATCCACCTCAACACTCCATTTTACCTTCAAGACAACTGAAACCCATCACAAAAAAAAAACACCAGATAAACTATTCAGCATATTCTACACATTCCACTAAAACAATCAGTTACCCAGTAGGCACTCAGATCCTGTAACTCCATACCACGTCATAGCCACTGTTGGGTGTCCTGACCCACGTTTGAGCTATCATGCTGCAACATTTGGTGCTGTGGGCTTAGAAAATCCAAGATGGCCAAGAAGCCCACATGTACGCCAGAATAGGAAAACTGTGCAGTACTGGCATGGAAAACATCATGATGGCCAGAACTTCCCAGAAAATGCACAGGGAAATGCATGAAGAATAGGCTGCCACCCATTTTTGCCTAGGTTGTGAGCACAGGAGGGCACTGCCTAAAACCACCATTGGGCTACCCACACAGTAGCCTGAAACCATTGGGAATGGCAATGCTGATTGCCAAAAGCAACCTAGAACTGTGGGGAATTCATTTTCTTAAATCCCAAAAATGGTTGCATTACCAGTACTCACCACTATCAGAAAGCCGGTGTTTTAAAACCACCAGACTTTTGTGTAAAACTGAACAAATGAAACAAAACCAGACCAAGGAAAGACTTGCTAAGAGGTGGACACAATGTAAAACTATACTTTGAAATGACTTGAAGGAAGTAATTATTTAATGTGTATGTAAAAATCGTAATAGACTTAAACTGGGGGACAAAAAGTGACATTTAGCTGAAACCTGGCTTAATGAAACTGAATTCTGCCTGACATCTACCCCCACAGGAGTTAAAACCTGCTCAGCCACTCTTCCCCTTGCCAAAAGGAGTTTTCACCTCTCTGATTAGATTAGGGGTGGAGCAGCTACAGGGAGTTGAACAAAGGCCTGTCCTGGGCCCAGGCAGATGGTTTATTGGGGGGATCGTTAATGGCTTCCTTTTGAACAAAGTCCTTCCTTGACTCAGGCAGATGGTTTATTGGGGGGGGCGTAAAATAGCTTCCTCTTGGCAGAAGCTGGGAGGGGCAGGGTCTCTGAGCTTGGCAGAAACTGGATAAACTGGTTTCTACACCATGTGACCTGAAAAGACACACCCCTGTTGGCCCGAATATGATTTTAAGAAAGATGTATAACTCATGGTGCGGACTTGTAAAAATTAGCTAAATGATACCATAATTCTTGTGATTTTTCTGCCCACATTTTAAGAGGTTTTAATACCCGGTGGTATGATCTGGGGGGTTGCTAGTGGAAAATAGGGTTTCACTCCAAATGCCTGCATGTTAAAAATCTGACACTTCATCAATTAATGTCCACACTCCTTGCGCACATGTGTGTAAATTTGGGTAAATGTCCGATATTGCAAAACCAGTTAAAAAGTGCAAAATGTTGCCATTTCTGAATGCAAGCTCCCAGGAAGAGCAGAGTTTGAACAGAGGATACCTCATGTGATATGTGATGGGTGCATGTAATTTTAAACAACTGTGTATCTGTGCAATATGTATTTGAATCAAATATAGATTTGTGGGCAAACTGACCAGGGGAGGATCCTCTGACCCATAAAACCTACAGCATCACTCTGACTCACATTTCCTTCCCCCAATCATGGGAGAGGGGAGAATTGGGCCAATGACAAGTAGAGAGGGGCAAGCTTAGCTAGGCCCAGGCACACACCCATTTTCAAAACACATAAAAAGAGACTGCTGGGACAGGTAGAGACCTTCAAATCCAGTTGCTGCAACGTGCTCTGCTGGACCACACAACATCCAGAAGATACCATATCCAACACTTAGACTTTAAAACTCCAAAGAACTTGATTCAGAACTCAAAGCAAGGGCCTAAACCCACAAACTGAGAACTCTTCTCAGCAGGCCTCAGCACCAGCAAACCTAACAGCGGTAGCAGCATCCAGGAGCCGTGCAGATCAGCGCTGTGTCCAGAGAAAGCTGTGCAGAAAGATCCAGGAGCTGTGCACAGACGCTATACCCAGAGATCCAGGAGCCGGGCCAGGAGCAGTGTCAGACCAGACCAGCAGAGCAGAGACCAGACGCTGTGCGCAGAGACCGTCCGGGGCGAAACCAGAACCGAAGCCATCTTGACCCGATCCGTGAGACCTAGACCTTCCAAATACATTGTGAGTACAGCTAGGACGGTGTGAAACCAAATCTCTTAGTTTCCAGTGATATAATTCAATCTATTTAATCTAAGTAGAACTGCCTCCTAACTGTCACTTGTCAATTCTGCAGCCGCATAGCTGTCACCTGTCATTTTTAAAAGCTGTCACCTGTCAATTTGAGTTACTTTAAATTCGAAAAATGACCTTTACAAAATCGTTCATATCTTTGGCACCGTTTGGGCTAGAAACTTGCTGTAACTTTCCACTGAAAGCTTAGAATCTCAGCTTTTCAACGACTTGCTACTCCTTATACTTTTGCCGTAATCGCGATTCACGCATTCGCGAATTTTGCCGCGATTTGCGATTTCAGCTGATTTCTCTCACGTGTGAAAAGCGGCAGCTTCCTTGCTTTACTTTGCAAAAAACTCATTTAACCTGCTAGTTACTCCTAGAACATTGTTAAAGTGATCCTGAACTCATATAAAGTATCTATCACTCACCCTGAACCTCCTAAAGGGAATTAAAAGCATTTTGACACAATCTCACCCAAATTTGTTGCCCAAGACCTTGTGCCCACCCAAAATAACCTACACAACACTGTGCTTTTACGTGCCCCCTATGATCAGAAAATGTCACTTTGAGTCAGTGCACTCCCACGATCGTTATTTTTTCCAGCACTGGGTAAGTCACAACACCAACCAAAGTGACCGCACACGGATGTCTTCCCCTGTAGCCTTGCGAGCGTGCACCCCCACGCATATGCAGTAGAGCCAGGTTCTGGCACAGGGTGAGTCACAACCAATGATGTACCCAAAAGATATGCACAATCCCAGCCCCAGCCGAGCTGCAACCTTGACTTGTCTGGGCCCAATGGGTTAGTGTGTCCCAACCTTACCAGCAACACCCTTCCAGATCCACCTTAAATCTGAACCATGGCTCCTCAAACTTGCCACATAGCTGACGGTGTTCTCCTCCTGTCTACTCTCATCCGCCAGCCGCCGCAGTCAGCTGCTATGAAAGCACGCTGCACACTGCCACCGCAGCCCCTCCTTCCTCCTTCCCTGGAGCGACCGCAGGCTGAGCTGAGCCGCGAGGGTGTCACCGCAGCCCCTCCTCGTTAGCTGAGGAGACTCAGTCCACGCTGAACCGCGTAGCGTAAACACACTGTCGGGGCAGAGCCAACTGCCGGGAGAACTGCTGATGCCAGTAATCACAGCCCCTCCTGGTTCCCCAATCATGTTGGGCAGCACAATGCAGGGACGCCACCGGGGGCGGGGCCAGCTGCCGGCGGACAGCCAATGCAAGTGCGCACCGCGCACAGGCCTCCGATCCACCCGCAGCGGGGCCCCGACTGGACCCCGCACACGCAGACTCCACCGCCGCCAGGGAAACCAAGGAAAGCTGCTCACGGCAAACCGGCAGCAACAGTTCCTCGCCCTGCGCTCCTCCACGGGGCAACCGCCCGCTCAGCCTAATATTGGATCAGGCCTACAGCGACAGCCCCAACGAATCCAGGCAAACCGGCGGCAAACTGCCCCAAATGAACACCCCGGCTGGGCACCCGAACAGCTCCTAGCCCCCCGCTCCTCCACAGGGAAGCCGCCCGCCCGGCCCTGCACCAGATCAGGACCGCAGCAGCAGCTCCAACGGATCCAGCGCCGGTCGGCCCACGTCCACGCCGACTGCGCCCGAGACGATAAGGAGCCAAACAGCCGATCCGCACACACGTGGGACAGGGTCTCGTCAAAATCCTCGTCCTCGTCGCCAATGACACAATCTCACCGAGGCAGGTAAGTGCAATTACGTTTCTTTATTGGCGAGACCCCGCAGCCTCTAGCTACGGCTCCCCTCGCTCTACGGCCACTGTGGAATGTTGATTGCTGAACATGCATCAACATTCCACCAGTGTGCCTATGCACGAGCCCGTGCATATTACAACACATTTTCAGCATATTTCTCGCTGCATTGTCACCATATTCAAAGCATTTTGCCTGTGTTTCAAAACTCCTATCTGTTGTATAAGCTGCTCGGGGGGAATTGAACTGAATTCTATTTGATTGCATTCCTAAGAACTGTGTGCTCTCATCTTCATCTCCTTACATTGCATAAAGGGGGGGGGGTGAATTGTCCAAGAAAGGGATTACATTGTCTTATGCTGAAATCCTATCAAGTTATTTTCTGTACTGCAGTTTCATTCCACATTGCATCTATTTGAAACCATAAAAGTATTGTTGCTATCTTATCCATCCTATACCCACTCATCATTGATTATAAAGAAGTGTGCTAGTGCCAGACTATCCATTATTGATTACTGCTCAGATTAAGTGTGATATTTAATTATTAATTCATTATAAAAGTGTGATATATATATATATATATATATTGTTTACATTCTCAAATTAACCTTTTAAACTTGCAAAACAGAACTACTTCTTGGCTAAGTGGGGTCAGGGGGATTCCAAGAGAGGGGTGTTATATAGGGGTAGTCATCCAGAACTCATGAACTGGACATAAAGATATATCAATAAGGGTTTCCATTCAGTATCCCAGACTAGGCATTGACTTAGCTGTAGTATTTAACAGGGCCTTAACCACGCCTTCAATCGATCAGTGTGCATTGACCCCTGTGTGGGACTAGTGTTAGATTTTGACCCTCGACCAATCTAACAAATATACCCTGGGCCAAGATGAACCAACACAGAAAATCTTGCCTTTACTTTATAGTCCATTTTGGAACGCTTGTGCACGCCAACTTACATATAGCTTTGACTGAACAAGTGAATGCTCCAAAAAGTCTGTCCTCACGAAGCTTGTTTGTACATACGTAGGGCCCGAGTCACAGAAGTGTTTTATAATGAAGCAATCTGAATCAGGCCCTTTGAGCACTACCTGTTGTTAGTCAGCAGTCAAATGAGACACATCAATGGAATATCTCTGTCAAGCTTGTTATAGAAAATAAACAATTAAAATGTTTTCAAACTAAATATTGCAGGATAGTTCCAGAGCCCATCAGATGCTGCAATTTCAATTCCGTTATTATGGCCTGATCACGAGATTTGAAGCCACAGTAAACAAATGTGACATTTGGAAATTCTGAATTGTTTACCACTACATGATATATTAACAAAGGTCTTGAATTCAATCTGCTTTGTATGGTGAGAATTAATGCCACACAAACGCATGACCGCATACCATATTATGACATGCAGACCTCACATGTGAAGTAACATGGCATTTCGCCAATGAGTGGTATGGGACTTCAAAATGTGTAATAACGGAAAGGTCTGCAGGACTCGATCACGCTCACCTTTCACGTTACCGCATGTTTATGGCATGCAGTAATGGGAATTATATCAAGAGGAAATACAGTGAACCAGTAATCAAGGCAACTAAGAGGGGCATGGTGTAACAGAACATTCAATTAGGGCACATCACAGATTTACGATCCATCCGGGCTATTAAGGGTGTATGGGAGAAACCATGTTAAGAATTGAAAATGAGACCTGTTGAATAGCCTTCATTTCCTGGAAGTATTGGGTGAAGCTTTGGTCAAAATGACATTCAAAACGTCATTCCATTGGACCTTTGTAAGGGTAGAAAACAGCAACTGCTGTATGCTAAGATTTAGCTATGAAATTATTGTGCACTGCAGCCCTAGAAGTGCTTGCGCAGTTTTACATGAAGCAGGGAATATGGGTCTGATTTTTGATCCTTATGAAAGTTATTTTTTTTAATAAATATCTACACAAACAGATGTGTATGTCTGGAGATACAGCAGTGGACTTAGTAGAGCTGGAGACTGTGGTCTTGCTCTTTGGCACAGGTAACGCCACTAATCATAGGGCTGCCAGTTGACCTTTCTATATTAAGGACCTCAAAAAGTTCTCGAGCATTCTGGTTGAGGTATGATGGTGAAGAGTTTGAATAATTCTAGTATGTTTTCTAAAGAGAGTAAATGTGAGCTTCTTATATAAGCTTTTTAACTTTAAAGTTATACAGATTGTATGTTATATGAAAGATGATATATGTCACTGTTTGTTTGGCAGCTATGAAATAAACACGTAAAAATTAGACTAAAGATGATTTTTAACATGTGTTTTCACACATACAGGTGTTACACAGAATGTGTGTGAAGTTGTGGACTACATCAAATTTCCACCATTGTATCTAAAGAAATCTGGCTAAGGGGACAGCATGTACCCAATTACAACGCTTGGAGTACTGTGTCTGTGCCTATTTTGATAGCCCTCACCCAATTAGCATGAAAGTGGAACCAAGAGCCTCTCCCAATATTCATAGTTGCAAGCAAGATTTCATTGATGTGTATGTAGTGGTTGTCTGCATAGGGCTGATGAAGAGGATTGGATCAGGTAGGTGCTTTATTGAGGGTATCCGAATAAGTTAATGATGTACAGCCTGCATGTTAATTTGTGGATGGTGGCATTAAGAAATGACTATTTATTATGCTGTAACTTGCTAATTTTGAAGAACAAAATAGAAATCTAGAAAGACAAAACGGCAATAAAAGAAAGAGAATATCAACGTTATCCCAAAAATCCTATTCTTGGAAACCTACAGTGCCCATGTGCATCTTGTTGGCACATCTCCTGGTGCTGCTTGTAGATTTCTTTTCTTTCACCGTACATGCTGTTACATGATGGGAGTTGTGCAAATTTATCCTGACACCATCACCAGAGGAGACATATCTCTGCCAAACTGGACAGTCCTTACTGCACCACAAGAACACTGCACAATACTCCACTGCTAATGAGTCACTACTCACCATACAGGACCTTGATGACACATTCCCAGTGGTCCCAACCTTGAAGGACCCCTAAATTCAATGGAAAATTCAGATTCCAAAGAATCCCAACAGCAGAACCAGGTTAGCCCATTATTTGGTTGTCCCGACACAAAATCGTTCTGAATATATATATATATATATATATACAGCTAGGAGCTTCTGGGACATTTTCAACTTGTGACCCAATAAGAAGCTTATGCTGACAAGTACAAGGTACCGGTATGTAATTGTGCTGCTCTTGGATAAAACCTGACTTCTTCTTCTTCTTCTTCTTCTTCTTCTTCTTCTTCTTCTTCTTCTTCTTCTTCTTCTTCTTCTTCTTCTTCTTCTTCTTTCTTCTTCTTCTTCTTCTCCTTCTTCTTCTCCTTCTTCTTCTTCTTCTTCTTCTTCTTCTTCTTCTTCTTCTTCTTCTTCTTCTTCTTCTTCTTCTCCTTCTTCTTCTTCTTCTTCTTCTTCTTCTTCTTCTTCTTCTTCTCCTTCTCCTTCTTCTTCTCCTTCTTCTTCTTCTTCTTCTTCTTCTTCTTCTTCTTCTTCTTCTTCTTCTTCTTCTTCTTCTTCTTCTCCTTCTTCTTCTTCTTCTTCTTCTTCTTCTTCTTCTTCTTCCTCACTCGCAGAACAGACTTTCTTTCCATACACCCATATCAATCTGATCGCAAACCAGTCAGTTATGGGGTTCTGCAATGACCCTAGACAAGCACAACATTTATTTCCACCAAGAAGATGATTCACAAATGCACTTCCAAATGTCATCCTCCTCACATCTGCTCCCACTCAAAAGTTGTCAGTCCATCATCACCACCTGGATGGCCCCCATATCCTGAAACTCAACCTCTTCATCTGCTTCCCTGGCACAAACCTGACCTAAAACCTTGGATCAAAGAACTCATCACATACATTCCATACCTATCCCTCTCCACACCTCTTAAATTCTTAGGTTTCACCATCAACCCCTGCCTTCCATTCATGGGCCACATTGCCTCTGGTGGCTGGTGAATTGTTTAATTGAAGAGCGTAAATATTTGTTTGTTTGTTTTATTATTTATAGCGCGCGCTAGACCCAAGGTTATGAGGGCGCGGAACAGGCAAGAAAGTTCTCAGCTTGGTGACAGTGCTGTAAAGATATATACAAAAGGGTGGTGGAGCATGGGAGTGTGTGGGATATTCAACAAGGAACAAGATATACAGGTGGAAATAACGTACACAAATAATATACAGACAGAGATAATATACAACATTTGAGACATAAAGAGATGTGCAAGCAAAGGCAAACTATATACAGTGTGGACTGGTCATGGGTGTCCGTGGTGACTGTGACTGTGCATGTAGCGAGGGAGCCTGAACCAAACAAGAGTTGTTTGCGGTGAACAGATGTTCTCCCCGTGACAAAATGTTTTGAATAAAAGGTGTAAATGATGCATTTAACAGCACAATTTATGTGGAAACATTGTTAAAAAACTAGACAGTTTGCAATCAGTTTTGTATGGTATTTCATGAAAAAAAACAATAGATAAAAGGCACCAACACTGTACCGGAACATTCACCAATGCATTTTCATGATGCCTTTCCACACAATACATGCTTGTACAAAACATGTACACAACTGACAGTGTATATGCATTACCATGTTTGATGCACCTATATATATATATATATATATATATATATATATATATATATATATATATATATATATATATATATATATATATATATATATAACATGGCCACGGTAGTGGCCATGTAGTTATGGTTAAGTTGCTGTTTCCATAGGAAGAGCACTTTTTGGGCGGCTTATAACTTCGCTCTCCCTGGACGGATCCTCACCAAACTTTGCAAAAAAAGTAGTTGGGTCACTCTGAATTTGGTGAGGATTCGTCCAGGGGGGGAAAAGTTATAGGGGGGTCCCAAAACTTTTTTTTTTCCCATAGACTGAAAGGGAAAAATCTTTGCGCATGGCTACAGCCCGAACCGCTGGACGGATTTACACCAAATTTGCGGCAGGAGCGGCGGCCTGGTCCCAAAAGCGTGCTTTTGTAAATTTGGTGTAAATCCGTCCAGTAGTTTTTAAAAAAATGACAAAAATGTAAGGCAAAAAAATTTGCGATATCTGCGTTTGCTTCGCGGACAGACTTCCCTGTTCGCTCCGCGGACAGCACCCCGATTGGCCCGTGGGCTTGCGTCATGTCCGCGGACATGCGACGTGTTCGCTGATTGGACGGCGAGGGGCGTGGAGCGCGTCAGATTTTCTGTGGCGCCTGCCATCTTGTATTCGCAGACGACCGCGTACAGCGCAGTGAAACGTGGATAAAAAATTGTATTTAGTGCTGTGTGTTGGTGTGTAAGAGTGTTTGGGGAGGGTGGGGGAGTACGAGATAGGTTCAATGCTTTGTTTTTTTATGTGCTAGACCTTTTTGTTGCGTTCGATTTGTCCGCAGAGAACACGGCTGTTCTGACATTTTGTAAATAAACTAAATGGTGGGGTGTTTAGAGGACGGAGTATGTGTCATTTTTGTTCGCAAGGAAGGTAAAAATGAGCTATGAACACTCGCGGTGTACTTAATTGTTCGTAAATACACAAACTGGGGGTGTCCTCAGGACGCTGTCCGTATTGTAATCTGTCTAGTTGAATGTGTTCTAAGAACACTCGCAGTGTCCCGAAATGGTTGCAATTCCACAAAATGGGGGTGTTCTGAGAACGTTTTTTGTATTGTTCGTTGTCAGGGTGAAAGTGTTTTAAGAGCACTCCTTTTGTCAGCTAATAGTACAATTTCCTAGGGGCGTCAACTGACTTTTTGTCCACTAAAGAAACGATAAATCCGGCTGGTGTGCGCCGACATTATGTGATAATCCTATGACTGGCGCTATTGACCTGGCTTACTTGCTTTTGCGACACTAAATCATATCTCCCGCCACTAACCCTGATTTTATCAAAGCATTCATATTCCCCGCCTCTCTCCGTGACGTTACAGGGTGCATCATCAAAAGCGCCCAGTCCTCTCCAGTCCTAAGTGACTTTACACAGAACCCGGAAGACAACACACATTATGTCACAACACAGCGCGCCACAATTCAGAATATGAAACTGTGATTTAAAAGCAAAGAGCAAGATTGTAAATGTTGTAAAGTACATTTATTTGACATCAAATGTTTAGAGAATATTCAGCAATTTGCATTTGTCTTTGTTGTCGATCCGCAAAAGTTCATGTTGAGACACGCGATGTTCCTTTGCGGTACAGAGAGTGTTAGATCAGGGTACAACTCAGTGCGTCACAATTCGCAATATGAAACTGTGGTTTAAAGGTAAACAGCAGCATTGTCCACTTGGTAAAGTACATTTATTTCACATGAAATGTTTAGTGAATATTCAGCGATTTGCTATTGTCTATGCTGTCGATCAGCAAAAGTTTATTTGGAGCCGCGCGTTGTTCCTTTGCGGTAGACAGGCTGTTGGTTTATGATAAAAGCAGTAAATGGTCTCTCTGATAATCGGAAGGTTGCTCCAACAACAAGCCATTAGACCTCCGTATTGGTTGGAATGTTGTTTGTAGCCGCTAGTACTGCGTAAGGGCATATTGGTCCTTGGCGATTGTCCCATAAAATGGTGAGGGTTATGAAGTTGCATATTTGGACCTGCACCTGGCAGTTGAAGACCCCATCCGCTGGAGTCTGTAAATTGTGACATAGACAAAACGGGGCCACGTACCTGTTTTAAAAAACATAAATTAGTCTCACCAGCCGATCTTCATTAAAAATCATCATTTTATTTATTAGGGCGTGAAACTATTTGCTATCGAGGATAGTGCAACAGAGAATGTTAATAATAAAAAAATAATATGTTCCCATTCATATAGCGCTAAGAAATGTGAGGTATCTAGGCGGTGCTTATTGTTAACCACGGTGTGTGGTGCTTATTTATCGACCACGGAAGGATGAAAGGCTGAGTTTGGGCTTGCCTGGATTCGAAATTGCGTTAGCAAGCTGTGCACGGATGTCAAAGCGAGCGCTTTACTCGCTGTGCCACTTGACAGGCTACAGTAAAGTGGCACAGCGAGTAGAGCATTTGACCGCCTATAGACCGGTTACATTATTTCTATTAACCCACTCTGTGTCGTCTGCCTTTTTCAGAGCCCTCTAAACGACAGGGGATCAATTCAGCGGTGATAGTACGCAGTGGAAAACATTATGTCACTTTCAACGAACAAGTTCAACTTCAGCGGTCTTTAATGCTACGCTATTTTAATTATATTTGCTATAAAGTAATGTAAAGGGTTACTTACAGTACAATTGCAATTTCCATTGTCTACGAGTGGTGCAGTCCGAAAATACGACTCCTCGTGTGCCAACGATCTTTCGCATTGTGATATAATATGTAAAAGTGGTTTCGTTTCAGAAATTTCATCTTTATCTTCTCTTACGTTTTAGCCACACTCCTTCAAGAGAAGTCTTTCATCACAATCTCTGTCTGTCAAGGTCAAAACACAATACAACCTTATAGTCTGCTTCGTGAGCCTCTCCGGGGCCCGAGAAAAAAATGAAGCAGCTGACCTTCACTGTGAACGAGCATAAATTCTTACTTTGCAACATTCTGTGTAAAGCCATCTGTAGAAGTTGGTTGTTGCAAGCCATGTTTGTGTATTGTTTGCGTGATATTAAAAAAAGTTTGTTTAAAGGACGTTATGGTTCTAAGTATAGCCGAAAGACCCCTGAAAATAGCAAGTTATGGTAAGCTATGTAAAATAATTCACGCCAACACCATACACTGCTAAGACTAACACCCAGGACATCGAAGATGACATCACAAATGTCATTGATGACATAACCGATGACATCACATGGCTGGCTTTCCCTTTTTATCCTTTACTGACATATCGAAGCCACATAGTTTTCTGCAGTAACAGTCAGGAAGTAAAAGTTGAAAAGGTACTATATTTGTAGACTTGGGTTCCTGTCACATCATATATGAAACATGTACGTAGCGGAAGATACAGGCTTGAAAGAGAGGAAACCTTTCTGGGCATGAAGATAATCATTATGGTATCAGCACTTTGGCATAGTTTTAGTTTTTATTACTCTACCTTCCCTCTATATGCTCATATTTGTATACATTATAGTCACTCTCCATAGAGTGAATGGGAAAAAAAATGTGCTCGCGTCTACAGCCCAAACCGCTGGACGGATTTCCACGAAATTTGGATCAGGATCAGCGGCTTGGTCCCGAAAGCGTGCTTTTGCAAATTTGGTGAAAATTCGTCCAGTAGTTTTTTTTTTAAAATGACCTAAAAGTAGGTTAAAAAAAATAGTGATATCTGTGTTCGGTTTGCGGATACACTTCCCTGTTCGCTAGTGTTCGCTGATTGGACGGCGTGGAGCGTGAAGCGCGTCAGATTTTTCGGTAGCGCCCGCCATATTGGATTCGCGGACGTCCCAGACAGCGCGGTGAAACTTTGTTCAAAATGTGTATTTTGTAGAGTGTGTTGGTGTGTAGGAGTGTTTGGGGAGGGTCGGAGTGTGTGAGATAGGATGAAAGTTGTGTTTTTTATGTGTTAGACGTTCTTTTTGTGTTCGATTTGTTTGCGGACATCACAGGTGTTCTGAAATTTTCTAAATAAACTGACTAGGGGGTGTTCTAAGGAGTCAAAATGTGTTCGTTTTGTTCGCAAGCAAAGTGAAACTGTTCTAAGAACACTCGCGGTGTCCGGGGAGTGTTCGTAGGTGGTGTACTGAGGACGCTGTCCGTATTGTTCTATGTCAAGTTGAATGTGTTCTAAGAACACGCGCGGTGTCCTGAAATGTTCGCAAATAAACAAGATGGGGGTGTTCTGAAGACGTTTTTGAGAACACTCCCGGTGTCCTGGAATGTTCGTAGGGGGTGTCCTTAGGACGGTCTCCGTATTGTTCGTTGTTAAGTTGAAAGTGTTCTAAGAACTATCGCGTTGTTCTGAAATGTTCGTAGGGGGTGTCCTGAAAACGGTGTCCGTATTGTTCGCTGGCAAGCTCAAAGTGTTCTAGGAACAATCACATTGTTCGCGGACATTAAAAGTTTCCCATAGATCATAGTTGAAATGTTTGACTCTATGGATGTGATATGCTGCGGTGGTTGTTGCCAGGGCATTGAGTCTTGGGTGCATGGGCATTTGGCCATGCACCCAAGACTCTATGCCCTGGCAACAACCACCGCAGCATATCACATTCATATTTGTTTATACGTTTGGGTGAAAAACAAATGTATAAGGAACAAAGGTATTAGATACTATGGATGTGATATGCTGCTATGGTTGTCCTTATTATTGTATACTTACTGTTTGGTCTAGTAATGGGAGTCCATGTTTTTTTTCTTCATTTCTGTGATAAAAGAAAATAGCATGTTAGTATTAGTATTTTGTAACGACTTATTACATTCTATAAGCAATATACTTTTATTTTTTTTCGACCCTCATATTTAGTAGAGTACAAATCAGAGTACTGTACAATTTGCTCAGTTTCTGTATTTGTTGCTAAAATCATTGGGTCTGTGGGAGAAAAAAAAAATCCATGTTGGATTTTAAAAAAACCCTTTTTCTGTTATGCTACAGTTTATTTGTTTGTTTGTTTTCAGTGTTCACTTGTTGTTTCTGGCTAATGCTTTGTACTTTGCTTTGTTGTATTTTTTTGGAGCAGTAACAGATTCTTCTTTTGTTTTGATATTGTAAAATTTTGGAGCAGTTAGATACCAATTGGCATATTCTAACTGTCTATTTTTTTAATATATTTTAGTGGTTTTGATTTACCTATTTGGATATTGTTAAATTTTGGGACAGTTAGATACCAATTGGCGTATTCTAACTGTGTATTTTTTGGCCTAATTTAGTGGTATTCATTTATCTGATTAGTTGTTGTAGAATCTTTGAGCAGTTAGATAGCTTTTGGAGTATTCTAACAGTTTATATTATTTTAACACAAATTTATAATTTTGGGACAGTTAGATACCAATTGGCGTATTCTAACTGTGTATTTTTTGGTCTAATTTAGTGGTATTCATTTATCTGATTAGTTGTTGTAGAATCTTTGAGCAGTTAGATAGCTTTTGGAGTATTCTAACAGTTTATATTTTTGTAACGCAAATTTACTTAAAGGTTTAAATACAGTTTATTTATCAAATTTTGGTTTTAAGAACATCAAATAAGCGTTTGTAAGATTTGCTGGTAATCTCTGCTTTAGAGTAATGGTACTATCATTACATTCAAACCATCCACATTTCTTTTTTATGTATGCAGTGTAGTGCCCTGAATTGGTTGTGGCTCCTGCGTGGTAGATTATACCTATTGTTGTGAAGGTTTTCTTACCAAGTGATATTTGACCATGTGTGAATCCAATCAGCTTGCAGTTGTTTTTGGTACCATCTGCATTGTAACGTAGAAGCATTAGTATTACGTATTTACTATGTGTTTGTATTACTAACGTGGAGTGATTATCTGAATTGCAGGTAGAGCATAATCTACCATGGTTAGCATTTTGTACAAGTTGCTGAAATGGAATGGATTCACAATTTGGTATTGATATATATATGAAGCGTTCATTGGGGATTTCTTCTTGTGTCACATTGTTGCAGAGAGTGCATGTATGTTTCCACATGTATGAAATTTGAAAGATTTCATTTATAGGTATGTTTTTGTTTTCCAGTACTTGTAGTAAGTACATTAGAAATTCTTGTGGATCTTCCTGTGAGTTTATAGTGAATTTCACCATTCCAGCACAGTAGTCCAATTGTCGTCTTATTCCAAAAACAATATATGTGTTGTCAGGATTGTTTGTTGCATTTCTGTGAAGTACTAACATTTGCAAACACAATGGGTTTGTACTGTGTAAGTAAATGTTGTCAACAATTGGTGGTAATTGAAATAGAATATTCATTGCTACATTTGCATAGCAACTTACACCAACTATATTTGAGAATTTAAATGGTCCAGGTAGTTCTGTATCTAACTGCTTTTTTTGGAGTTTGTCTTCCTTCTTTAAAGAAGTACCTGGTTTACTTTCTCTAATTGATTCTTTTTTGTTTGTGGTACTTGATGGAGTATTAGTTTCTTTTACTCTCTTTGGAGGATTTCCAGTGACGTCCTGTTGCATTTCAGTTTGATTTAGTTTTCTTTTACAACGTTTTAGTTTTTGTGGAACAGAATATGTGTTTAGATGGGGAGTGTATAGTGAGCGAAGTCTATTATTGTCAGGGATGGCACTCTAGTAAGAGTGGCACAGGACACCCAGAAAGGGTTTGGGTGGTTGTGCAAAAATAAAGTGGACAGATAAGTACACACACAGCAGAGAGGAAAGAGAACGAAGAGTAGGCCAGAGTAGCAAGGGAAAAGGTACAGAATTAATTCCCCCTTGGGGTGTATGCAGATCTAGGAAAAGAGTATTCCACGAACCTTAGGAAATACTCTAGCCTTCTGCACAATTTGCTATAACAGAGGCCCACGCTGTTTGCTCATGGCTTGGAACAGCAGCTATGGGTGTCTGTAATGTAGAAACGAGACAAGGGAAGGGGCAGAGGTTGACTGATGGGAACCAACAGACAAGCTCTGTACAAAAGGGTCTACAAACAGTACAAGAGAAGATACTTACAGACAAATCCAGGAAAGGAGGTTGATAACAAACTAGCAGAAGGAAATGAAGGGAAAGTCGTGTAACAGAATAGGATAGCAGAGGACAGTAAGGAACAAGGTTGAGAGCTCAGAGGAGCAGGAAAGCAATGAGCAAGCCCACAGGAGCAGGGCTGTAAGGTAGAGAGCCCAGTGGAAAAGGGCTTAGGGCAGCAGAGTAAAGCAGACTGTACGGCAAGGAACCCAGAAGGGCCGGGCCGCAAGGAGTGGGCCCTGAGGGGCAGGGCCGCTGACAGTAGAAGGTTGCAGAGGACTGTAGAGGGCTGCTAGGCCAAGAAACCCAGCGGAAAAAGGTAGGTAATAGGCAGCGGAGCGTGATAAGCAGCAAGTAGGAAGCCCAGAGGACAAGGGCTGTAGGCAGCCGGAGTGAGGCAGGCTGCCGAGCAGGGAGCGCAGAGGACAAGGGCTGGAGGCAGCCGGAGAGAGGCAGGCTGCAGAGCAGGGAGCCCAGAGGACAAGGGCTGAGGCTGGAAAGCAGCAGAGTGTGATCAGCTGCGATGTAGAGAGCCCGGCAGGGCAAGGGCGGAGGCTGGAAGGCAGCAAAGCGTGATTGGCTACAATGTGGAGAGCCCAGAGGAGCAGGGCTGTGAGGCAGGGAGCCTGGAAGGCTATGGCTGTAGGCAGCGAAGTGTAACAGGCTCCAAGGTAGGAAGCCCAGAGGAGCTGGACTGAGGCAGGGAGCCCAGAAGGCTAGAGCTGTAGGCAGCAGGGTGTAGCAAGCTGCAAGGCAGGAAGCCCAGAGGAGCTGGGCTGAGGCAGGGAGCCCAGAAGGCTGGGGCTGTAGGCAGCAGGGTGTAGCAAGCTGCAAGGCAGGAAGCCCAGAGGAGCTGGACTGAGGCAGGGAGCCCAGAGGAGCTGGACTGAGACAGGGAGCCCAGAAGGCTGGGGCTGTAGGCAGCAGGGTGTAGCAAGCTGCAAGGCAGGGTCCAAGCAGGAGTGATGGTAAACAGCATACAAAGATCCGTAGAAAGACACGAAACGTGGAGGAAGGACTCTCAATGCAAGAGGCTGAGCCACTGCAGGCAGCAGCAAATATATACTGCCTAGCCCAGCACAGAGGCAGGCTAATTGGTTGCACCTGGCAAAGCACACCTGCCGGCAATCGGCCACCTCCCTTTCTGTTCCTGGGCTGGTGGAAGCAGAGCAAATCCCTAGGGCTTCTGGAGGGTGTAGTTCCTTTGATGACCAATAGGAACAGCCAGGAATCGATGCTTGTAGCCAAGTGCATTATGGTATGCGTAGTTTGTTGGAAAAAATAATAAAGCACCAAAGTCTCGCAAATGGGAAATAAATTCCCCAAAATAAATATAGATGGATCCAAGAGTCTGTTGTAAATAAATGATAAACAAATAGTCCATATTGAGCGCAAATGGATGCGCCCATGGCGCAGGCATGACAGTATGCCCCTCTCCAGGCCCCTCTCCAGGCTCCCTGAAGACCGACCTACAGGAAGAATGTCTGTCACACCGTACAAGAGTCTTAATCCAAAAAGGCACATCATGAAGCACCAGAAACGGGTTGCAAGGTGAGAGTCTTGAATGACGGAGACAGCACCAATGTTCTGAACTTTTGATGTAGAAATCAGAAAAGACGAAGTCTTTGGAACACAGACCCCAACTGTGTGTGCATGAAGAGAGGAACTGCGAAAAACTGCTGCAGGCTCCATGATAGATTTTGATTTGACGGGCAACAGTATGATGCTGGAAAGTGGAGCCATAGGTACAGCAGAATTGGTAGCTTTAGGAAGGTTTTCCAAGACATCCGGAGCAGCAATGACAACATTAGGGTTAGCCGCAGAGAGTTCAAGAGTCACAGCGGCGGTTTCCCCATAATTAGTAGACAGCTCAGAGGTTACAGCAGCAGTGAGATCTTGAATGGCTGTAGAGAGTATCGAGGCTGTAGCAACTGGGTGCGTGGGTGCTATGAGAGAACCAGCGGGCTGGAACGCACCTGAGACTGGTAGAGTAGAGTCTGACAGTCTTAGTGCTATAGATACACCAGCCTGAACAACTGGAGCAGTAGTCTTAACAGGAAAACCCTTTGCTGACTTTGCAACAGTAGGCATGGCGGATGTAGGATCAGGAAGAGAAGGTGCTGCAGGATCAGGTTGTGTAGCAGAGGATTCTGCTGCAGCGAGCACAGCTGCGAAGGAAGTAGAAATCTGGGCATCGGGAGCATCAGAATTAGCAGTAGCTTCAGGAATCACAGTAGCTATAGCAACCTCAAGATTTACAGCAGGGACTTCAGGAGTCTCAAATGTGGCAGGGAGTTTAGGAACCACAGCAGCAGGAAGATCATGAATTGCAGTTGGAAGTTCGGGTGCTGTAGCAGCTACAGACAGTTCAGGTGTTGCAACTACTGGTAGATCGGGTACCACAACCACTGGCGATTCAGGGGGTATCGAAGAAACTGAAGATGTTGATTGCTCAAGAGTGTTGTCTGATAGCACAGCCACACTTTGGCAAGCCCTGCTTGCTAACTCAGCATGCTTGGTGTGAACTGCGCCAGTCTCCTCAGCTGCCGTTGTCATTTCAGAGGTTGTAAGTGTGAGTACTGGACAATAGGCAAGGGTGAGGGCGGAACCATCCTTTGACTCAGAGGAATCTCCAATCAGAAGACCACCCTTGTTTTGTGGTGTTATGGCTGTGTGAGTGATTTGACCCACCGTAGGAGTTAATTCTTTACTGTCAATACAACAACCTGAGTTACTGTGGCTGGAAGGTGAAAGAGCTGTGTCAGTCTTTAGAAGGAATACATATGCTATATTTAGGTCTTCCATCTGCTTGGTATAAGTCTGTATACTTTTCTGCGTGACAATTCCAAGCCTTATCATGTCGATCTCTAAAGATAAGATGTCAGGTGTTGGACATAGTGTCAGATGGTCTGGTAACTTGTGTCCCTTCATAAGATTCTTATAATGCAAATAAACAAAGTCATCATAGAGGTCTTCGGTCTTTCTTTTAAGGCGTAGAAGTGGTTCGTGTAGCAGGTAAGTATCATTAGTTTGATCTAAAGCTTCAGAAGCTGGTGTGGCAGAAAATTCGGTTGTAGCAATGGGAAGACTGACCTTAGGGTTATTGTGGTTAGTAGATACTGTGGAAGCATTAAGACAACCGATGGTTAGTATAGGTCTTTTGTACCCAGGACCAGATGCACAAACCTCAGGATACTGACTGCCTTGTCCTGTCAAATAAGGGTTTTCAGCATTCTGGGGAGCTTGCCAAGCTGATCTTGCGCATATCACTCTGGCAACAGCGTATTCTGGTTTAGAGTCTCCCACAATGAGTGATATATCCTTAGCTGTTGCGGTGTTAGAAGGCTTGTCAGAAGACGCAGGAGAGTTTTCACTGTTTGGGCTAACACGCTCTGTAAGAATTCATTATCTTGCTGTAGCTCTGCAACAGATAAGGACTGCGGATCATAGTCGCAAATGTCATAATAATTGTACATGGAAGAAGGGTCAGCTAGCCAGTGAGTATAGTACCGTGCTTGTAAATCTTTGTTTACTAAGGCGAGACTGTCCTTTAGACTAAGTTTCTTGTTTGCTGTCTTTAGGGAAACCATAGGTTTATGCAAAGGTTTCTTAACTCGAAAGGAAAGCATCTTTGGTCTGTGTGTGCCTTTCCGGCCAATGGAACAAAACATTTTTGACTCTTGCATTCTGTCAGGGATGGCACTCTAGTAAGAGTGGCACAGGACACCCAGAAAGGGTTTGGGTGGTTGTGCAAAAATAAAGTGGACAGATAAGTACACACACAGCAGAGAGGAAAGAGAACGAAGAGTAGGCCAGAGTAGCAAGGGAAAAGGTACAGAATGAATTCCCTCTTGGGGTGTATGCAGATCTAGGAAAAGAGTATTCCACGAACCTTAGGAAATACTCTGCACAGTTTGCTATAACAGAGGCCCACGCTGTTTGCTCATGGCTTGGAACAGCAGCTATGGGTGTCTGTAATGTAGAAACGAGACAAGGGAAGGGGCAGAGGTTGACTGATGGGAACCAACAGACAAGCTCTGTACAAAAGGGTCTACAAACAGTACAAGAGAAGATACTTACAGACAAATCCAGGAAAGGAGGTTGATAACAAACTAGCAGAAGGAAATGAAGGGAAAGTCGTGTAACAGGATAGGATAGCAGAGGACAGTAAGGAACAAGGTTGAGAGCTCAGAGGAGCAGGAAAGCAATGAGCAAGCCCACAGGAGCAGGGCTGTAAGGTAGAGAGCTCAGAGGAAAAGGGCTTAGGGCAGCAGAGTAAAGCAGACTGTACGGCAAGGAACCCAGAAGGGCCGGGCCGCAAGGAGTGGGCCCTGAGGGGCAGAGCCGCTGACAGTAGAAGGTTGCAGAGGACTGTAGAGGGCTGCTAGGCCGAGAAACCCAGCAGAAAAAGGTAGGTAATAGGCAGCGGAGCGTGATAAGCAGCAAGTAGGAAGCCCAGAGGACAAGGGCTGTAGGCAGCCGGAGTGAGGCAGGCTGCCGAGCAGGGAGCCCAGAGGACAAGGGCTGGAGGCAGCCGGAGAGAGGCAGGCTGCAGAGCAGGGAGCCCAGAGGACAAGGGCTGAGGCTGGAAAGCAGCAGAGTGTGATCAGCTGCGATGTAGAGAGCCCGGCAGGGCAAGGGCGGAGGCTGGAAGGCAGCAAAGCGTGATTGGCTACAATGTGGAGAGCCCAGAGGAGCAGGGCTGTGAGGCAGGGAGCCTGGAAGGCTATGGCTGTAGGCAGCGAAGTGTAACAGGCTGCAAGGTAGGAAGCCCAGAGGAGCTGGACTGAGGCAGGGAGCCCAGAAGGCTAGAGCTGTAGGCAGCAGGGTGTAGCAAGCTGCAAGGCAGGAAGCCCAGAGGAGCTGGACTGAGGCAGGGAGCCCAGAAGGCTGGGGCTGTAGGCAGCAGGGTGTAGCAAGCTGCAAGGCAGGAAGCCCAGAGGAGCTGGACTGAGACAGGGAGCCCAGAGGAGCTGGACTGAGGCAGGGAGCCCAGAAGGCTGGGGCTGTAGGCAGCAGGGTGTAGCAAGCTGCAAGGCAGGGTCCAAGCAGGAGTGATGGTAAACAGCATACAAAGATCCGTAGAAAGACACGAAAGGTGGAGGAAGGACTCTCAATGCAAGAGGCTGAGCCACTGCAGGCAGCAGCCTTATATACTGCCTAGCCCAGCACAGAGACAGGCTAATTGGTTGCAAATGGCAAAGCACACCTGCAGGCAATCGGCCACCTCCCTTTCTGTTCCTGGGCTGGTGGAAGCAGAGCAAATCCCTAGGGCTTCTGGGGGGTGTAGTTCCTTTGATGACCAATAGGAACAGCCAGGAATCGATGCTTGTAGCCAAGTGCATTATGGTATGCGTAGTTTGTTGGAAAAAATAATAAAGCACCAAAGTCTCCCAAATGGGAAATAAATTCCCCCAAATAAATATAGATGGATCCAAGAGTCTGTTGTAAATAAATGATAAACAAATAGTCCATATTGAGCGCAAATGGATGCGCCCATGGCGCAGGCATGACAATTATATTCTAAAATGCAAGGAATATCAGCGATTACTTTACTTGCATCAAAGTTGATTAGAAATAGACCGTCAAGTGTACGTAAGCGTGATAGTGCTACGTAGCTCATGCCTTCTTTAAAGACTGTGTTACCAATATCTATCATTGCTTTGTCTAGGGTAAGACCTTGTGATTTATGAATCGTGACTGCGTATGCAAGAGTTAGAGAAAATTGTTCTCTGCGTACATACATATCTTTGAAGAGAAGGAATCTAGCTGTTGAGCGTCCTATCCGTTTTACTTCTGAAAGTTTGTAAAAGAGTATATTGACAAACTGAATTTTGTTGTCACGTGGGTATGTTTGAAAGCCAACAACTGTACCCAGTGCTCCATTAACTAGTCCTTGGTCCACGTCAAGGTTACGTTTAAGCATTACTCTGCAATTTAAGGATAATTTTAACATCTTTTCTAAGCCTGCTGTGTTTGAGATTGATTTTTCTAAATTATTTAGTCTTGTTGTGGCTTGGTCACACATGGGTAGTGTCATACCATGTACATCTAGTTTGTCTGTGGCGCTAATTTCCATTATAGGTTGCATTTCTTTACTTAGCATGATTTCATTGAATTTGAAACAACTTGCAAGAGTTGGCATTAAGGCCATACAATTGACATTTTTGTGGGCTAATTGTTCCATAACATCTGTAGCACATGCATTATCGCCATAAAGTGCATTAATGTGCCGGGTTTTCAATGTTGTTTCTGTTTCTTTAGAAAGTATACCAACTCTCAAACTTTTTAAAATGTTGGCATACGTGAGATCTGTAGATTGGCGCATGTTTTCTGTTAATTCTCTGTATTGGAAATGTTGCCAAAGGTTGACATTTCCAATGCTGCCAACAGTTTTACGTCAGAGTTTGTGCCCTAATGTTTTAAAAATAGGTTCACCTTTTACTGGTGTTAATTGAAGGAGATCTCCAAAAACAATAATGTGTTTTCCTGCAAAGAGCTCTTCATAGTCTGTTTTGAGTACTTCTTGTAATCTGAGGTGAATCAAAGCTTACATCAGGTTGGAGACCATGCTCACTTCATCTATTAGTAGCATTTTCATTTGTTTCAATACTCTGCGTAATTCCATTGCAGCTTCTGCAGAAAGTTTGTAATAGTCTAATTTGTTCTGGTGTTCTACTGGTAATAGTAGTAATCGGTGTAATGTAACACCACCTATGTTGTAGGCAGCTAAACCTGTGGGGGCAGTGACAACAGCTGACAGTTTGTTGTTTGTCAATTGTTGAAGGAACTTACTAATGATTTTGATTAGGAATGTTTTGCCAGAACCAGCTTCACCACTGACGTACAGTAGTATAGGTTTATAATTATGGCAGGAACATTCTTTATTTTCATGTTTTACACCATGTGCAATTTGTTTTGTTACTTCTTGAAAAATGCTACTTTGTTCATTGTTTAGTTTTGATTGTAGTATAGTTAAGTCTTCCTTATCTTCATACTGACACATGGTGTTTTCTACTTCTATCATAGCTAATTCTGCCTCATTTGTTATTAGTGGTTTTCCCAGTGGTTCTTGGCTTCCTGTTAACGAAGGTTGACTACTGTCAGGAGTATCCTTATCTAGTTGGGCTTGGAGTTCTTCTTTGTGTTGCTGTTCATTGTGCAACATTGTTTTGTACTGTGTAAAGTTTACATCAGTTATAGTGCTTTCATTTGCTTTGAAAGCATCCTCATATGAGTCATAGTTATCTAGTAATTGTTCTTCTTTTCTCCATGGTTTGAAGAGTTGTAGCAGGGACATGTAATATACTTCTTTATGTTGAGGGGTCTTCAATGACAATTTGATATGATTAATTAAATTTGGTTTAGTGAGTTTAACTAAGCTGCCTTCACAGTTTGTCACTCTATATTTACCTTTTTTTTCATCGGGTTTCATATTATTTTCGTATGTGTAATTTTGGGCTATTTGGTATAGACACATGTTTTCCAAAGTATTACTTCTGTTTGGGTAGTATGTGTCCAATAAATTGTTTTTTAAAATGTCTTGGCTGTTGGGATCATGTTTGGCTATTGTTTCTATATCTTCATATGATTTTAGAACTCTTTTTCTAGATTTAGCTGGACCAAGACTTAGCCATACTATATTTGCAGATTTACCATACAATGAAGTACCAGTTAAACGATCAGCTGCTTCATAAGATCCACATTCTCTATGGGTGAGCATTTTTATGCCCAAGCTGTATAATTTCTGAGATACTGTTTTATCTGATGACAGGTCATTCCAGAGGTCTTGGAGCTCTGTTTTTTCTGCTTTAGTTAAGTATGCTGTGACATATCGTGCAACTGCAGTAGAATTGTCTGCAATGTACTGCACATCTATGTTTGCATTCCATAAGTGGGCAATGATTGCATTATAATCATTGATATATTTTTCTTCTTCTTTTCTTTTTATGTAATATGTATTTTTAGGTGACTTTCCTTTAACAGTATGTCTAACTGAAGACATGAGGTTGTTTACTTGACCTGTATTTGTAACTGGTCTAGGGAAATCAAATCGGCATTTGTTGTAGTATTTGCCTTTGTTTTTGTATTTGCGACGACAATATTTTCCACATTTGTGTCTTTGAAATTGTAAAATTTGTGCACAAAGATCACTATTTGTGGCTTCTGATGGAATTTGACAAGTGACATATTTTTCAATAAACTGTAAAACAGTGGCATCACTGTCTTGACCAAATTTAGCAGCATCTTTAATCCATAAAAGCATGTGGATATGTGGTGCTCCTCTGGCTTGGTATTCTTTTCTCCAAAAGAAGTGTTGCACTTCTCCAAGGGGAGGAACAGTTTTATTACAAATAAAATGTAGCATAGCAATGAAGCGATGGTGAAAATATCTTGAAACATTAACAGGATCTCCAGGTGTTAGAATATCTATGTTTGTTTTGTTTTTATTTGATATGCGTAGGAAATCTTCCCACGCATATTCTGCACAACTTAATGTAACAACCAAGTGGGTGGGCCAAGGTTTCTGATCATACAACGTACATCTCCATGACGTCGAAACCAGTACTCTTTAGTACCACGCATATTTGCTAATAGATTAGTAATATTTGATTGTAAAACCTCATCCTTTTGTTGCACTTTCTCTAATAATTGTGTAGCTGTCATATTTTGAAAGTGTGATCCTGATTTTAATATGTGTGCAACTCCGTAACATAAAGTTGCTAGTTCACTTTCAAAGAGTAGGTGGAATATGTATTCCACATTTTGTCTAAATCTGGGATCTTCAGAATACATCCGTAATGAGCGGTATTCTGAAGCTGATATTTGAATAGGTCTATCATCATACCTTCCTCCTTTGCCAGTAGGAAAGAGTAGAGGAAAAGCATGTGCTTCTATACTTATTTCCCATATACTGATTGGCGATCCTTTTGTTTGATGCGTTTGGTAAGTTTCCAGTACATCTTGTACGGTGTCATTACAGTGCAAAGGATGAATTGTATACTGGTCTAAAGTATTTGATATTGTAGCAGGATCTAGTAGCTCAAATTGACCAGCTTCTTGTGTTTCTTGAATTATTTCAGTTGTATCTTTCAAGTTTTCTTCAATATTAATTTCTTTGTAATATTCATTATTCTCTTTGAGATATTGGAAGGCTTGTCTAACTTTATATAAATCTACCAGCTGTTGCCATATTTTTTTGTCTTTTGTAGGTACTCCATTTACTAATATAATTAAAGATTGGTGCATTGGACGTTGCACTCCTAGAGTATGCACATTTTCTTTTAGATTTAATGGTAAATAAACTACTTTTCCACGAATGCCTTTTACCAATTCAGAGGGAGGTAATTTTGCTGTTTTTGGTTGAAGGCGTATTATTGCTTAAAATGGGTGTACTGTTTGAATTATGATGCTCTCATATAAGTTAAGTTGTTGTAGAGGTTTTGGTACTGGGTATAATTCCAAATTATTTGTGATAGAACGTGAAGGAGTTTGGTTGTTGTCAAGTATTGTAGTGCAATAACTGCAAAGTATTAAGGGCTCAGTTATTTCATATTTGTTTTCTGCTACAAGGTAGAGAGCTAATTCAAACCGTTTAGAATCTTCATTGTCTTCTATTTTGTATGATAGGTCCACAGTTTTTGTGTTACTTTTATAAAAAATTCTACGGCAACATACACATACATGGTTTGGTACTTCAGCTGATGTACTTTTAAATTTTAGTATTTCTTTTTTGTATGTGTTTAGCAAAAGGTTGCCATGTGTAGAATTGTTGCTTAATTGGTTTAAAGCTATTTCATTCTGTAAATGGCTTTCACTTCCAAAATATTTTTTCTGGATATAGTGAATTTCTTCAAGTAGGTCTTTTGCTGTACCATGTAGAAGGATGTTATTTAACTTTGCTAGTGCTAAAGCAGGACTTTTAGCATAGTACAGTTTATAGACTAGATTTCTTATAGTTGAATGGTGTGTTGATATCCTTTTGATATCATGGAAAGTGGTTTTACAAGTAGGTCCTGTAATGCAGGCTAATGAATGTCCTTGTAGTCCTGTGTACTTGCGCACTGGACAGGTATCTATATTTTGCAATAATTTAATTTTGATTTTGTCTTTGCTTTTTACATATTTATTGAGGAATTGGTGTAAAGATTTGAAACATTGTTTGGGAATGTTACACATTGACGTGCATGGCCATTTGTACACTAGACGTTCTGATTCAGTTGAATGGAGGGGTAATTCTAAGTTTTCAGGGCATATTTTTGTAAGGAGTACTTCTTGTTCCATTATGGTATTATTCACTTTTTCATAACCTCGACCACTGCTATTTATGGCAATTGTATTACTTTGCTTTTGTTTGTACGCTTCTTCATTAAAATATGGTTCTGTGCTCGTAGTGTGATTCCATTCACCTCCGCAGATACTTAAGAAGTTCTTTCTGTTGACATTTCATTTATTGAGAAGTTTTTTTTGTAATTTAGTTATTAGTTTTGTTAGTGGTTTCATTTTGTTTAACAGTAAAATAAATACATTTCTTTTGAGAAGAATTGCACTGTCCATCAATGCTTCCAAAATTAATTTCCTACGATAGGTTTTAAGCTTTGAACCTGATTTCTCTCCTGTTTTTATAAGATTTCGAAGGACCTTGTGACGGTATATTTTGGCTAAAATACTTTTCTTGGTATGCTTACTTTGCACTATATTAAAATTTGAAGAAGTAGTTTTATCTGTACTGATAGCTGATTTTCTGTTAATAGTTTTTTGGTTTGTTTTACATTTTGATAGAGGAAGCGAAGTTGTTGTACTTGAAACTTCTTGTGTTTCATTAAATGATTGTATTAGCTGTTTTGTTTCAACTTTTTTTACAAATTCTGCTAGAGATGGATGCTTATGTTGGACTCCTTTATTTTCATTTGCTCTAATTTTGCGTTGCTTTCTACGGAGTTGTCTTTTGGTAGGGATTCTTTAGGGTCTGTTGAAAAAAATAAAGAAGATATGGGTTGGGGTGTTCTGAATGTATGTGTGCTGTCTGCATGAGTGTTTGCGTAAGATGATAAAGATGTATGTAATGGTGTGTGATAGTGTATTGGGAACTAAAACTAGTAGGGATAGGTATTCTTGAATTTATGTGTCACTAAACTGGGGTTCAGATGACAAAAAAAAAAAGTAAGGTTGTGGTGTGGAAAAGTACAAATAGTAAATCTAATGTATACAATTAAAACAGTTGTTTGTTCTATAATATGAAAATTGTAGTGGTTGAGTTGGCTAATTTGTGTGTTTAAAAATAGAAATTTGTGGGCCATTCTGGTTGTAAATCGCTGTTTACGACATGGAAATTTTTGGACAAAATGGCACTAAATCTCTATTTTAAGAAACCAAAATAGATGGTATTAATGTTATAGTATATTCGATTAATAATAGAAATATTATGGTGATATTTTACTTACTTTTTTTTTTAAATTAACAGGTAACTTCTTAGTTTTTCTTTCTTCTTCGAATTTGGCTGCTTCTTTTCAGGAAACTGGTCTTCACTGCAACTGTAAAAGCTTCAAATTAGTAACTTTGTTTGTATATAGCACTGTTTTTAATTTAGATATTGATTTTTTTAATTGAAATCCTCAGTGCCTTCTGTAAAACCATTAAACTAATTTATTTACATAAGATACATTGCATTAGTTGAGTGTGTATGATATGTACTTAATGAACAAATTGTATTGAATGACTAACTGTAGCAAAAATAAAATATCTTTACTATGTCTTGTGAAATTTATAATATATTAGTGAATACCACTATTTCTGTAAGTAAACTGTTCTAGGTAATAGCGCCTCAATGTTATGTCTAATTTAAAGTAATTAAGTCAATAAATAAATAAAAACAAAAAATATGAAATTGTATAAGTATTTTTATAAAGGTTTAATCATAGATTGTGTTTGCATGCAATTTTGTTTGAATATATGTAGTGTATATATTTCATTTAAAAAATGTTAGTTTAACATGATTTGAGTGTGTGTGTTTAAAGAAAGTAAAAAGTATAAAGGTGTATAAGTGGTAGTTGATTTTAAGAAATTGAAAAAAGTACAGTAAATTCATTTAACAGATTTTACAAGGTAAAAGTCTGTTTGAAAATGTGTTCATCTACCATAGCTCTCAAGTCACACGCTTTTGGCGGGTGTCACACGCCTTGTAAAGGGCAGACTCACCCGCCAAGCCTCCTGGACGCCCATTCATTCCAATGGGCGTCTCACCCGCTAAAAACAAAATCGGGTGATTTCACCCGCCTGTAAAACAAAAATGGTTGAGAGCTATGTCATGTACTATACAGAAAATATGCATTCCTGAAGTTTGTGTTCATGCATATGGATATGCGTGGAGCTGCAAGTAGAAATCTTGAAGACTTGTACAGTATTTGTGGTAGATGCTGCTTGCCAATGATGTGACACTTGTACTCAGAGAGATTCAGAGTACATTTGCAGTGCTGATCTATGATGATGCAGTTAGATGTAGAGGTCTTGAATGTGATTGGTGCATGGTCATGTGATTTTTGAGGTACATCCAATCAGGGAATTGCATAGAGAGTGTAGTGGAAATGGTAGAAGGGCTGTTCATGTTACGATATGTCTGCGGACATGGCGGTAGTTCCAGGACATCGGAAGTTACATCCAGGGATTTTTGGGTTCAGAAGTCATGCAAATGAGAATAAGCACTGAAAGGGATTGGTCAGGAAAGTTTGGTGGGTGTGTTGTGCCAGGAGAGATTTTTTGAGATACTCTTTTTGCTGAGAGAACAAAAGATAGCTATGGCTGTGTGTTTCAGAAAACAGATTGTTTGGATTTTAGGAGACTCGTGGATTCATTGGTTGAAGGTGCATGCAGAAAGCTGTGGAGTAGCTGTAGATCTTGGATTCCCACATGTGGAATTACACTGGCATGGAGTACGTGGAATGAAGTGGTTGGACTTGCTACCTCTCTGTGCTACTTTGGAGACAGAGCAACATCCAGACATAATTTTAATTCATTGTGGAGAGAACAGTTTAGGGCATGTGACTGGAATTTTTTTGCAATTTGCTATGAAAGAAGGACTGAGGAAGGTTATGGACATGTTTCCTAATTCTCAAGTGATATTTTCACGGATTGCACAGAGACAAATGTGGCTTCGTTCTTCTTCATTTGGTCCACAAATGGAAAAAGCAAGGCACAATGTTAATAAGGCTGTTTGTGGCTTTCTAAGAGATTTTGGCATGTCTTCTTTTCACAATGAAAATATTATGTTTTGTAGTACATACATTTTTCGCAGAGATGGAGTCCATCTTACGTATGCTGGCAATCAGATTTTTCTGAGAAATGTACAAAATGCATTGCGACCTTTTTTGGAATTAGAACAACGATTTTGAAGTAGATGTTAAGCATTTACAATTCTTGACTTACAAACACCACCCAAAGGCTATTTTCAGAGCCACCACTTCTTTCCAGAGAAAATTACAATGTTTGTGATGGAGTAGTAACCCAATTCTTTTAATGTTCGCGAACTGTCCGCTTTGCTTCCTTTATTTTCACTTCTATTTTTTAACTGGGAAAGGCGGCTCTGAAAAGAGCCTTATTTTTTTTGATTTTTGTAATTTTGTATTTTTTTTGGTTTTTCAGACACGACACACTAGGAGAGGAAGGTAAAGGAGGGTAAAGGGGGGGACACCAATCACAGGGATAAGAAAGGGCGAGCTGAGAGAGGAAGATGTAGAGTGGGTTTTATTTGGGTAGTGAGCAGGTCTTCTCGTGCTCTGAGACGATAGTCTCAAAAGCACTCCGAAGTCGCTCCCCCCTGCAGAGTACTGTGTCACAGTACATACATACAACTGTGACCCTCGAAAGGTAAGGGTCATCAGCATTCTGTATGGCCTGTGAGGCAGCTTGAGAAAGACGCTGTCCCACAGAGGTGGTCCTTGTGGTGACAGGATCAGAAACAGAGGATGAAGTAGAGGAAATCAACCTGCTACGTTCTTCGCAAGGTACAACCCTGCGAATAGCCCCAGAGTGAAATGACCTCAGGTGTCGCTTCATAGTAGTGGTCCCAAAGCTGTAGTTACCGTGCTTCCCGCGACTGAGTATCATTTTGCACTCATTGCAGGTGACATGGTTCGCACGAGCCTTAGGACCATTCCCATGAATGGTAAATAACCGCCACACCCAAGACTCACGCCTAGTGCGGGTAGTAGGGATTTCCTCTACCTCATTCTCATCATCCTCTTCTTCCTCGTCCGCATCCTCACTCCTGTTCCCCTCTTCAGGCCCTTGGGGAGGTGGTGGTGGTGGAGGGGGTGGTGGTGGTGCTGAAGCAGGTGCAGCACCAAGTGGCAGTTCAGCAGCCAAGGGTGCCATGTCGATGATGGTGTAGTCTGCAGGTGGCAGCAAAAATCACTGTGTTCTGAAGAATAGCCAGAAACACAATGGGAATAAACTCTTGGGCGTTGTCTTTTGTAGGGGTGCTTGTGCGCGGTCTGCGGACATGCGTACTGTGCGCGGACAGATCGAACACAAAAAAAGGATCGGAAAGTTTCAAAAGGTATATAGAAACTCAAGATTGGGACTTGTGGCATGGTGAGATTTTATTGAAAAATATTATGGATTAACTGAAAATGTACTTTTAAATTGTTTGGGGACACGAACAGTGTCCGCATTTCAGGACACACGATGAGCGTGGGCGCGGTCATATGATCTGTTTGCGAACTAGTCTGTGAAGGAAGCGCCTGTCCGCAGGACACCAAGTGCACAGAGATTGGTTAGCGCATGCGCATTGATGTCCTACGGACACTGTTCGGGTTCTGAAGTAATTAAAAGTGCGTCACACATGAAACAAACATTTCAGGGCACCGCGTGTGTTCTTAGAACAGTTTAAACTTGGTAGCGAACAGTAAGGACAGATATCGTGTTCTTCAGGACACGTGTACTTTAGTTTATGTACGAACATTTCAGGACACCAATTGTGTTCTTAGAACATTTTCAATTGGGTAGCGAACACTACGAACAGTTGTACTGTTGTTCAGGACACATCATTTTCGTTTATTTATGAACATTTCAGGACAGTAATTGTGTTCTTAGGACAGTTTTAAGTTGATAGCGAACATCAAGGACAGATATAGTGTTCTTTAGAACACTCTAATTTTTGTTTCTTTACGAACATTTCAGGACACCACGTGTGTTCTTAGAACAGTTACACCTTGCTAGCGAACAGTACGAACAGGTGTGGTGTTCTTTAGGACACCTCCATTTTCGTTTATGTACGAACATTTCAGAACACTCGCACTGTCCGCAGACACTTTTATTGTTTTAAAAAAAAAAACAGAAACTGTTCACAATACAATATAAAAATTAAACTTTATTTAACATATATTAATAATTTATGACAGAGAAGGTGAGGCAGAAACAGAAACAAAAACAGGAGAATTTGGGGTTTCAACATGATTGGTATTAGGTGAGGAAGGGATGGACATCTCATCAAAACGTTTTGGACTATGGAGAGGGTTTGGGGATAATTGACTGGGATATGGTGAGGATGGACAAGTACATGTGGGGCAATGGTATGATGTTTTTGTTTTAAAATGATCTTCAACAAAAGTTTTTAAATTATTAAAACTGGTCAACAGTAAATCAATTTTTTCTTTTATGTTGTCAAGCGTGTTTTCCATAACAGCTTCTTCAGAGGTAGTTTCTATTTTGTTATGCTCTGTATAAAAAAAAATATATATGTTAAATGTATACAAAATAATAATATTTAAATGGTTTATATTATAAAGTGTTTACCATTAGTTTCACTATCTTGTGACATTTCTTCATGTGGGAAATTGTTCTCTAGCCATTCCAGAGTACTAGACATTTCTGTGAGAAAAAAAAAGAAAAGATAATATATTTTTTTATCTAATACAGAAAGTTTATAAATATATGAGTAACATGAAGTACACTTACTATTTCTGGTAAAATAAGTCCTATGTATTCAGTGGGTCTGGTCTTGTTCTCAGTTCTGTTGTGTCTGTGAGGTAATTATGTTGGAAGCCAATTTATGTTCTTGTGGTATATTCCATTTCAGAACATATTGCATTTAAATGAATGGTTAGTGTGTTACATATATGGGTTAGATTTCTTATGTATTACTAATTATAATGTGTTTGTGTGCTGCTTTTTGAATTTGTTAAATGTTCTTATATTATGATATAACAATCAAACATACCCCACCACCCCCCCAAAGTTTTTAGGTAGTGGTACTGTTCTCCGAACATGTCCGCGAACATTAAATAATTTCGCGGACATCAAGTTCATAAGAAGAGATCTAGTCAGTTCCATATGACATGTATATAAAGTGAAAGTCATTATTGTTAAGTTTTGCTACTAAAAACCTATGAAATTCCGTGAAAAAACTTTGTTAAAGGGACGTTATGGTTAAGTTGCGCTACTAAAAACCTATGAAATTCAGTGAAAAAAACTTTGTTAAAGGGACGTTATGGTTAAGTTGCGCTACTAAAAACCTATGAAATTCAGTGAAAAAAACTTTGTTAATGGGACGTTATGGTTAAGTTGTGCTACTAAAAACCTATGAAATTCAGTGAAAAAACTTTTTTAAAGGGACGTTATGGTTCCAAGTAAAACCGAAAAACCCTTGAAATTCGCCAGTTATGGTAAGCTAAGCAACCATAACTCGCGCCACCACCGTGCTCTGCTAAGACTAACACCCAGGACATCAAAGATGACATCACAAATGTCATTGATGACATCACTGATGACATCACATGTGCATTTACCTTTCATGAAAAGTCTGTACAAGGGTTTCTTATTGTAATGTTACTTTTAAAAAAAGTGTCAATGATCATTGGAATAAATATCAAGGGCTATTTAGTACATCCAGTATACTAAGGTGCTCATGTAGAAACATAGGCATTGTGTGCAGCATACATGATGGAGGTGCAATATTCATAAACTTGCCATGTTGAATAGAGAAATTATAACTGTTTTCTTATTAGACTTTTGCATACTGTGAAACATGTGATAAGTATATACAAGGAAATTGAAGTAGTAGCAAAAAGTGTTCATAACCTAACTGATTACCTTTATGCAGAGAAATGATTTCTCTGTTTCAACGCTGCTACTTACCCTATATATATATATATATCACATGATGTGCCTGGTCTCTAAGGAAAGTAGTGTGAATACAAGATATAAAAATATGAGCATATACAGGGAAAGTACAGTAATAAAAAAACAACAGAACTATCAGAAAGTGCTGACAACTCTACTGATTATTTTAATGCACAGAAAGGATTGCTGTCTTTCCAGCTTGTGTCTTCCCCTATGTATATGTTTCATATGATATGACTGGATCCTAAGGGAATTATTGTAAGAACATACTTGAAGGATAAGTCTACAAATATACTACCATTTCCACTTTTAATTCCTGACTGTTACTGAAGAAAACCATGTGGCCTAGATATGTCAGTAAAGGAAAAAAGGGGAAACCAGACATGTGATGTCATCAGTGATGTCATCAATGACATTTGTGATGTCATCTTTGATGTCCTGGGTGTTAGTCTTAGCAGAGCACGGTGGTGGTGCGAGTTATGGTTGCATAGCTTACCATAACTGGCGAATTTCAAGGGTTTTTCGGTTTTACCATAACGTCCCTTTAACAAAGTTTTTTCACTGAATTTCATAGGTTTTTAGTAGCACAACTTAACCATAACGTCCCTTTAACAAAGTTGTTTTCACTGAATATATATATATATATATATATATATATATATATATATATATATATATTACATGGCCACACTAGTGGCCATGTAGTTATGGTTAAGTTGTTGTTTCCATAGGAAGAGCACTTTTTGGGTGGCTTATAACTTCACTCTCCCTGGACGGATCCTCACCAAACTTTGCAAAAAAAGTAGTTGGGTCACTCTGAATTTTTTTGCAAAGTTTGGTGAGGATTCGTCCAGAGGGGGGGCAAAGTTATAGGGGGGGTCCCAAAACTTTTTTTTCCCCCATAGACATAATGGGAAAAAACTTTGCTCACGCCTACAGCCCAAACCGCTGGACGGATTTACACCAAATTAGTGGCAGGAGCGGCAGCTTGGTCCCGAAAGCGTGCTTTGCTTTATTTGGTGTAAATCCGTCCAGTAGTTTTTAAAAAAATGACAAAAATGTAAGTGAAAAAAATTAGTGATATCTGTGTTCGCTTCGCTGACACACTTCCCTGTTCGCTCCGCGGACAGGACGGTGATTGGGCCAGCAGCTTGCGTGATGTCCGCGGACATCTGACGTGCTCTCTCATTGGATGCGTGGAAGCGTGCAGTGCGTATGACTTCAGAGACGCCCGCCATCTTTGTTCCTCGCATGAGAGGCTTTGTATCCGGCCTGCACAGTAAGTCCCCCACCCCCGCTCATGCCCGTGTCTGTCTCCTGTTCCTCCGACCTCTTGCCCCGTGTGTCTTTCTCCCTTACGCCCACCCCCCGCTCATGTCCGTGTTGTCTCTCCCCACCCGCCGCCCGCTCATGTCCGTGTTGTCTCTCCCCACCCGCCGCCCGCTCATGTCCGTGTTGTCTCTCCCCACCTGCCGCCCACCCCCGCTCATGTCCGTGTTGTCTCTCCCCACCTGCCACCCGCTCATGTCCGTGTTGTCTCGCCCCACCCGCCGCCCACCCCCGCTCATGTCCGTGTTGTCTCTCCCCACCCGCCGCCCGCTCATGTCCGTGTTGTCTCTCCCCACCCGCCGCCCGCTCATGTCCGTGTTGTCTGTCCCCACCCGCCGCCCGCTCATGTCCGTGTTGTCTCGCCCCACCCGCCGCCCGCTCATATCCGTGTGTCTCTCACCACCCGCCGCCAACCCCCCGCTCATGTCCGTATGTCTCTCACCACCCGCCGCCAACCCCCCGCTCATGTCCGTATGTCTCTCACCACCCGCCGCCAATCCCCCGCTCATGTCCGTGTGTCTCTCCCCCTCCTGTCTCTCTCCTGTTGCCCCCCACCCCCTGCTCATGCCCCATGTCTGTCTCCTGTTGCCCCCCTGCTCATGCCCCGTGTCTGTCTCCTGTTCCCCCCACCCGCTCATGTCCTGTGTCTCTCTCCTGTTGCCCCCCACCCCCCGCTCATGCCCGTGTCTGTCTCCTGTACCCCCCCACCCCCCCGCTCATGTCCCGTGTCTCTCTCCTGTTGGCCCCCACCCCCCGCTCATGCCCCGTGTCTGTCTCCTGTACCCCCACCCCCTGCTCATGCCCCATGTCTCTCTCCATTTGCCCCCCACTACCCCGCTCATGACCCGTGTCTGTCTTCTGTACCCCCCAACCCCCGCTCATGCCCCGTGTCTGTCTCCTGTTCCCCCACCCCCCGCTCATGCCCCGTGTCTGTCTCCTCTTGCTCCCACCCATGCCCCGTGTCTGTCTCCTGTTGCCCCCCACCCCCTGCTCATGCCCCGTGTCTGTCTCCTGTTGCCCCCCACCCCCCGCTCATGCCCCGTGTCTCCCTCGTGTTCCCCCCACCCCCGCTCATGCCCCGTGTTTCCCTCGTGTTACCCCCCGCTCATGCTCCGTGTCTCCCTCGTGTTCCCCCCCACCCCCTGCTCATGCCCCTTGTCTCTCTCCTTTCCACCCCACCCCCGCTCATGTCCCGTATGTGCCCTGTACCCCCCCGCTCATGCCCTGTGTCACCCTCGTGTTCCTCCCCACCCCCTGCTCATGCCCCGTGTCTCTCTCGTGTTGCCCCCACCACCGCTCATGCCCTGTGTTTCCTTCCTTTTCCCCCCCACCCCCTGCTCATGCCCCGTTTGTATCCTGTTCCCTCTCACCCCCCGCTCATGCCCATGTGTCTCCCCTGTGCCCCCCCAACCCCGCTCATGCGCCGTTGTGTTCTTTATACACCCTGCCTTCCCTTTCCATGGTGGCCATCTTGGTAAAAGATTTTCCTTCCTACACCGAGACGCCGCAGGCATCCCGGCGTAGGAAGGAATATCTTTTTGGTTTTTTTACCACCCGGCATTCCCACTTTGAGGACATAAGATGTTAGTGGTCTTAAAAGATGTTAGTGGTCTTCATCTATTGAAAAGGATGTTATGGTCACGTTGTACTAATAAAAACCTTTAAAATTTAGTTAAAAAAAAAATGTTACAGGGACGTTATGGTTAAGTTGCACTAATAAAAACCTATGAAATTCAATGAAAAAACTTTGTTAAAGGGACGTTATGGTTAAGTTGCGCTACTAAAAACCTATGAAATTCAGGGAAAAAACTTTGTTAAAGGGACGTTATGGTAAAGTTGCGCTACTAAAAACCTATGAAATTCAGTGAAAAAACATTGTCAAAGGAACGTTATGGTTCCAAGTAAAACCGAAAAACCCTTGAAATTCGCCAGTTATGGTAAGCTAAGCAACCATATCTCGCGCCACCACCGTGCACTGCTAAGACTAACACCCAGGACATCAAATATGACATCACAAATGTCATTGATATGTGTCCGTTTTGTTCGCAAACAAAGTGAAACTGTTCTAAGAACACTTGCGGTGTCCGGGGAGTGTTCGTAGGGGGTGTCCTGAGGACGCTGTCCGTATTGTTCTCTGTCAAGTTGAATGTGTCCTAAGAACACTTGCGGTGTCCTGAAATGTTCACAAATAAACAAAATGGGGGTGTTCTGAAGACGTTTTTGAGAACACTCCCGGTGTCCTGAAATGTTCGCAGGGGGTGTCCTGAGGACGCTGTCCGTATTGTTCTCTGTCAAGTTGAATGTGTTCTAAGAACACCCACGGTGTCCCGAAATGTTCGCAAATAAACAAAATGGGGGTGTTCTGAAGACGTTTTTGAGAACACTCCTGGTGTCCTGAAATGTTCGTAGGGGGTGTCCTGAGGACGCTGTCCGTATTGTTCTCTGTCAAGTTGAATGTGTTCTAAGAACACCCGCAGTGTCCTGAAATGTTCGCAAATAAACAAAATGGGGGAGTTCTGAAGACGCTTCTAAGAACACTCGCGGTGTCCGGGGAGTGTTCGTAGGGGGTGTCCTGAGGACGCTGTCCGTATTGTTCTCTGTCAAGTTGAATGTGTCCTACTCGCGGTGTCCTGAAATGTTCGCAAATAAACAAGATGGTGGTGTTCTGAAGACGCTTCTAAGAACACTCGCGGTGTCCGGGGAGTGTTCGTAGGGGGTGTCCTGAGGACGCTGTCCGTATTGTTCTCTGTCAAGTTGAATGTGTCCTAAGAACACTCACGGTGTCCTGAAATGTTCGCAAATAAACAAAATGGGGGTGTTCTGAAGACGCTTCTAAGAACACTCGCGGTGTCCGGGGAGTGTTCGTAGGGGGTGTCCTGAGGACGCTGTCCGTATTGTTTTCTGTCAAGTTGAATGTGTCCTAAGAAAACTTGCGGTGTCATGAAATGTTCGCAAATAAACAAGATGGTGGTGTTCTGAAGACGATTCTAAGAACACTCCCGGTGTCCTGGAATGTTCGTAGGGGGTGTCCTGAGGACGCTGTCCGTATTGTTCTCTGTCAAGTTGAATGTGTTCTAAGAACACCCGTGATGTCCTGAAATGTTCGCAAATAAACAAAATGGGGGTGTTCTGAAGACGCTTCTAAGAACACTCTGGGTGTCCGGGGAATGTTCGTGGGGGGTGTCCTGAGGACGCTGTCCGTATTGTTCTCTGTCAAGTTGAATATGTCCTAAGAACACTCGCGGTGTCCTGAAATGTTCGCAAATAAACAAGATGGTGGTGTTCTGAAGACGCTTCTAAGAACACTCGCGGTGTCCAGGGAGTGTTCGTAGAGGGTGTCCTGAGGACGCTGTCCGTATTGTTCTCTGTCAAGTTGAATGTGTCCTAAGAACACTCGCGGTGTCCTGAAATGTTCGCAAATAAACAAGATGGTGGTGTTCTGAAGAAGCTTCTAAGAACACTCCCGATGTCCTGGAATGTTCGTAGGGGGTGTCCTGAGGACGCTGTCCATATTGTTTTCTGTCAAGTTGAATGTGTCCTAAGAACACCGCGGTGTCCTGAAATGTTCGCAAATAAACAAGATGGTGGTGTTCTGAAGACGCTTCTAAGAACACTCGCGGTGTCCAGGGAGTGTTCGTAGAGGGTGTCCTGAGGACGCTGTCCGTATTGTTCTCTGTCAAGTTGAATGTGTCCTAAGAACACTCGCGGTGTCCTGAAATGTTCGCAAATAAACAAGATGGTGGTGTTCTGAAGAAGCTTCCAAGAACACTCCCGGTGTCCTGGAATGTTCGTAGGGGGTGTCCTGAGGACACTGTCCATATTGTTTTCTGTCAAGTTGAATGTGTCCTAAGAACACTCGCGGTGTCCTGAAATGTTCGCAAATAAACAAGATGGTGGTGTTCTGAAGACGCTTCTAAGAACACTGGCGGTGTCTGGGGAGTGTTCGTAGGGGGTGTCCTGAGGGCGCTGTCCGTATTGTTCTCTGTCAAGTTGAATGTGTTCTAAGAACACCCGCGGTGTCCTGAAATGTTCGCAAATAAACAAAATGGGGGTGTTCAAAGACGTTTTTGAGAACACTCCCGGTGTCCTAGAACCTTAGGACGCTGTCCGTATTGTTCGTTGTTAAGTTGAAAGTGTTCTAAGAACTATCGCGTTGTTCTGAAATGTTCGTAGGGGGTGTCCTGAAAACGGTGTCCGTATTGTTCGTTGGCAAGTTCAAAGTGTTCTAAGAACACTTACATTGTTCGCGGACATTAAAAGTTTCCCATAGATTATAGTTGAAATGTTTGACTCTATGGATGTGATATGCTGCGGTGGTTGTTGCCAGGGCATAGAGTCTTGCGTGCATGGCCATTTGGCCATGCACCCAAGACTCTATGCCCTGGCAACAACCACCGCAGCATATCACATTCATATTTGCTTATAACTTTGGGTGAAAAACAAATGTATAAGGAACAAAGTTATTAGATACTATGGATGTGATATGCTGCTATGGTTGTCCTTATTATTGTATACTTACTGTTTGGTCTAGTAATGGGAGTCCATGTTTTTCTTCTTCATTTCTGTGATAAAAGAAAATATCATGTTAGTATTAGTATTTTGTAATGACTTATTACATTGTATAAGTAATATACTTTTTTTTTTTCGACCCTCATATTTAGTAGAGTACAAATCAGAGTACTGTGCAATTTGCTCAGTTTCTGTATTTGTTGCTAAAATCATTGGGTCTGTGGGAGAAAAAAAAATCCATGTTGGATTAAAAAAAAAACTTTTTCTGTTATGCTACAGTTTATTTGTTTGTTTGTTTTCAGTGTTCACTTGTTGTTTCTGGCTAATGCTTTATACTTTGCTTTGCTGTATTTTTTTTGGAGCAGTAACAGATTCTTCATTTGTTTTGATATTATAAAATTTTGGAGCAGTTAGATACCAATTGGCGTATTCTAACTGTCTATGTTTTTAATATATTTTAGTGGTTTTGATTTATCTATTTGGATATTGTTAAATTTTGGGACAGTTAGATACCAATTGGCGTATTCTAACTGTGTATTTTTTGGCCTAATTTAGTGGTATTCATTTATCTGATTAGTTGTTGTAGAATCTTTGAGCTGTTAGATAGCTTTTGGAGTATTCTAACAGTTTATATTTTTTTAACACAAATTTACTTAAAGGTTTAAATACAGTTCATTTATCAAATTTTGGTTTTAAGAACATCAAATAAGCGTTTGTAAGATTTGCTGGTAATCTCTGCTTTAGAGTAATGGTACTATCATTAAATTCAAACCATCCACATTTCTTTTTTATATATGCAGTGTAGTGCCCTGAATTGGTTGGGGCTCCTGCGTGGTAGATTATACCTATTGTTGTGAAGGTTTTCTTACCAAGTGATATTTGACCATGTGTGAATCCAGTCAACTTGCAGTTGTTTTTGGTACCATCTGCATTGTAACGTAGAAGCATTAGTATTACGTATTTACTATGTGTTTGTATTACTAACGTGGAGCGATTATCTGAATTGCAGGTAGAACATAATCAACCATGGTTTGCATTTTGTACAAGTTGCTGAAATGGAATGGATTCACAATTTGGTATTGATATATATATGAAGCGTTCATTGGGGATTTCTTCTTGTGTCACATTGTTGCAGAGAGTGCATGTATGTTTCCACATGTATGAAATTTGAAAGATTTCATTTATAGGTATGTTTTTGTTTTCCAGTACTTGTAGTAAGTACATTAGAAATTCTTGTGGATCTTCCTGTGAGTTTATAGTGAATTTCACCATTCCAGCACAGTAGTCCAATTGTCGTCTTATTCCAATGTGTTGTCAGGATTGTGTTGTCAGGATTGTTTGCTGCATTTCTGTGAAGTACTAACATTTGCAAACACAATGGGTCTGTACTGTGAAAGTAAATGTTGTCAACAATTGGTGGTAATTGAAATAGAATATTCATTTCTACAGTTGCATAGCAACTTACACCAACTATATTTGAGAATTTAAATGGTCCAGGTAGTTCTGTATCTAACTGCTTTTTTTGGAGTTTGTCTTCCTTCTTTAAAGAAGTACCTGCTTTACTTTCTCTAATTGATTCTTTTTTGTTTGTGGTACTTGATGAAGTATTAGTTTCTTTTACTCTCTTTGGAGAATTTGCAGTGACGTCCTGTTGCATTTCTGTTTGATTTAGTTTTCTTTTACAACGTTTTAGTTTTTGTGGAACAGAATATGTGTTTAGATGGGGAGTGTATAGTGAGCGAAGTCTATTATATTCTAAAATGCAAGGAATATCAGCATTTACTTTACTTGCATCAAAGTTGATTAGAAATAGACCGTCAAGTGTACGTAAGCGTGATAGTGCTACGTAGCTCATGCCTTCTTTAAAGACTGTGTTACCAATATCTATCATTGCTTTGTCTAGGGTAAGACCATGTAATTTATGAATCGTGACTGCGTATGCAAGAGTTAGAGAAAATTGTTCTCTGCGTACATACATATCTTTGAAGAGAAGAAATCTAGCTGTTGAGCGTCCTATCCGTTTTACTTCTGAAAGTTTGTCAAAGAGTATATTGACAAACTGAATTATGTTGTCACGTGGGTATGTTTGAAACCCAACAACTGTACCCAGTGCTCCATTAACTAGTCCTTGGTCCACGTCAAGGTTACGTTTAAGCATTACTCTGCATTTTAATTATAATTTTAACATCTTTTCTAAGCCTACTGTGTTTGAGATTGATTTTTCTAAATTATTTAGTCTTGTTGTGGCTTGGTCACACATGGGTAGTGTCATACCATGTACATCTAGTTTGTCTGTGGCGCTAATTTCCATTATTGGTTGCATTTCTTTACTTAACATTATTTCATTGAATTTGAGACAGCTTGCAAGAGTTGGCATTAAGGCTACACAATTGACATTTTTGTGGGCTAATGTGGGCTAATGTGTTCTAAGAACACCCGCGGTGTCCCGAAATGTTCGCAAATAAACAAAATGGGGGTGTTCTGAAGACGTTTTTGAGAACACTCCTGGTGTCCTGAAATGTTCGTAGGGGGTGTCCTGAGGACGCTGTCCGTATTGTTCTCTGTCAAGTTGAATGTGTTCTAAGAACACCCGCAGTGTCCTGAAATGTTCGCAAATAAACAAAATGGGGGAGTTCTGAAGACGCTTCTAAGAACACTCGCGGTGTCCGGGGAGTGTTCGTAGGGGGTGTCCTGAGGACGCTGTCCGTATTGTTCTCTGTCAAGTTGAATGTGTCCTAAGAACACTCGCGGTGTCCTGAAATGTTCGCAAATAAACAAGATGGTGGTGTTCTGAAGACGCTTCTAAGAACACTCGCGGTGTCCGGGGAGTGTTCGTAGGGGGTGTCCTGAGGACGCTGTCCGTATTGTTCTCTGTCAAGTTGAATGTGTCCTAAGAACACTCACGGTGTCCTGAAAAGTTCGCAAATAAACAAAATGGGGGTGTTCTGAAGACGCTTCTAAGAACACTCGCGGTGTCCGGGGAGTGTTCGTAGGGGGTGTCCTGAGGACGCTGTCCGTATTGTTCTCTGTCAAGTTGAATGTGTCCTAAGAAAACTTGCGGTGTCATGAAATGTTCGCAACTAAACAAGATGGTGGGGTTCTGAAGACGCTTCTAAGAACACTCCCGGTGTCCTGGAATGTTCGTAGGGGGTATCCTGAGGACGCTGTCCGTATTGTTCTCTGTCAAGTTGAATGTGTTCTAAGAACACCTGTGATGTCCTGAAATGTTCGCAAATAAACAAAATGGGGGTGTTCTGAAGACACTTCTAAGAACACTCTGCGTGTCCGGGGAGTGTTCGTGGGGGGTGTCCTGAGGGCGCTGTCCGTATTGTTCTCTGTCAAGTTGAATGTGTCCTAAGAACACTCGCGGTGTCCTGAAATGTTCGCAAATAAACAAGATGGTGGTGTTCTGAAGACGCTTCTAAGAACACTCACGGTGTCCGGGGAGTGTTCGTAGAGGGTGTCCTGAGGACGCTGTCCGTATTGTTCTCTGTCAAGTTGAATGTGTCCTAAGAACACTCGCAGTGTCCTGAAATGTTCGCAAATAAACAAGATGGTGGTGTTCTGAAGAAGCTTCTAAGAACACTCCCGGTGTCCTGGAATGTTCGTAGGTGGTGTCCTGAGGACGCTGTCCGTATTGTTTTCTGTCAAGTTGAATGTGTCCTAAGAACACTCGCGGTGTCCTGAAATGTTCGCAAATAAACAAGATGGTGGTGTTCTGAAGACGCTTCTAAGAACACTGGCGGTGTCTGGGGAGTGTTCGTAGGGGGTGTCCTGAGGACGCTGTCCGTATTGTTCTCTGTCAAGTTGAATGTGTTCTAAGAACACCCGCGGTGTCCTGAAATGTTCGCAAATAAACAAAATGGGGATGTTCTGAAGACGTTTTTGAGAACACTCCCGGTGTCCTGGAACCTTATGACGCTGTCCGTATTGTTCGTTGTTAAGTTGAAAGTGTTCTAAGAACTATCGCGTTGTTCTGAAATGTTCGTAGGGGGTGTCCTGAAAACAGTGTCCGTATTGTTCGTTGGCAAGTTCAAAGTGTTCTAAGAACACTCACATTGTTCGCGGACATTAAAAGTTTCCCATAGATTATAGTTGAAATGTTTGACTCTATGGATGTGATATGCTGCGGTGGTTGTTGCCAGGGCATAGAGTCTTGCGTGCATGGCCATTTGGCCATGCACCCAAGACTCTATGCCCTGGCAACAACCACCGCAGCATATCACATTCATATTTGCTTATAACTTTGGGTGAAAAACAAATGTATAAGGAACAAAGGTATTAGATACTATGGATGTGATATGCTGCTGTGGTTGTCCTTATTATTGTATACTTACTGTTTGGTCTAGTAATGGGAGTCCATGTTTTTCTTCTTCATTTCTGTGATAAAAGAAAATATCATGTTAGTATTAGTATTTTGTAATGACTTATTACATTGTATAAGTAATATACTTTTATTTTTTTTCGACCCTCATATTTAGTAGAGTACAAATCAGAGTACTGTGCAATTTGCTCAGTTTCTGTATTTGTTGCTAAAATCATTGGGTCTGTGGGAGAAAAAAAAATCCATGTTGGATTAAAAAAAAACTTTTCTGTTATGCTACAGTTTATTTGTTTGTTTGTTTTCAGTGTTCACTTGTTGTTTCTGGCTAATGCTTTATACTTTGCTTTGCTGTATTTTTTTTGGAGCAGTAACAGATTCTTCATTTGTTTTGATATTATAAAATTTTGGAGCAGTTAGATACCAATTGGCGTATTCTAACTGTCTATGTTTTTAATATATTTTAGTGGTTTTGATTTATCTATTTGGATATTGTTAAATTTTGGGACAGTTAGATACCAATTGGCGTATTCTAACTGTGTATTTTTTGGCCCAATTTAGTGGTATTCATTTATCTGATTAGTTGTTGTAGAATCTTTGAGCTGTTAGATAGCTTTTGGAGTATTCTAACAGTTTATATTATTTTAACACAAATTTATAATTTTGGGACAGTTAGATACCAATTGGCGTATTCTAACTGTGTATTTTTTGGTCTAATTTAGTGGTATTCATTTATCTGATTAGTTGTTGTAGAATCTTTGAGCAGTTAGATAGCTTTTGGAGTATTCTAACAGTTTATATTTTTTTAACACAAATTTACTTAAAGGTTTAAATACAGTTTATTTATCAAATTTTGGTTTTAAGAACATCAAATAAGCGTTTGTAAGATTTGCTGGTAATCTCTGCTTTAGAGTAATGGTACTATCATTAAATTCAAACCATCCACATTTCTTTTTTATATATGCAGTGTAGTGCCCTGAATTGGTTGGGGCTCCTGCGTGGTAGATTATACCTATTGTTGTGAAGGTTTTCTTACCAAGTGATATTTGACCATGTGTGAATCCAGTCAACTTGCAGTTGTTTTTGGTACCATCTGCATTGTAACGTAGAAGCATTAGTATTACGTATTTACTATGTGTTTGTATTACGAACGTGGAGCGATTATCTGAATTGCAGGTAGAACATAATCAACCATGGTTTGCATTTTGTACAAGTTGCTGAAATGGAATGGATTCACAATTTGGTATTGATATATATATGAAGCGTTCATTGGGGATTTCTTCTTGTGTCACATTGTTGCAGAGAGTGCATGTATGTTTCCACATGTATGAAATTTGAAAGATTTCATTTATAGGTATGTTTTTGTGTTCCAGTACTTGTAGTAAGTACATTAGAAATTCTTGTGGATCTTCCTGTGAGTTTATAGTGAATTTCACCATTCCAGCACAGTAGTCCAATTGTCGTCTTATTCCAATGTGTTGTCAGGATTGTGTTGTCAGGATTGTTTGCTGCATTTCTGTGAAGTACTAACATTTGCAAACACAATGGGTCTGTACTGTGAAAGTAAATGTTGTCAACAATTGGTGGTAATTGAAATAGAATATTCATTGCTACAGTTGCATAGCAACTTACACCAACTATATTTGAGAATTTAAATGGTCCAGGTAGTTCTGTATCTAACTGCTTTTTTTGGAGTTTGTCTTCCTTCTTTAAAGAAGTACCTGCTTTACTTTCTCTAATTGATTCTTTTTTGTTTGTGGTACTTGATGAAGTATTAGTTTCTTTTACTCTCTTTGGAGGATTTGCAGTGACGTCCTGTTGCATTTCTGTTTGATTTAGTTTTCTTTTACAACGTTTTAGTTTTTGTGGAACAGAATATGTGTTTAGATGGGGAGTGTATAGTGAGCGAAGTCTATTATATTCTAAAATGCAAGGAATATCAGCATTTACTTTACTTGCATCAAAGTTGATTAGAAATAGACCGTCAAGTGTACGTAAGCGTGATAGTGCTACGTAGCTCATGCTTTCTTTAAAGACTGTGTTACCAATATCTATCATTGCTTTGTCTAGGGTAAGACCATGTAATTTATGAATCGTGACTGCGTATGCAAGAGTTAGAGAAAATTGTTCTCTGCGTACATACATATCTTTGAAGAGAAGAAATCTAGCTGTTGAGCGTCCTATCCGTTTTACTTCTGAAAGTTTGTCAAAGAGTATATTGACAAACTGAATTATGTTGTCACGTGGGTATGTTTGAAACCCAACAACTGTACCCAGTGCTCCATTAACTAGTCCTTGGTCCACGTCAAGGTTACGTTTAAGCATTACTCTGCATTTTAATTATAATTTTAACATCTTTTCTAAGCCTACTGTGTTTGAGATTGATTTTTCTAAATTATTTAGTCTTGTTGTGGCTTGGTCACACATGGGTAGTGTCATACCATGTACATCTAGTTTGTCTGTGGCGCTAATTTCCATTATTGGTTGCATTTCTTTACTTAACATTATTTCATTGAATTTGAGACAGCTTGCAAGAGTTGGCATTAAGGCTACACAATTGACATTTTTGTGGGCTAATGTGGGCTAATGTGTTCTAAGAACACCCGCGGTGTCCCGAAATGTTCGCAAATAAACAAAATGGGGGTGTTCTGAAGACGTTTTTGAGAACACTCCTGGTGTCCTGAAATGTTCGTAGGGGGTGTCCTGAGGACGCTGTCCGTATTGTTCTCTGTCAAGTTGAATGTGTTCTAAGAACACCCGCAGTGTCCTGAAATGTTCGCAAATAAACAAAATGGGGGAGTTCTGAAGACGCTTCTAAGAACACTCGCGGTGTCCGGGGAGTGTTCGTAGGGGGTGTCCTGAGGACGCTGTCCGTATTGTTCTCTGTCAAGTTGAATGTGTCCTAAGAACACTCGCGGTGTCCTGAAATGTTCGCAAATAAACAAGATGGTGGTGTTCTGAAGACGCTTCTAAGAACACTCGCGGTGTCCGGGGAGTGTTCGTAGGGGGTGTCCTGAGGACGCTGTCCGTATTGTTCTCTGTCAAGTTGAATGTGTCCTAAGAAAACTTGCGGTGTCATGAAAAGTTCGCAAATAAACAAGATGGGGGGTTCTGAAGACGCTTCTAAGAACACTCCCGGTGTCCTGGAATGTTCGTAGGGGGTATCCTGAGGACGCTGTCCGTATTGTTCTCTGTCAAGTTGAATGTGTTCTAAGAACACCCGTGATGTCCTGAAATGTTCGCAAATAAACAAAATGGGGGTGTTCTGAAGACGCTTCTAAGAACACTCTGGGTGTCCGGGGAGTGTTCGTGGGGGGTGTCCTGAGGGCGCTGTCCGTATTGTTCTCTGTCAAGTTGAATGTGTCCTAAGAACACTCGCGGTGTCCTGAAATGTTCGCAAATAAACAAGATGGTGGTGTTCTGAAGACGCTTCTAAGAACACTCGCGGTGTCCGGGGAGTGTTCGTAGAGGGTGTCCTGAGGACGCTGTCCGTATTGTTCTCTGTCAAGTTGAATGTGTCCTAAGAACACTCGCAGTGTCCTGAAATGTTCGCAAATAAACAAGATGGTGGTGTTCTGAAGAAGCTTCTAAGAACACTCCCGGTGTCCTGGAATGTTCGTAGGTGGTGTCCTGAGGACGCTGTCCGTATTGTTTTCTGTCAAGTTGAATGTGTCCTAAGAACACTCGCGGTGTCCTGAAATGTTCGCAAATAAACAAGATGGTGGTGTTCTGAAGACGCTTCTAAGAACACTGGCGGTGTCTGGGGAGTGTTCGTTGGGGGTGTCCTGAGGACGCTGTCCGTATTGTTCTCTGTCAAGTTGAATGTGTTCTAAGAACACCCGCGGTGTCCTGAAATGTTCGCAAATAAACAAAATGGGGATGTTCTGAAGACGTTTTTGAGAACACTCCCGGTGTCCTGGAACCTTAGGACGCTGTCCGTATTGTTCGTTGTTAAGTTGAAAGTGTTCTAAGAACTATCGCGTTGTTCTGAAATGTTCGTAGGGGGTGTCCTGAAAACAGTGTCCGTATTGTTCGTTGGCAAGTTCAAAGTGTTCTAAGAACACTCACATTGTTCGCGGACATTAAAAGTTTCCCATAGATTATAGTTGAAATGTTTGACTCTATGGATGTGATATGCTGCGGTGGTTGTTGCCAGGGCATAGAGTCTTGCGTGCATGGCCATTTGGCCATGCACCCAAGACTCTATGCCCTGGCAACAACCACCGCAGCATATCACATTCATATTTGCTTATAACTTTGGGTGAAAAACAAATGTATAAGGAACAAAGGTATTAGATACTATGGATGTGATATGCTGCTGTGGTTGTCCTTATTATTGTATACTTACTGTTTGGTCTAGTAATGGGAGTCCATGTTTTTCTTCTTCATTTCTGTGATAAAAGAAAATATCATGTTAGTATTAGTATTTTGTAATGACTTATTACATTGTATAAGTAATATACTTTTATTTTTTTTCGACCCTCATATTTAGTAGAGTACAAATCAGAGTACTGTGCAATTTGCTCAGTTT